>NC_134403.1:185421647-186022480 GCF_038048845.1 Mixophyes fleayi | reverse complement strand
CAGTGTGTTAGTTTATAAGCTCTGTTCTCTGCCAAGGGAGACAATGTATCTTTACAACTACCTCATATTACTACTAAGCAATCAAGAAAGTGATTACAGAAAATTAAAGGATAGGTAACAGATTTCTTATATTGCAGTTGGTGAAAGGTGGTGGGAAACATCGTGTTCTCAAAGAATCAGCAAAAAAAGAAAGACAATCATATCTACCGTGCTGGCAGGTGTTACATGCATGAGAGCGCCATGCAAAGTGCTGGAACTATAATACAGAATGAATGCGTATAGTGTGGCATACATACACAGCTTGTGTTCAGTTAAAGGAGCTGTAACCTAGAGTGCAATTTGATATTAGAGTCCTTTGTTCCGGGGGCAGTGGAAAAAAACGCTGCAGTTCTTTGAGCTTGTTAAAGAGTAAGGTGTGTTGGAGTCAATGATGCCTGCATCCTGCTGACTGTACAAAGCTTGTATTGTTTATGATCAATTTCGTTTCTCCCTACATTTCAGCCCAGCCACATGATCTCACCTGTGACTGTCGCTTGAAACATCCACCCCTTTGTTTGACTTGGCATTTAAAGTATCCTTTCTAGTTACACTTGAGTTAAAGCTTGGTTAAATGCTCTTCTGTAAGCTGGTCATAGGCCATATATTACATTATTAATATGACCACATCATTATTAAGTGAACTATTGTATGGCCACACCTGCCTTGTTACAATGCAATGCAATAAGCCAAATGCTGTAAAAGCATATACAGTATGGAGTTGTAATCAAATATAGAAACAAATTGTGACAAACAGGTTTATTTGTCACATCTCTCCTGCATAGGTAAAATGGCAAATAGTCTGCAGGTATAGGCTGCAGACAGGGTTAAATTTCCATATACAAAGGAAGGTTGTACTACCGCACCAACCATAGGATTATGACCCAGTATATATAATCATATCAGTAGGAGTCAGGATAATAGTTTACTCCCTTTTATAATCTTTTGATAGTTTTAGAGTTTTATACCTGGGGTGCAACCTACAACTCAGATATAGTATATTTAAAAGAAGGGAAAGAACAGGAGTTTTTGACTAGGTGCACTGAGAATCCTCAATTAGTAATTCTAATCACATGAACCATCCGCTTAAAATATAACTTTTATTATATATGGATAAAAAGCAAAATATAAAAATGATATCATACTAATAAACAAAATCAGAAATAAAATTACTGGGTGTCTAGAAGCTAGTACCTATATACTCAATCCTATAGAGTATATGGTTAGGAGGCTATACTAGTATTGCTAATATGCAGGTTAAATATTAGGTCAGTGATCAGTTCATTGTCAGTGGTATATTTGCAGCGTATACAAGACTACCTCTATAATAAGTAAGACAAAGGACCGAAGATGTATCCCTGTCCTGTCTTGAGTGGTTTGTTTACTACAAACCTAAAGACTATATTGACACCAAGTGGTTAATATCCAATGACTCAGTGGATTTTGAATTAATTTATAATAAGGTTAATCCCTAAATAGTGCGATCACAATGCATGAGAGCAAATTATGGGAAGTGTCTACCTATCTACCTCCTAAGCTCCCCACTATCTCTGGGCTTATGGGAACAATCCTGTGTTAGCAATCCCCTCCATATCAGCAAAGAGTCAAGTGCACCCAGGGTTAAATTTCCACTCAGTCTGTCATACAGCATACAGGTGCACCACATGCGTATAATTAGTTTGCTAGTTTCCTCATTGAGAGGAGAGTAAAAGCTGTTTTTTGTTGTTGTGGGCAGGGCGACCAATGGCAGCTAATTGGCTGCTGAATAGGGAGGACGACTGTGTTTAGCCAGAGCTAAGGTCGCCTGGTGTCATCCTGACAAAAGTGCACTGATGTGAATAAGAAAAATACAGTTATTCAAGAAAGAACTTGTGTCTTTTATTTACCGGGTGTCAGCATCGCAGTGCATGCCAGATCTCGCTGTCCACCCAGTCAACAAATGGAGGTGAGTGAAACATGTTGACTACCACTATAAAGTAACAAACTGTTATAAAGCTGTCAGCTGCAGTGGGGGAAAACTGCTGCGTTGCAGAGAAAGCAAATATTATTGTCTGTGGAGAGGCAGAGACAAAGCATTAAACATGTCAACTGCTGAGTAGCTGTTTATTTTGTAAAGAAAGCAAAGGTTTTAAAAACTGCTGGTTATTGTGGTGCCATACCTGCTGATTCAGTAAGTTGTGAGTTGGGTGTGATTCAATAACAAAAAAAACCTGTGTAAAGAAGTTTTGCTATTTGCATGAGTGGAGTGCTAAGGTAAGCAAGATTCCGCTTCCTGGTCCAGAAATGTAAGATGCAATAGGAGTCTTGGTGAATGTGGCAGCAGCACAGGAGGAGAATACCCATCTTCTTCTCATCGTCATCATCATCATCATCATCATCATTTATTTATTTATATAGCGCCACTAATTCCGCATTGCTTCTCAGCAAGGTGATTGCTCAAGGGAGACTAGACAGGAGACTCCAGCTGCACCCATGCTGCAGAAAATAACTTTTGACAATGGTGTGTAAGCATATATGGTAGCACTTGAACTTGCTGCCACCTGAGCCAAATGGCCACCTGAGAATATAAAATCCAGTACAATAGCTAAAGAACTCCTTCTGTACTGCACCCGATTAGGTATCACCAAAGAAATCTGGATTGATCAATGTACCCCTTTCATGTCCCATCTCATGAAAGAGCTGTGCAGTTTGTTAAGGGTAAAATCATTGCACACATCAGTAATCCATACGCAGGCTGACGGGTTACTGAAACGCTTTAACAGAGCCATAAAGCATATGGTGCGAAAGACAGTAGCGCAGAAAAATGTGACTGGGATGTATTGTTACCCTCATTGATGTTTGCAGTGAAAAAGGTGCCTCAAGCATCCACAGGGTTTAGACCCTTACAATTGTTGTATAGCAGACACCTCCAGGGTTGGTAGTGAGAGGAAGACTGTACCTTATTTCTATAGCTAGGCGTATTACTGTGAGACAGGAAATTAAACAGATGTTGGGCCTCTCCTGCCCAATGCATACCAAATGGGCAGGTGGAGGCATATAAATACTCAACCATGTTACCAAGACTACATCTTTCCCACAGTTTTCTGACCTAGCAAAGCACCGTGGATTTTCAAAATAATCTTTGCTGTCCCCCTACCCTCTACTTCCAAGCACATACTCCAACCCTTGCCAGTCCCAGACCTCTCTTCTCATGCCCACAAGTTGTTAAGATACATTATCAGTGCGGCGACCTGCCAAATCGCTGATTCCTGGAAGAATCCCTCACCACCGACACATCCAATGGTCTACAACCTGGTTTGGCACACCTATCAGATGGAGCACATCACCAGCATCCTGAGGGGCTCCTCCATATCTTTCCACATAATCTGGTCCCCATGGGCTTCATACCATAATCAACTTCTCCTCCGATTTTGAACCGATTCTGTACTTGTAACTGGCTTTCCAGCCTAGACTACCACTGAATTTCTACTATGCCTCTCATTGCTTGAATGTTTCCTTTCACTCCTCTCTTATTCCCCCTCTGTCTCCCTCCCTTCCCACACCATCCTATACTGCCCTCCACTCTACTTCTCTCCTCTCCTACAATTACATCCCCTTATTGTTTGAAATGTTATTGTAGAACATCACTGCGGTTTATATCCAGCACGCAGCAAACTTCACAATGTAAGGGCGAGATTGACACATGATCATTGATGGTTTCATATGTCGAACTTTGAAATGATATATGCCACATGCCTATCTATGTATTACTGTTGCAGGATTCCTGCTAGATTTCTCTGTTTATTTGCAAACAATTTTGTTAAAAAACAGTATTTAAAAAAGAAAGATGGTGGACCTTAATGTCATTGAGAAATCCAATAACACTTGGAATAGACCCATTGTGTTAGTGACCAAGCGGAATGGGAGTAATCATTTCTGTAAGGTCTGTGACTAGGCAGGAGGTATGTGTCTAGCCAGAGCTAGGGTCTCCTGGTGTCATCCTGACAAAAGTTTACTGTGTTATTAGTGATGCGACTAATAAAAACACAGTTATTCAAGAAATAAATTATTGTGTCTGTCATCTGCTGGGTGTCAGCATCACAGAATAAAAATCACTTATAGATATTTTGGGATGTCATGACTATATAGTGAGTATATATCTGTAATATAAGCAATCCTGGTATGTGGTATAATTATATTTTGTGCCTGTATTGAAATTGTTATAATCATTATCAGCATATTGCTAATTACAAATGGAAAATTACACAATCGGCATGTGCATGTTATCTTCCAGACTCACTATCAGGCCCCAAATGAATTCAAAAGTGATTTGGTCACTTGGCTGGATTTCATACAATTTGTGGTCAAATTGCACATTGAGCCTCCTGCTTAGCCCTCACGGTGATCAGGATCACAGTGTGGGAGGCCAGCAACCTGGATTATTAATGGAACAAAGGGAACAGCACTTCCAAGCTCCTCCCTCCCTCCCTCTTTCTCTCTCTTTCTCTCTCTCTCTCTCTCTCTCTCTCTCTCTCTCTCCATAAAGCCACCAGAACCTACTTTATACAGGTAAGAAAAAAACAGCCTATAGGAGACATGAAGTATCAGAACAACATGCATATTATTGGGTGAATTTATTTCTGAAATGATCATTTATATTTATTATTATTTTGGAATCACATGGGTAGTTTAGTGTAGAAGATTATTAACTATGTTTTGGTCACAATAAAATATTAGTTTTGTATATGAATATTTTATTTTATTGCATGGGGGTGTTGGTGGTCCATCAGAATTATTAAGCTTCATTTCTATGGCAAAGCTCTAAATCTATGGTCCAATGTTCAGGTGTTGGTGACCTATGTATATATTAGCAGCCGTGAACTTGTCTTTTTTCTGACAAACAGAACTTCCCCACATTCTTCAGAATTCCTAACTGCAATTATTTATTCAGGGACATTCATCTACCTTTCTGATAGCTGTGCCTGTGGCCCTATCGACCACCTGAACAATTGTACTTAGCAACAAAACTCAAACATTAACTTGGGCCCAGGAGCCCAAACTACTGAGTCACAGCTTGTGTGGCTAGCTTAGTCTGCACCATAAAGGTACCTTCAGTGCTCAAAGGGCTTGACAGTTCCCGACACAGGACTTTGCTATGTAACTTGTAAGAATTGACTCCTTTCTCCTTTTCTGTTTTCAGTCTGCCTCATGGTTCGCCAGGCTTAGAAAGTCAGTTTACATGATAATAGTTTATTGTTACTAGACTCCATTCAATTTCATGCCACATAAGAAAGTGCTTTAGGCCTATAACCCCGCCTCATGTTACATCTAGCATTACACTAGCCTTGCTGTGGCTTGCAGCCAGATGGCCTCATGCCACCACATACTCTTCTCATTTTTTGTTTTTTAATAACATGTTTACTTCATGGAGAGTACAGCAAGGTTTACATTATTCTGCTTTGTGGTAATGTAACTGTCCTATGATATCTGTCAGCCTGATTTGGTTTTGAACCAAGATTTGAACTTATTATATTTTTCTAGCGGCTATCAATTTACTTTGCTATAAATTACCTAAGAGCATATCATGAACGGAGGGTGCCAAAAGCAAATTAACAGCAACTGGAGGACTGTTCACAATGTGATATACGACTGTACTTGATTTAGAGACAGATAATTTCTGTTTGCTTATTACAGTGCTGTGTAGTTTCCAAGAGTGATGTGCTCTCAAATTTATCTTTGTGTAGCCCTTTTCACAGGTGGGTGATGTAGGTGCTCCCCAACATACACATACCTCTTACTCAGGTTTCTACTGGCTGGTTCAGTCTTTCTTGTATACCCAACTCTGTGGGTTGAAGTGTGAAAATGGCCTTTGCATGTTCATGTTTTAAAACCAGTTCAAGCGTTAGCTGCCACCGGAGTGTAATTTTCACACCTTTTAGAAGCTCTACAGTTACCTGTAGAATCCACACTGCTCGCTGAATGCACTATATGCACCCCTTGCCATACACTATGATAGACTCACCCTAAAAATGAAATCTTTAAAATATATATATATATATATATATATATATATATATATATATATATATATATACTTTGCTCATTCCCCTCAATCTGCCTAGGTCTATCTATCATCAAGAGCAAAATGAAATTATTGGCCAAAATTGATACTACCTTATGGGTGTATTGAGTGCATTGGCACATAAATAAGGGCATGACATCACACTAAAGAAAGAAATTACAATTGTATTGCGCTTCCATAATTTTCCACAGTTGTGATTGGCTTCCATAGAGGTTAAAGAAAAATATATGGGGGGTTATAGTTTAATGAACCAGTTTATTAATAATGTATTGTAACGTTTTTTTTCTAATAAGCTCCCTTCACTCATATGGCATAATTGCTGGAATCCCATGGTCAGGGGCACATTGGATCAGGAGAATGTCTTCCCTGATGGTGATGTTTGAGCACAAATTCAGCACAGTGGAAAGTTGTAATTTCAGCTCATTGGGCAAGCCAAAGCAGTGGTACAATCCAGTGTAGTGGGAAGCTTCCACTCAGCAGAGAATATTTCCACACTTCTCCCATGATCCAAGCTGCTATATCTGAAGTAGCAATGGTTATAGGTACTAGCGAGAGTGTTCATCTCCAAGACAATGGGGTTCCGGGACACTAAGGGGAGTTCATTAGCAACTATTAAAGAAAGGACTGACACGCCTCTAATACTGAATATTTCAAACAATAATTTATTTGTTTTATTGCTTTTTATTTAAAAAAAGCCAAACATGGTTATAGTCTGGGGGAAGGGGGGTGCCTGCTTCTATAATGTATTAAGTCTTTTTACTTCAAACAATAAATACCAGATATTAGAGTATGCAGCACATATCTCCACAAAAGAATGACCGTTATCTGCCTACTACACAGACTAGGTCAGAACCACCATTCAGAGAAGGAGTAGTAAGCTTCAAAATCTGTAACAAGCCAAGTCTGATATTATATATACACCATATGCACACACTATAGAGAAACTTTTATGAAGATTTCCCATCTGCAATTGTTCTCTGAGTTGTGTACCTGCTGATCATCTAAAGGTGTGCAAAAGACAGGGGATGGCTGTGAAGATACCGGGTTTTCTGGCCCAATTCTACCCACTTCATTCTGGCTGGCCACCCACGGGTGCCTTCCCAGTACCTTCTAAGGTTCTTGTTAGTCACTCAGGCAAATGCAGTTAGAAAAGTACAACAGTACATTTATTGTAATAAAAACAACACTAGAATATTAGTAAATAAATGTCAGGCAGATTTACCACATTATCTGTTCCTTACCTCACTAGCTTAAGGAGTTACAGTCACTTGACTGTCCGGACTTGACGATCCGTGGATCTGCCAATGTATTTCACTGGTAGAGAATAGCAACTCTAAAACCAGCCAACCTGCAGCTTCCAGTCCCAGAATGGATATTCCCCCTTCCCCTGGAGTGGCTCCTTATAGCTAGGGTCTATTTTCCACAGTGTTTTCCCCTCCTTGGGCAAATCCCTGGGTCTATCCCTCTTAACCATTGGTGGGTGCTGTATCAGGGTGTTTGAGGGGGAGTGGAGATGAGCTGTACTTCCACAGAAGGTCCCCTGCTGGGCTCTAGACAAAATGTCTGAACTAGTCATGCTGAGAACAATGGATACTAATTGGCCTTCCCTCTCATCTGTATCCTGAAGTCTGATCTTTACACATAACCCACCTGGCTTCACTTTAATGACAATGACTAATAGCTTCCATGCAATATTAACAAGATACAATAAACAATATACATATTTACAATGAGCTACAATGTTCTCTTATCCACATGTAATTAGACACTGCAGTGGTATTCTGTTGAGCTCAGGAACAAAAGCAAGGGCTATAAAAAGTAGATGTCATAATCCACATTTTGTGAGAAACAAGGGACAGGCTGGTTAGGGTGATATTAGTACCTCGTTTCACCACAATGGCTGATGCGGAAGCTGTTTCAGACAGATGTGAACAGACACATATAGCAGTATATAGAGTGGTATAAGAGATCACTGAGGTTTTTGGACATTTTGAATGCCATCAGCATTTAAAGTGTACAGTACACCCGCGGTTCCCAAAGTGTGCGCCGCGGCTCCCAGGGGTGCTGCGGCGCTGTCACAGGGGTGCCGCGGCAGTGACAAGCTGCTGCGTGAGAGAGGAGGATGCTGGGTCCCGGCGCCGCGCGGATGGGTACGTTTATGTGTTTGTTTTTTTTCTATGGCTGGTGCGGGGCAGAGTGAGAGGGAGCGTGGGAGAGGTCAGAGGAGGGGGACATCGTGAGAGAGGAGGGGGACATCGTGAGAGAGGACAGAGGAGGGGGGCATCATGAGAGAGGCAGAGGTGGGGGACATCGTAAGAGAGGAGGGGGACATCGTGAGAGAGGGCAGAGGAGGGGCACATCGTGAGAGAGGGCAGAGGAGGGGGACATTGTGAGAGAGGAGGGGGACAGCGTGAGAGAGGGCAGAGGAGAGGGACAGCATGGCAGAGGAGGGGGACAGCTTGACAGAGGAGGTGGACAGCGTGAGAGAGGGCAGAGGAGGGGGACAGCATGAGAGAGGGCATAGGAGAGGGACAGCTTGGCAGAGGAGGGGGACAGCGTGAGAGGGCAGAGGAGGATAACAGCGTGACAGAGGGCAGAGGAGGGGGACATCATGACAGAGGAGGAGGACAGCGTGACGGGGCAGAGAGAGGGGGACATCGTGACAGGGGGCAGAGAGAGGGGGACAGCGTGACAGGGCAGAGAGAGGGGGACAGCATGACAGGGGGCAGAGAGAGGGGGCACAGGGGGCAGCGTGGCAGAGAGGACAGTGTGAGAGAGAACAGAGGGGGCAGAGGGGACAGCGTGAGAGAAGGCAGAGGGGGCAGTGTGAGAGGGGGCAGCGTGTCTGGATGCAGAGGGTGCATACTTATTACATTTTTTTGACCCAACTACTTCTAGAACAGGACTGCTCAGTAATTATTTTGGAGGGGTGCCTTGAAAAATTATGGAGACTCTAAGGGTACCGCGAACTGCAAAAGTTTGGGAACCACTGCAGTACACTATTGCTAAATTATACCATGGATTAGACCTACACAACTTCTCAACAACAAACTTAATTTTACAAACCTCCCAATATTGGAATTATAAAGGAGAAAGTGTGTACCCTACAGAACACTGCACTACTACAAATAATATTGCTGAAACCCCCTTTAGGCCCCACACCCAGTGCCTTATACATTCAAATACATGCATTCACTAACATTTTTTTATCCCTGGTTAAAGAATGTAACTTGAATCGGAATGGCTCAAATGACACTTGTGGTCAGGATCGTTTACCTTGTGGCACTGTTTTCCAAAGCTGTCTGTTCCATTTACCTGAGTTCACTGCAAGTGAACCTATTGGGGTCATTTGAGTGTCCTCTGTTGAACACCGAGACCGCAAGTGCTTATTTAATGTGAGTGGTCACTGGCATGTAAACTTGACAGCACCTGTGGGTAAGGGCCATTTCAAGCAAAGTTGTTGTCGATGCTATGTAACGTGTTATGTAAGTTCATTTGTGACTGCAGTGCAATAAAAAAATGGCTGCCTCACTTGTGATTTGCATGAAAGAAGAGCAGCGTGCAGTGATTCGTTTTTTGTGGTCTGAGGGTGCGTCTGATGCTAATATTTATCAAAGAGTTTGTGCACAGTATGGAGAAAGTGTTTTGTCACGAGGAAGTGTGTATGAATGGATAGAGAAGTTTAAAGAAGGTCACACAAGTGTCAGCCAAGCAGAAAGAGCTGGATGCCCGTCAACGACTGATGAGAACATTGAGCATGCACGTGAACTGATTCTGTTGGATAGACGAGTGACAGTGGATTACGTTGCAAATCAACTGCAAATCAGCCATGGCTCTGCCTATGCAATAATCCATCATAGAGTAGGTTTTCGAAAAGTTTGTGCGAGACCGGTGCTGATACAAATCACGGAAGAGTACAAACAGAAGCGTTTTGCAAACATAATTTGGACCAATACTCTAAGGAAAATGAAAGTTTCTTAAAAAGAATCATACTGGCCACTATATATGGACTCATCGCTATGAGCCTGAGAGTAAACAGCAGATTATGAAATGGAAACATCCTCAACATCACCAACCAAGAAAAAGTTCAAAAGTCAACCATTAGCTAAAAAAATTTATGCTTACAGTTTTCTGGGATTCTCAAGGACCAGTATTGGAACATTATCAGGAAAAAGGTTCAACAGTCAACAGTGCTCATAACAGTGAGATGCTCACTGAAGAGCTGAAGCCTAAAATTCAAACAAAATGCAGAGGACTGCTATCCAGGGGTGTTGTGTTATTGCCTGACAATACACGTCAGCACACCGCTGCACATACTGTCGACACTCTCCAAAAACTTAGTTTTGAGGTGTTAAAGCATCCTCCCTATAGTCCTGATCTTGCCATATTGAACTATCACCTGTTTGGTCCCCTGAAAGAAGCCCTAAGATGACGAAGATTCTCGTCTGATGAAGAGGTGAAGACAGCAGTGCATTCGTGGCTTGCAGGTCAGCCGAAAAGATTTTTTAACGAGTGAATAAGAAATCTTGTTGACAGATGGACAAAGTGTATTGAAAAGCAGGGAAATTGTGTAAAAAAATAATGTGTTTGTCTTTTCTGAAAGTGATTAAAATAAATTCTACAGCCAGAGTGTGGATAATTTTTGACTCACCAAACAAATTATTAAAGATGAAGTGACTAAAGCAATGTCCAACATCTCTTCTGAGGTCGCTGAAATTGGCAATAGGGTTGATGCCTTGGAGCGATCTCACGATGAAACTGTACAATACCAAAAATCCTCAGAACAGGAATTTGCTTTTATTCGAGACAGTCTTCAGATCCTTGCTGATAAACAAGAAGACTCAGAGAACAGAAGTAGATGAAATAATATTAGAATTCGTAATTTCCCAGAGTCCGTCGAGGGGTCTCATCTAGAGAACTATCTTCTCCGATTATTTTGTATATTGGCCCCCTCTATCTCTGCTAGACAGAGCCTATAGAGCGCTTCGTCCTCGTTCACAAGATACTGACTTTCCGAGAGATGTTATTCTTCGCTTACACTATCACAAAGCAAAAGAACAGATCCTTAGAAGTGCTAGAGGGCGCCAGGAGATTCTCGTGGATGGAGTTAAAATTATGCTGTTCCAAGATCTAGCTCCCTCTACATTGATCAAACGGAGAGAGATGAAAGATGTAACTCAATCTCTTAGAGACCACAACATAAAATATAGATGGGGCTTCCCATTTGCTCTCATAGTCCAGAGAGAGGGTAGAATACTATCCGCTAAATCTATGGAAGAAGCCATATCTTTACTTAAGAAACCAAAGCTTCCTGTACCAAATCAGTCCTCTATACACGACGCTACTCCTTTGCCACAAAGCGCTCCAAGACAAACATGGCATACCGTTTCTTCTAAGAAGACTAACCCTCCAATCACCTGAACATTTATCATCTATCAAAATTCTCACCCTCGTAAATGAATGGAACTTGACCTTTTACAATCATGGCAGTAGGAGAAGTGGCGGCATGGGATATCATCGTATACACCCACACTTCAACCACTGATTGTACCCCAGCACATCACATTGTTTAAATTATTACACAGTTTTTTAATACTATTAAAAAACTATCACAGATTCCAGCAATGCATTGCATTGAAGTCTTACTGTGTCACTGAACATTTTATTATCATTTATCAGTATAATTTTTGTGCTTAGCATAAAGAGAGAATAATTTCTCATTGATGCACATCTGTTTTTCTAGATGTACACAGGCACTTCACTATATTTTATGTACAGGATGTTATTTTTCGCGTATAAATAAAATCACTGCAGATTGAGCAAACGTTACCACACATCTTACACCTGCAGCAGTTTTGAAGTTCGTGTGAACATGTGAGTAAAAAGTGAAATATATGATCATATGAATAATATATGACTGACACAAGCTCATAATGATTTTTACTCTGCATTGTATGAGATGGAAATTAACCAAAATAATGAGTAAATGGGAAGCCTTACCGGGTACAGGAGGATAAGACATATGAGTATCCGTTTTGCTTCTTTCCAAAAAAGGAAATGATCCTCTAACATTTTTCTTATGTGTTCTAAAATCATTTGATGTAAATCTAAATGTTTTACTGATGCAATATAGGAACAGGCCTTACATTTCTCACATTTAAAAGATCTACTTTGTAGCGATGGGAGTCGTGATAATAACTGAGTCTTGGAAATTACTTTTTGTCAAATAAACCTGTACTTTTCAGTCTCTACAATATATAGTACTGGAAATATATAGAAAAACTTCCTCTTGGTCCCTTGTTTTTAGAATTGACTAATACTTTTTGAGAATAACATAAATAGTAGTATACATCTCATATTGAAAACACATTTTAGGAAAATGTTTCTGCATATGATCAATACTTTATTTGGGGTTTGATATAGATATACAGATCTGGGTATAATCAGGGGCGGATCCAGAAGTTAATAGTACCGGGGGCAATTTAGGGAAGGGGGGGCGATTTAGCCCCGCCCCCTTTTTGACACCTAAGGCTGCTGACGGCTGCACACTATGTGCAG
The DNA here is from genome assembly GCF_038048845.1 of Mixophyes fleayi. Lineage (NCBI taxonomy): Eukaryota > Metazoa > Chordata > Amphibia > Anura > Limnodynastidae > Mixophyes > Mixophyes fleayi. The sequence continues at coordinate 186,009,825 of NC_134403.1, read as the reverse complement.
ATCCGTTCAGCAGAGAGAGTTAGGGAGAGAGTCCTGCCCGGCTGCTCTGATTGTGTCAATCAGAGCAGTTGGGCAGGACTCTCTCCCTAACTCTCTCTGCTGAACGGACCTGCACATAATGTGCAGCCGCCGGCAGCAAGCCCCTGCTAGGGGGGGCGATCGCCCCGATCGCCCCCCTCTGGATCCGCCACTGGGTATAATATACAGCATAAAAAAGGAGTAACTTAAACCATGTTGCATTGGAGGGGAGGTACATTTTATAGATTTATAGTTGGGGTAGGGCATGTCCTAGATCAACTTTAAATTTCAATGTAAATATAAAGTTATCAAGCATTTGTGTGCTAGATGAAAATACAGCCAGTATTTAACTTATATGCAAAATAATAAACTAATTTGCACCCCTTGCATTGTAACATGGTTTGTGCTGGAGAACAAGTACTCCTTTTTTGCCTTACTTTCCTTGACTCAGGCCCAATATAGATGAACATACTGTATAAATAAATACATACAAACACAATGTTGTGTTAATGTAAACTTTATTAAATATATCATTTTGAAAATGTGATCGATTCTCTTTACAGATCTCCGCAAGCAGAACTGGGACTATCATGGGAAAACAGGGACAAATATTATTATTATAAGGTCAGTTTTAAGTTACACTTTCTGCTTAAATATAGAGCACAGCATCTGTTTTCAGCCTTGTTTTATTTTATGATAGAAGGGTACAGTAAGGCATTCCAATCACATTACAAACATGTGCGCATAAAATTCAGAATTCATTTTAATATTTGAGAGTGAGTTATATGAGTTTTAGAAACTAATAATTAGAAACCCTTTGCTCTCAAAGGAATACTGTAGTTTGATGACTGTTAAATAAAATTGACATCAGCCAGGTGTTTTCCATGTAATCATCAACCACGATGAGGCTAATTTTTTAAAAACATTTATTTTTTTAATAACACATTTCCATATGGACTATTTACTTATACTATAATTTTACATTGACCATAAAGAGTGGCATGTCTGATTTTCCTAATATGGTGATATCACAAAACCTGTAAATGTTAAAGTTAAGTGAATAATGAATGTTATGATTTAGCACTTTGCAGGGAACTCTCTTAAAGGGTTATGAAAATTATTTTGCCAATTACAAAAATATTTCATGTAATAGAAGGCTTTAGGATGTAGAGTAGGTTCCATGAGCTGTATATTTTTCATAGAGAAAAGAGAATGATTAAGTTACATGAGCAGTTGCATTTGGCTGACACCTCTACTCCTGCTTTGTATGATAATCCAGATTTACTGTAGACACTGGGGAAATAAGTGCTATAAATATATGCACATTTCTACCAATCATATGCAAAATGTTCTTTGCAACCCTTCAAAGAGCAAGTAAAGTCACTATTTTACTGTATTATATTAAATGCTGAGTATTACAGAATATGTGTATGCTAAAAACTATACACATAATAACTGGTGTTTATGTTTATAAATATCTTGCAGAGTGTGAATGACAGGCTTGTAGCCTTGCACTGCAGAAATATTCTGTGTGTATTGGTGGATTCATAAACGGGGATAAAGTCAGTAATGACAGATATCAGTTTTTTGACTATTTTTATTCAATTTTACTTTAAAACAGAGTTGCCGTCGAATATTAGGGTAACACTTTAACCAGCATGAAAATGTAAATTTTGAGGTTTAGTGGTCCTTTAATAAATGTCCCTCAATGTGTCACCCATCATATATAGTAAATACATAATATCTCACCAGTTAAAAGTAACCAAAAAACATATTCCAAATAATACTAAATTGTTATGGAAGGTGTTAGTACCCCAATGCCTACTGTAAGTATATGTTTGGGGAAGTTGAAATTGGGAGTCAAGATCTTGATTGGTACAACAGAACAGGTACTGAATGATATGGAAACCAAGAACAGATCATAATAGTGTGCACACTTAAACACAATATATTTTCTGTTAGACAGAAAAATGTTGAAAATGTATCTGCTTATCTCCCTTTTCCATCATGATATCTATTGACTTTTATTAGATATTGTTTAGACTTCCTGCTGAAGCTGAAAATTATCTTGTCGCCTCCAGACCAATACAATAATCCATCATGGATCAGCTAAAATACTCTGCCTCGGGGCTGCATTGTTATGTAGACACTTTCCAATCAAATGCAATGTGTGCGTAGGAGTGAAAGTGCTAAACAGTATATGCATCCTAAAACTTGCCCACACGTATGTGACTGCTACTGGTAGCTCTATTTTAGGCTAAGTGCTTTGCTCCTGTACTCACATACATGCAATATCATATTGACATTGTAGAAATTAAAGCAATAATAATAAAAAAAAAAATCATCGTCTGTAGCTGTTATTTGGTGTTTAATGATCTTGAAAGTCTTTTTATTTTTTGGTACCTATGTCGCAGCCTACCACTTCCTACATGGTACGACATTCCATCGACACATTCATCCTTCCAATTCAAAATCTTCTACCTTCTTCCAAAATCTTTTCCAAGGCCCCACTCACATCTCCACCTTTATTAACAGCCACCACACATAAACATTTTATCAACTCTGCCTTTCAAATTATAATTCTTCTGTTAACTGCTGAATATGCTGTGTAGTCAGAAAGAAGAGGGATACCAAACATGCAGCCCTGAGTCTGGGAAGCATACAGAATTCTCAGCTGAGCCCCCATGGGCCCTTGGGCTTAGTAGCAACTAACACTGCACCTAATGTTGCTACCCCACTGCCATTCTCTAGGTATAAATAATGGGGGTCCTCAGACATAAGGCTCACAATTTACCATAAACTTCCATATATGTGACCTCTACTAGAATATATAACAATATTACAGTTTTATGACTATGTTTAGATAAGGTGACATATTAAAATCTATAAGAGGGCATATGTCAGATTACATATTATATCATTTTTCATTGAAAATGTATCTAATTTGTATAAAGGTACAAAAAGCATACAATACATTGCTTTCAAGTGTACTGCGTCACAGCGCAGCTGTAAGCACAATATACCATGAAACATAATCAGATATGCTTGTTAGTACAATACAAGACATACGGTACAAGATATTACATCCTACACTGTACATAAAGTATTGCACTAACCATGCATCACATAAGCAAAACAACAGTTTCAAATAAACAATGAGTGTTATGGGGAAGTAAATAAGGGGTAGGAGTCATCACCAACCCAAAGCTTTATTGAAGGTCAGACACATATAATGGGAGGGTGAATAAATTAAGGCAAGACATCAACAAAACCTCAAACAGAGATGGTGGAATGGGATGGAGTGGGTAAGGGAGGGGAAGTCACAGGCCCATAGCTTTATCGAAAAAAACAGACACATGGAGCAGAAGGAGAAGAATAAGACAAAATCAGTCATCTTTCTCTTGCTCAGGACTGTCAATGCTCAAATAGTCTCTAAGCAGGCTGTGGATCAGCTCGCAGCAGTCCTGAACCGACATATTCTCCCTTTTCAAAATGAGACAGTCCTAGCAAGCCATATAGTGTCCTTAAAACAAGATTTCTGCGGGTACATTTACAAAAATGGCACTCAGCATGGTGGGGATATCGGGTATCCCTTTCCGGTCATTGAGGAGCTCCTTGTACATAACCAAATGTTTCACTCTGTCCATTTTGGAGCTCCAGATGAAATGGAAGACTGACCTCGTGATGGTCTTGCAGACTGCAGTAATAGGTGGCCAAGCTTTGGCCATTTGCTGCAGAATGGAAATAAACTTGTTGCGCAGCAACAGTGCTTTCCCTTTGATCGTGAGGTCTCTGAGGCTCCACAAGCCAATCTTTTGCCTGTCGCCAGTCTTTTTTCCCAACACTTCAGCGCCACCTCCTCTCCACCAAAACAAATTCCCAGAATCTTGATGATCTTGTTGTCCACGTTCAGGAGAGAGATGGGACTCCAGTTTTTAGGTCTACACTATTCCTCTTGCATTTATACAGGATGGTAATCATTCCCTCTCTGAGAAGAAGGCATTCTGCCCTCCACCATCTTCTCCTCGTACAGCTCTGCCAGGTCCGGGTCAATAAGGTCCCACAGTGCTACATAGAGCTTCGCTGGGAGACCATCACTGTCCGGGGTCCTACCCAGCTTAAAATATCTAGTGGCAGAGAGCAGTTCCTGCAGAGCCAGGGGAGCATCCATGGCTTCTTTACCTGCAGGATCAATAGTGTTTGTTATATCTCACAGGAATGAATTAGCTGCTTTGATGTCAGTAGTCTTAGGGGAATAGAGGCTGCTGTAGTAGTTTGTGATGACTCTCATGAAGCCCTCTTTCCCCTTTCTGGATTGCCGGTCTCATCTAACAGTTCAGTCAGGGGCATGTGAAGTTTTCTGAAGAAGAAAGAGTTACATTTCTCACCCTTCTTTAGATTCTCTATCTTGTAACGAAAGGTGATGCGTCTGTATTCTTCCTCAAAGTGTCTTTTCAGGCCCCCTTAGTCTCCAACAGATCATCCTTCACATCTGTGACGAAATGAGTTTGAAAACACCTTAACCAGCCTGTCCCTAGTTTCTCACAAAATGTGGATTATAGCATGTACTTTTTCTAGCCCTTGCTTTTGTTCCCCAGCTCAACAGAGTACAACTGCAGTGTCTAATTACATGTTTATAAGGGGACATTGTAGCTCATTGTAAATATGTATATTGTTTATTGTATCTTGTTAATATTGCAGTGATGCTGTTATGCATTGTTCTAAAAGTGAAGCCAGGTAGGTTATGGGTAAGGATCAGGTAATGTCCAGGATACAGGTAAGGGAGCTGCATTCGTTCTCCCCCCCCCCCCCCTCCTTTCTCTACAGGAAGCATGGAACAGCTGGGGACCCTGTGACATCACAAAGTAGTGTACGGGTTAATTTCAAGAGGGGTTAACTGTTATCTGATATTTGGAGGTGGGGAAGGTCAATTAGTACCCAGTGTCCTCCACAGGACTTCTTGAGACATTCTGTCAAAATCGAAGGGGAGCTTCTGTGGAATAACTGCTGGCAGTTGTTGAAGACCATCTGTGGTGTTTTCATTCTTGCTCAGCCTGACAATGATTGATTACTTGCCTGTCCAGAAGCATTGGCATCCAAGATTTTGGAGGGGTCCTTGATCATGGTGCAAGTTCGACTCAAGAGGGTAGCGATGTTCTTGCCAGGTATATGAGAACTTCTCATGGAGACCGTCACCCTTCTTTCCTCTCTCTGGATGGGACAGTTACCAACAAATTGAGCAAATGCGGATTCCAATCTTGCAGATTTCACCGCCTCCCAGTATCTTTTGCAAATCGCTATGGAGGCAAAGGGGATGTAGAAGATCCCTTTCAGGTAGCTCTGTATGCTGAGTTTCTCAGCCTTGGAGAATCCCTGATCGAGTATCATCTTTTTACCTGAGGTCTCAGCTGTCATGTCTGGAACTCTTCCATCCACTTACTTCAGCTTCAGGACAACTGTCTACAAAAACGAACAAATACAGAGCTCTAAAGTCTATTGTAATGCTGGAAGTATACAAGGCAGAAATAGAAGCCACAGAAATTCAGTTAATATAGAAGAGATGTATAATTTATTACATATTCACCATATCCTAGCCATAAAAAAAAACAAATAACTCAGTCTAAAATATTCTAAAACATCTATCATAAAACTTAAAACCTGGCTGGGCTTTCCTTGTCCTGAAGCAGCTGGGACGGTGGAGGCAGAGGTTTCAGCCTCAAGGAGAGACTTTTGTGGTGGGGTCTTTTCTCGCTTCTTCCTAGGGGCTGGAGCAGGAATGGAGACAGGAGCTGGAAAAGCTAAAGCCTTTTCCTGGAGCAGAAGGGGTTTAAAGCTAGCCTGGAGGTAGAATTTTTCAAGGGGGCAGAGCTATGCAGATTTCATCCTGTTCCACAGCAAAGAGCAGGATCTTTCACTGAGAAGAGGTGCTTCTTCCATTGGGGTTGATTCCAAAGTTCTTCTCGAAGAGCAGAGAAAAGCAGGATCTTCTGCAGTGAAGAAGGCTTACTTTGCTGGTGTGGATCCTGAAGTTTTCTTCTGCTTGTAGAATCTAGCAGAGCTTCTTTCCCCAGAGTCAATCTACCTCAACGTTTTCTTGCTTCCGCGGCGATGTTTATAGCATTTTGCTTAGTCCTGAGAAGGATAGTTTGTAGCACAGGACACAACAAGCAGCACAGTCTCACAGTAAAGCAAGAAGGATTCCACACTTGATCTTAGCCAAAAATTGCCAAGTAGTAATATATTATAATATAATGATATATGTAATGCATACTGTTTTGATGACTGTGAATGAATGGAAGAAGTGGTATATGGGCAGTGTTCCATGAGCGTGTTCATCTGTGATGGTGAGTGTGTCTTACCCAGCTACGATGTAGTTAGCATATCTATATCAATTTTGTTGGAGAATAGATCAAATTTTAAAGAGCAAACAGATGGAACTATATGGCAAGGGTTAATTGTATACCTTTCGTACTGTATATGTTGCTGATTGGTGGGTAACTTGTTGCCTGATCATGCTCTTAACTAGGTATGCTCAAAATAAGCCAAATGGTGTGTTGATTTGGCCCATGTTAAGTATAAAATAGTTTGTTTAGTTTTTCAGACCAATGACAAAATTACGCTTTCATTGTGAGGAGAAAGATAAATTAAATGGGATAAGTGGATGGGGAAGGTGCATATTTAGAGGTGTTCCTAGCATTTACGCTCCACAAAAGGACATTTTTGCACCAGCTCTGAATTGGCAGAGATCCGGGGGTAAATGTGTCAAGCTGAGAGTTTGCCGGCGGGTTTGAAAAGTGGATATGTTGCCTATGGCAACCAATCACATTCTAGCTATCATTTTGTAGAATGCACTAAATAAATGATAGCTAGAATCTGATTGGTTTTTCAAACCCGCCGGAAAACTCTCAGCTTGATACATTTACCCCCTGGTCTCATTATATAGCTTTAAAGGGACGTACTTTGCACTATTACATTATTAGCTGATCCCTACTTTTGACAATAAATGGCTCAATAGAAAAGTAAAAAGGAGAGCAGCTATAAATAGTTGCGAATACAGTCCCCAATCACGTTACCTTTCTCCGGCCGCTTTCATTTATATATTCTACAACCTAAAACCCTCTTCCAAGAAACTAGCTTACGAACTTGTATGGCAGCAGTTGGTTATTTTTATCTTTCATTTATATATTTTCAACATAATATGCTGTACAACTACTGGAGAACCAGCAGAGTCTTGGAAAAAGTACTTTCACCACTTTTTATTTACATAACAAGACTTAAATAACTAGGTATCTATCCCATCATGCTACAAAAAAACCCTTTCCAACAGATACGAACAAAAAATATAGAATATTTATTAACAAGAACTATTTATGTCATAAGCTGAAAATTAGTTTTGTGAAAGGGCTACAAACCTGTGGTTAAGAGCTGGAGAACCACAATGTGATCAGTGGAAAGAGTATGAAACACAGGCAACAAAATATGTACGTGATGGCCCCATGATTTAACAATGATACAAACACTGCGCACATTCATACAATCATTAAAGGCATTCCTAATATCCGACCCTCCAACATGACCACTTCCATCCAATACTACTCCTGAATTTCTAACCTAACATACTATTGCAGTTACATCTGTTGAATTAAATTTAAATTAAACCCTTCTCATACATAAAGTAATTCAACCTAGGTAACTACAATTGTAAATCAAGTGGGGAATTTGGGAGAAGAGATTTTGTTCCTTGTTAAAAAAAAGTCATATTGGATGCTCTGTAGTATTTACCTTGTTTTTTAATGAATAATGATGGTTTATGTACTAATTGTATTCACAAATGTAAGTTTAATATTAAGAAAACACTGGGAGTTGTTTAAGAACAAAGTACTCTAGTTTGGTAACACATCAGCAGATTCACTGATTCATTATTATTATTATTATTATTATTATTATTATTGTTGCTTGCAGTACTCCTCCTCATATTGCATTAAGAAGTTTATGAATAATGTCCAGTATCTATATTTCCGTCAACTATACATTAAAAAGTGGATAAGTGTCTGGGCCCTCCATATAATGTATTGTATATTAGCATTTGTTATTCCCCATATGCTGAGGCCAAACAAACATAGAAAAAAGTAACTTCAGCAAAAACTCCACAATAACTCCCGAATAATTATATTTATATTCAAGAAAGAAGAGAGGATTTTATATTGTTATTTAATAAAGTGGTAGACAAGATTTTTGGGAGCTGTTAATTCATTTACAGCTTATTTGAAAAATGTGAACGTGTGTTTCTGTTTTTCACTCTGTTGGTGAAATGGGCAGGGGGCCTTATAATTCTGTTTACTATACTGAGGGATGTTTTCTATACACTTGTATGGCAAAGTAACCTGACAGGTGCAGTGCAACTGCATCATGTGACCTAAGACCTGTAAGCCCTTACCCACAACAGGAAACAGTTTATGGCCCTCTGCCCAGCTTTCTTGGTTCTTTGAAAACTTATCAGGATGGCTTTAAATGGTTGCGAGTACGGCACCATGCCATATATAGTAGAAAACAAAAATGTGGGTTTTTTGTTTTTTTTCTAGCATAGTATAGCAATTCTAACAGGAGCAAACTATGGTGCCTGGTAAATATCAGGTCACCCAGCAGACAGACTTTGGGACAGGAGATATCTGGAAAGGATAACTATCTGCTTAAGGAATTAACCTCATCAAGCCAGAATTGCTTAGTTATGGGGCAAGATCGCACAACATGTATGGAATTAGTTACATCGCCAGAACATCTGCAACAGGAAATAGAGAAGTCAAGGTCAAATTGGAAAAACTTCTTGGGAGTTGAGTAATCTCTATGAATGCATTGAATGTGGATCAAAAGCACCCTAGCACATATGGCTATATTGGCAACTTGTTGTACAATATCTTCCTGGTCCTCTTTCTCAAGTGTCCCAAGCTCCTCTGTCCAAAATGTATGACTAGAAACTGACACAATGCTAAACTGATACAAGCAATTTACATAAATGGAACAAATTTTTTTAAATGCCAAATACAAACTTTTAACTTCAGGATTAGTTGTAAGTTGAAAATAACATGTAGTTGAGAAGTATACATTTGGGTTTTAGTTGATCAAATCAAGAAAAAATCTATGCAATTTCTTAATTCTTTCTAATATCATTTTAAATGGGACCCTCCAAGTGCAGTATAAGTTTTCAACTACACTTATTTTCTTAGTGATCTCACTTCAAAATCTCTTACACACAAGTATTACTGAGGTCAAAAACAAAGATAATAGGCACATATGACCGTGCAAAATGTTAAAAATGTGTAATTATGTCCTAATGATAAAGATGGCATAGCTATCATTTGGGGATATAATCTAGTTATACCTAAGAGTTATATTTAAGATAATCAATCCACCAAAAATTCCTGTTTCCAATATAAGTTATATTATGTTATATGCATTACTGGAAATCATTTTTAATTTGTCCTATGTTGAAATTAGTCTTGAATCAGGGTGACTTTTGAGTGTCTAGAAATATATCAGAGATACTCATTCATAGCATCTACACTCAATAACAGGAAATGTAAAAATGTTACATATAGTATATATCCAGAGCAGCAATAAAAGGTAAAGCACCTAGTACTAACCGAAAGCATGTAAATGCAGTAGGAAAGTAAAAAGGTAATGTTTTAGAATGCATGTTGCAAATGATTCACATTTTTATTAAAGAATAATAAAAACAGCCAGACAATGTTCACAGAATGTTTCAGTTACAGTTTCATGTTAAACATAAAACAATTATTGGGGCAGATTCAATTCAGCCGCAACTAACGCGGCGTTAAAGCTATTACCGTTAATACGGTAATTTTAAGCCTGCTTTCTTTTGCTCGCCGCTCAGGGAGTGGCGAGCAAAAAGCCGGCGTTGAAATTACTGTATTAACAGTAATTATGCACACTATTACCGTAACGTCGGTAATAGTGCGCAGGCCGCATTACTTTTTACAGTAACACGACCAATTGAATCTGCCTCATTATGTTTGATATGAAATGCCATGGATTTCCAGGGAGAAAAATGCCTTCCACACAGTAGAAAAAGACAGGTAAAACTACAGCCATTTTTCTGTTTCTTTCTCAGTACAGTGTCTTTAATGGTTTGCCTTTATCTTAAAGCCTGTGTCTTAGGTATGTCATCTCAAGCATGAAGACTTTTACCTGGCGTTTGCACCGATTTGGACTTGACTGGACTTTGACCCAGTCTGCAACTTCAAGGATTCTACCAGTACTCAAACACTGCACATTCTATACAGGGATCTACTGGTCTTCCCCAGTGTCTCTCTATTCACCCCATCTCCTGTTTCTCCCTATAAAACCAAAACACTCATGCCTGCTGCCTAATTGACCTTATCTACTTCTGCTAACGTCCCACCAGATTTCTCTCCAGCATCCTATTTCTCCTGTTGCCATCATTACTTCCTTCTTACTTCTTTTTGTTGATATATTGTATCCATGAACTGCTTTCACCTCATCCACTAACCAACACTGATGGAATCTAGCCTCTCATCTACAATCAAATCTTATTCCTCCCCCTTTTGCTCTACTTCAGCTATGTCTAACTGCTCACCCACTCATCTCTTCCTCAATTATTGTACTTCCCCCATGCTTTCACCATCCCACCCTGCTCTATCCTACAACATTGAGGTTCCTTTGCTGTACATCACTCTCCAATTCTTTGCTCTAACTTGTCACATTCTCATCTCTCTCCACCTACCTCCCTGTCTATAGCTCAAAATGCTCTGTACCTTATACAAAAACTTCCACCTTGCCTACCTTCACTGGTTCTACCCCATCACCAATATATCACCAATATACCCACTGCCCTCATTCTCTTCCTCACTCTTCTGCCCATCCAAGCTACTGGTGACATTAGCCCTAATCACATTACGTTCCTCCCTTCACCACAAAACTTCTCATTCACATAACTTCCACCTTCTCCAACCACATTCTCATCCCTACTCTCATCCACCGCCCCTTCTCCCAGTCTCCTAGCTCTTACTGAACCATGTATCTCTCTCTAATGTTTCCCTTTCTTAAAGCACATCCATGCCCTCTGTCTCCAACCAATGTCTCTTCACCTCTTTTAAAACCTCCTCTCAATCACATCTCCTAGAATTCTTCAACATTGTTCTCCACCTCTGGAACTCCTCACTCTGCCCACCAGACTGTCCCCCAACCTAAAATCCTTTAAACTCTTTATCAAATCCATCCACTTCCTCCACCCACCACGTTCACTTGTGTCCCACTTCCTCCTACTTGCTCCTACTGTCTCTCACTACTCCCTGCCTCTATGATGTAAGTTCTCATGGGCAGGGGAGTCCTCTCTACCCTATGTCTCATCTCTGTCTATGTGCCTGCTTTTCCCATGCGATGGCACTGAATTCTTTCTGTGACCACTATTGCAGAATTTGTGTGTATATATTATATTTATACTTTGACTTTGTACCACATGTCTACTATTATGCTTAATTGTATTTGTTATTATACTTGTGTGTATTCATTTATTTGTTATGTTGTATTCATGTGTCTGTATGTATCTGTATGATGATTTTCTGTCGCTGTAGAATCTGTGGTGCCTTATACACAATGATGATGATAAGGCCTAACAGTCACTATTCCAAATGTTACAAGTGTAATACACTACCTCTAGTAAGGTAAGTTATGGATAGGTATGCAGTAAAAGTACCATGGAGGGTAGTGAGCTGATATTCTTTTGTCTATGTAGTCATCTGTAAGGAGTGCTAGCAATATTAAGTTAAGGTATTGCCATAGCATTACCATAGCAATAAAACACTGAATGCTTGAAGTGTGAGATTTTTTTCATTAGTACTGACACATTACGTTACTATTTTACTGTAAAAACTGTTTGTTTGCTTTTCTCAATTAAAAATTAATATTCCTTTGCACATCCTTAGTATTGCAGCACATCTATAATTGCTCTGATATTTTTTAAATAAACTCTAGCAATATTCTTCTATTCTATGATCTATGCAGCAGTGTACCTTTTATAGGGCATCTGTTTAATTTAGTTTTGTTCTTACTTTCGTTCTTGTCACTACCAGCACACACCTGAGCCTGGTAGACTTATGTGTGAGGGTTAATCACAGCATACCCGCATGGACTATCTAGCAATGATTAATTCCCTTTTAAAGCACACCCTTACTATGTATCTCAAATTCTGCCACCACCAGGTTTGTTCCAAGAATTATACTCTTACAGCCTTGATTACTTCCTACCCTATTTCAAACTACAATCAAAGATTAAAATTAACCAGAGATATCATTAACCAAACAATTCCTTGTATTTCAGTTATGTAGTGCTATTCATACCCAAGCTTAATTAGCACATGAATTTGTTTAAGAACACAGAGCTAGAGTGTTATTAAATGGAATTTAATATGGTAGATTAGCCACAATGCTTAAGGTGTCAATCAAATAAGATAACAAAAAGACGTATATAAATATGACACAACAGTCACTCTCACATAATTCTTTGATTTCTGGGTTGGGTAAACCGAACTTCACTAACCCAGTGATCACCCTAATATCTGACAGTACAGAAAAGTACAACAGTTTTTCATGGTTTTTTAAAGTCCATTCCCCCTTTGTTCTCTCCTTTTTGCGGTCACTCAGAAAATCAGTGTATATGATAGGTGGGAAATTAATACCAGGGTGTGAATTACAATGTTTTCAGGAAAAGTTTTGTTTGCACAGACCATAAGTGTCCTCTTGAACATCTCAGAATCCTAATAATTCATGTAATCAACAGAGTATAAATTTACCTATTTGTAGATATGAAACAGGACTATAAAATATTAATCTATTAGAGGGATTTTGGTTACTATGATTTGCCTTGAAGTCTTATTTTTCTGCTTGACATATTAGATATGCTTTTGTGTACTCATCATACAGTTTTATAGAGACTTTCGCAAATAATACGGATAAAAGAAAAGGCTTTGCTACATACATTTATTTATTATAAATATTATAGGACTCTGACCATATTCTCTGAATTCAGTATGGACAGTCAAACCTTTATATCTGACATGTGAACTGGTAACTGTGCTGAAAAGGCGCTCAGATCCCCCTATGGAACAGAACAGAAGGGTGCCTGGCTATGGCAAATGGTCAGTTGATATGTGAGCAAAGCTAATTTAACCCCTTTATTACCTGCCCACAGTAAGTTACAGCAATTCATATTTTACATTATAACCACTGATTGTGTCATACCAGTAACAGCTCTCAACTAGCAGCAGAAGAAGAACCTCCAATAGTTTACTAGAATGGGGAAGGCCTTCTTTTATAGTCTCTTCTTTTTTTAATGCTCAACCCCAGTACAATACTCTCAAAATTGTATACCATATGTGCCAACATTCAACAGTCACAATCTTCTGATAAAATCAGAATTGTTGGCAAAGATGATACAAACGTTATCCTTATGAGTTTACAAAATAATGGCAACACCGGTATTCAAAATATGCCACTTATAGCAACAGTCAAAAATAATTATTTAATAAAATTAGTGTTACGAGCCTCGGCGGTGCTCAGCCGCCGCAACTCTCTCACCTGCGTTCTGGCCGTCGCTATGATGACCGGAACGTTACTTCCGGGTCTCGTCCCGGCCGTTGCCATGGCAACGGTCAGGACGCTGTAGTATGTAGCGCCGTGTCCCGACATTAGGTGCAGCCGGGCGCATGCGCAATTATTTCAAGTGTTATCTATGAAGCAGCCCCTTTGGCTGATTACATTCCTGCTCCCATTGGCCTGTATCTGTATATAGGACTTAGGACTTAGCCTCCCTGCCGGTTATAGTTCTCAGTGCTGTGCACTTGCCTGCTCCTGTGCCTTATTGAATCTGTTTCTATTTGGATTTCTTGTGTATGACCCTTGGCTTCGTTTATTGGATTGGATTGTTTGCCTGTTGCCCTGACCTTTTGCTTCAGTGCTGAATTCTCCTTGTCTTCTGCCAGCCCTGACATCTTGCTTGACCCCGACCACATTACCTGCTTTGGACCAAGACCGCGGCTTGTATCCTGACCACGCTAGACGCTTTATCCCGCTACTCTGCGCTACGGTACGTTCAAACACCTGTACTACCTAGAGCATAACACCTGCGGGCATCCGAGTACCTGTGAGCATAACGAGCTCTACGGGAAAGGCGGCTGATAAAGGTAAAGACCTCGCCACCTGGTTCTAAGGGTTTATGATTAGACCGTTAGCTGTAACAATTGCTTTTTTTAACTAAATAATTTTCATTGAAAAATAAATTTGCTAATTGCTTTAAATATGACAGAAATCCCTTCGCTGCATCACATTATTTATAGCAGTTGTCTGGGGAACTTGGCAGCAGCGGGGCTCATATGACCAAATAGGGCATCCCAGGATTGAATGTGTGGGTCAGGTGATCAGCTCACAAACTACCCTCTTTGGTCTGTTTTTGTAGCCTAGCTTAAATATCTTAAATAGCTCTGCGCATGTTTAGAAATGGACCTTACACCAATGAACACAATTACATGCAATTCATGTCCAAACGTAAATAACACGACTGCCTATGACTTGAGAGGCGGAACAGGGGAGAGAGGAGAGGAAGGGAGGAGGCAGACTAAAGTAGGCCAAGTACAGTAAGGGTGTTCCAACTAAGATGCAGCTGATTCAAGTCCTGGGTTTCTCGTACGTGCCCTTGTTTTTAGATGTATCATTTGCATCCACTACATGGCTGGTGTAAATGCCAAATGATGACTGTCATGGTATCATTTTGATTTAAAAAGACATTGTATGAACAGTATGCATTGAAAGTGTCTTTATGTAAATTTTAAAAAATTGAAATTTAACATTTATATAAATGATTATGCTGATAGCAACAGTTATTTTATTTCAAGATCCAATATATTTTTTAATGCATTCTGATGTGACCTTTTATTGTACATGATTGTGCATATACTGCAGTCTGTTCTGTGTCTCTACATACAACAAGGACCATGTAAGCAGACCATACTTACATCCAGATTCAAATAGAAAAATATCTTGAGATACACTAGGATTTGAATAGAGTCGGAATTTCGCACAAATTCTGTGCTCATTTTTCAAGCGCAACTTACTTACATGTACTTCAGCTGTGCTTGAAATGTTTGTGCAATACACATGTCTAATCTTCCTGCTGCAATACAAATGTAATAGAGCTATAAATGTGGGCACTGTCACTTGCAATGGAAACTTGCACATCGCATGCCCAATAAAGTACATGCAAAACACCTGGCCATTTGATACTCTGGATCAGATAGAGGAGAAGACAAGACAGGATTCTATACAGCAATTTTCTATTGAAACTGATTGCTAGACCTTTTGAATAGCCAGTGATTTGAAAGCCACTGACACTGAGCAGAGGATGCAGTGGTAAGTGTTGAGAATATGCATAGGACTCCTTACAGGAATGTCCTCTGTGTTGTGTGGCGGTCACAGGGAATTTCCTCTGTATAGTGTGGCAGTCACAAGGATGTCCTCTGTATTGTGTGTCAGTCACAGGGATGTGACAGGCTCCTCCTTGTATTGCAGTGATAATGCAGTGCCAACCCCGCCTACATTGGATTTGGTTTCGCCGGCATGAGGCCACTTTTAGATTTTTGTTCCATTTTTTTCAGTCCCTAATCCGCCCCTGACTTACTCCCCATTAATATCTTTCTTCATCCATGATAGTAAGGGGTATCAGTACTGTTTTATTTACTATGCCACATTTGTACATTTTAATGCATTTATTACATTAGCATTTGTGCTCACATAAATCTATTTAGTTCCACTGCATAAAAACGCATTAAGTATTTTATATATACTGGGACACCACATATTGCAATTCTGGAGCTATAGAGGCCTTAAACCTTGGAGGATACAGATATGTACAGAAATGAGGAGCCAAGCATTTATTCCATAGGAGTGGTGAGATTTTACAGCCGGCTGTCTGTGTGGCTTTAGAGCTAATTAACCAGAATGTTCCATTGCTTTATATACCACATTAGCACAGAACTTAAGATTACTCTGGCTCTCTCCTCAGGATCTAAATTGATTTGGGACTCTGTGTTCCTAATATACAATTTTCTATTTGGATCAGTTTTGTCCACATTTGTTCCAGTGCATTAATGGTTTATATTTATGTGAAATGATATGTGACATTTATTTTGACAATATATGTATTGCTATTAACCCATCAAGGACTGTTTTTTTAACCAATGTTATTTTTATGTAAGGTTGCGCCCGCTTTCTCTGTGCTCCTGGTTATCATTTTATAACATTGCAGAATCTCTTCTTGCAGCAGCTTCATGTCACTATATATGTATGTGTGTGTGTATATATATATATATATATATATATATATATATATATATATATATAGATAGATTGTGCACTCTTATCTAACATCTTAGGTTATTTTCATCATTTAATTTGCTTTCCTGTATAAATTGCACCTACGTGACGTAAAAGGTGTCACAATGAAATCATACTGTACATACATGATGCCGATTTCCTCCACCTCCACATGTAAAAATCAAGTTATGCACAAAAAGGAAAGCTGTGTGGCCATCTGCATGCGTGGCACCCCCAAAATGCACAATCTACACCTAGACAAGGGCACGTCATCCCAACAAAAGTAAAGATTAGGCTTGTAGTTGTGCAGCTTCGCAAATTACCTTTACTGTCTCATATGGAAAGGGAGGAATTCACTGTATAAACATGGGGAATAATCCAGTCTGTTTTCCCACTCATCCGTATCCAGCGAATTATTTTTACGAACTCAATGAAAATTATATTTTGAAACGAAAAAGGAGAAAACCTGATATTTTCCAACTTAAAACTTCTATAAATCAAAATGCATGGTAGAATGTCTTGTTAGCACGCGATTGTCAAATCTATTACATATATTAAATATTAATATCTTGCTTATCAGCTACATCATTTTGATACCTGATTTCAGAAGAAAACAATAAAACTACCATATTGTCACTCACCAGACTGTGAGTGTTTCTTCCCGTGTGTTTAGGAACCGTGGCCGTCCACCATCCTGAGGGTCTGCGCATGCGCAGCCCTTTCAAAACCTTCAGTACCTGTTCCTTTAACTTAATTGGCTGATCAGGCAACACTCCCTATTTAAAGCACCTGCTGTCCATTCCTCGTTGCCTGATCTTGGAGTCTCATTCCCCATGAGCCTCTGAAGGTGTTCCTGTGTTTCCTCGTGTATTCAGCGCTGCTGATTCCTGTGGTTTCCAGACCACTTCTACTCCTGTGGTTTCCAGACCACTTCAACTCTCCTGTGTTTCATCGTGACTGTTAGCTGATTCCTATCCGCTGCCTCCGTGCACTACAGTCTTCAAACCACTTCAACTCTCCTGTGTTTCATCGTGACTGTTAGCTGATTCCTATCCGCTGCCTCCGTGCACTACAGTCTTCAAACCACTTCAACTCTCCTGTGTTTCATCGTGACTGTTAGCTGATTCCTATCCGCTGCCTCCGTGCACTACAGTCTTCAGACCACTTCAACTCACCTGTGTTTCATCGTGACTGTTAGCTGATTCCTATCCGCTGCCTCCGTGCCCTACAGTCCTCAGACCACTTCAACTCTCCTGTGTTTCATCGTGACTGTTTGGCTGATTCCTATCTGCTGCCTCCGTGCGCTACAGTCTTCAGCTCATCTCAACTCTCCTGTGTTTCCTTGAGACTGCTACAACTGATTCCTATCCGCTGCTCTCCGTGCTCAACAGTTCCAGCTCAGCTCTACTCCCTCGTGTTTCATCGTGGCTGCACCTGCTGGTTGCTATCCGCTACCTCCGTGTACCTGCAGAGTCCTGCTGGCTGCTACTCCTCACTTCTACTCGTGTCTGCAGCAGCTGATCCGCTCTCCGTGCTTCTCAGTGTTCCTGCTGGTCTCTACTCGCCAGTCTGCATCGGATCTGCGCCTCACTGCTTTCATCTCGTCTAGACCATCGCTACTCTTCAGGGTCCTCCAGGAGTCCAGTTCTACATACTACTGCTTCCTGAGTATTTGTTCCCCTGCTGGTCTACCTACCTGTGCGCTGCACCTACTTGATTACCGCTTCACCCTCCAGGGATTTCGCATCCTGCCGGCCTCCAGCCGTTCAGGTATCTCTGCACTCCTGTCTGACAGCCTGCTCCTGAACCACGGTATGCATACTTCTCATTGACTGTGCTGGTGTATTGCATATCTTGCTGGACTGAGTTGTTCTCCTCTGGAGCTTACTATCCGCTGAGACTTTTGCCATCATTGACTGTGTTATCTTTTGCCCGGATAGTTTCTATGACTTTGTATTATTGCAGTGCTGTTCAGTCATTACTATATTGTGCATGTCATTGTGGATCAAGTTCAAGGTGCCCGTGTATCCTCTGTATTGCAGTCTCTCCCCGTGCTCCTCCTCACATATATATTCAGTGGTACAACTTGCTAGAGGCAGACCACTGATTCCTGTTTCCAGTGTCACCTGTTCCAGTGTCCTCTCACATAGCAGTGGTACAACTTGCTAACGCAGACCTCTGACTTCCCGGATACCTTCACCTGGATCCCATTCCTTCACCCAGACAGCGGTACAACTTGCTAAACGCAGACCGCTGACTCTCATCACCTCCTCGTTTCTGTTGGACATTCCTCCTCACTATAGCAGTGGTACAACTTGCTACCGCAGACCACTGACTACCCTCACGTGTCCTTTGTCCATTCAGTTCCTCGTGTATTACTACATATATATTACCAGTGCTGCTAGTCATAGACTTTCCCGAGCATCCCATCGTCTGCTGTCTCCTGTTCCGTGATCACCCCGCTACCAGAGTACCATATTACCACCTATACTGCTCTGGTAAGCTTATCACCTGGTGATCCCTGGGTAAAGACTCCTAGTGCCCGTGACAGTAAGATCAGGCCATGACAGACCCAGATACGGAACCTACAGCCAAAGAGATGCTGCAGCATCTGGTCACCCGTGTGGAGCAACAGGATTCTCGCCAACAGCTGTTACTTCAATGCTACCAGTCGTTAGCCTCCCAAGGAACATCTGGACAGACCGTTACAGCTAATGTTGAAGCTCCTGTGATTTCCTCCGTTTCCCCAGTGCCATCCCAGGTGTCTACAGCTCCCACGCTACACCTGCCTACTCCGTCAAAGTACGATGGAGACCCCAAAACTTGTAGGGGTTTTCTCAACCAATGCTCATTTCATTTTGAGCTCCAACCTCAAAATTTTTCTACCCATCGTTCCAGAGTGGCCTATCTTATCTCATTGTTTTCTGGACAAGCTCTGGCTTGGGCCTCCCCTCTGTGGGAGAGAAACGATCCTGTATTACAAGATAGTGCCAAATTCATTTCTATGTTCCGAAGTGTGTTCGATGAACCAGGTCGTGTGACCTCCGCTGCTTCCAGCATTCTTCGTTTACGTCAGGGTTCTCATACAGTAGGCCAGTACGTCATTCAATTTAGGATATTAGCCTCTGAACTTCAGTGGAACACTGAAGCATTAATTGCCGCCTTCTGGCAGGGGCTTTCCGATAAAATTAAAGATGCACTGACTACCCAAGAGCTTCCTACGTCATTAGAAGATTTGATCTCTCTTTGCCATCGTGTAGACATGAGGTTTCGTGAAAGAGAATCTGAGAAAACAACTTCAGTTAAAGCACTTCTTCGCTCAAGCCCTCAATTTCGTCCAGCTTCACCGTCTGTGATTCCCATGGAGATAGGACGTTCCAAATTAACTTTAGAGGAGAGGAACCGAAGAGTAAAGAATAGACTTTGTATCTATTGTGCTGATTCCACACATATGCTCAGTTCTTGCCCTAAGAAATCGGGAAATGCCAGGCCCTAACTAGTTCTGGAGAGGTGAAGTTAGGGTCCCTGGAGTCCTCTCCATCTTCTACGACATTAAAAGTTTGCGCTTTTGATGTTACGATTTCCTTTGCTACCATATCCTTTGAGTCTCAAGCACTGATTGATTCTGGAGCAGCAGGAAATTTCATTTCTAAATCCCTAGTGAATCAATGGTCCCTACCAGTGATTACTTTGAAAACACCGATTACTGTGACTGCTATAGATGGATCACGTCTCATCAATGGTCTCATCACCCAAAGTACGTCTCCAGTAACGCTTCAGATTGATGTGCTACACCATGAAGAGATTTCGTTTTTAATTCTTCCTGTTACGACAAGTCCGATTGTCTTAGGCCTTCCATGGCTTCAATGTCATTCTCCCCAGATTGACTGGCGCACTCCTCAAGTTACGTCTTGGGGAGCTGAATGTCATCATCGTTGTCTTTCTCAAGTCATTCCTCTTAAAATACAGCAATCTTCCATCTCATCTTCCTCACCGGGACTCCCTCCTCAGTATGCTTCATTTGCCGATGTTTTTGATAAAGCTCAGTCTGAACGTCTTCCTCCTCATCGTTCATGGGATTGTCCGATCGATCTTCTACCTGGCAAGACTCCTCCTAGGGGTCAGGTCTATCCACTTTCGTTACCTGAAACTCAAGCTACATCTGATTACATCCAGGAGAATCTCCAGCGAGGGTTTATTCGACCTTCCACCTCTCCCGCTGGAGCCGGGTTCTTCTTCGTAAAAAAGAAGGATGGATCACTACGCCCCTGCATAGATTTTGCGTGGACTCAATGCCATTACTATTAAAAATCGGTATCCCATTCCGTTGATCACTGAGTTATTTGATCGCATCAAGGGAGCTCGGATCTTTATCAAGTTGGATCTTCGTGGTGCCTATAATTTAATTAGAATCCGGCCCGGTGACGAATGGAAGACAGCGTTCAACACCAGAGATGGGCATTATGAATATCTAGTAATGCCTTTCGGGTTGTGTAATGCCCCCGCTGTTTTCCAGGGCTTCGTTAATGAGATCTTTCGGGACTTGTTATATGTATGTGTCGTTGTCTACCTGGACGACATATTGATCTTTTCACAGGACCTGCCTTCTCATCACCAACATGTGGCAGAGGTCCTTTCCAGACTCCGGAAAAATTCATTATTCTGCAAACTAGAAAAATGTTCATTCGAGTTGCCCCAGATTCCATTTTTGGGGTATATTGTTTCCGGAGTTGGCCTGAAAATGGATCCAGAAAAGGTGAATGCTGTATTACATTGGCCCCAGCCAACTACTCTTCGTGCTATCCAGCATTTTTTAGGTTTTGCCAATTACTATAGACGCTTCATTCAAGACTTCTCGTCCATTGCATCTCCTATTGTGGCCCTGACTCGTAAAGGGGCCAATACTAAGCAATGGTCATCCGAGGCCCTCCAAGCCTTTCAATTTCTTAAAGAGTCCTTCTCCTCTGCTCCCATTCTTCGACAGCCTGATGTGACACTTCCCTTCTTCCTAGAAGTAGATGCCTCTAATGTCGGCTTAGGAGCCATTCTCTCCCAACGCTCGGAGCAACAAAAATGCCATCCTTGTGCCTTTTACTCTCGGGGTCTCCTGCCTGCGGAGAAAAATTACACTATCAGGGACAAGGAGTTGCTGGCTATCAAAGTTGCATTAGAGGAGTGGAGATACTTATTGGAAGGAGCTCGTCACCCTGTGACGATTTTCACGGATCATAAGAACTTGTCATACCTACAGTCTGCCCAATGCTTGAATCCTCGTCAAGCAAGATGGTCTCTTTTCTTTTCCCGTTTCGAATTAATCATAACCTTCAAACCAGCTGCCAAGAACAAGAAAGCTGACGCTCTATCTCAAGCTTTTGCGACGTCCTCTGACGTTGAAGAGGTTTCCAACCACTCTATACTAGACCCCAAATGTATCTCGCTGGCTGCTTCTTCCACTAAAGTGCTACCATTTGGGAAGACCCTCGTGCCTCCTACTCTTAGGAGGAAAATCCTTTCGTGGTTCCATTCTTCTCATTTTTCTGGACATGCTGGTGAACGCAAGACCTTTGAGATTCTCTCTCGAAGTTACTGGTGGCCCTCGATGAGGAGAGACGTCAAAGAGTTTGTTGCTTCTTGTGAATTGTGTTCTCAGTTTAAATCCTCCCGCAGAACTCCAGCGGGGTTGCTGCAACCACTACCCATTCCGTCCAAGCCCTGGACCCATATTAGTATGGACTTTGTTACTGATCTGCCATCTAGTAAAAATTGTAATACTATTTGGGTAGTGGTAGACAGATTTTCGAAGATGGCTCATTTTGTCCCTTTGTCTGGTTTGCCTTCCTCGTCTACTCTGGCTGAACATTTCATTAAGGAAATCTTTCGTATTCATGGATGTCCGTCTGAGATTGTGTCAGATAGAGGAGTACAATTCGTTTCCAGATTCTGGCGGGCCCTTTGTAAAACCTTGGGCATACGATTAGCACTCTCATCTTCTTACCATCCGCAATCAAACGGACAAACTGAACGGGTCAATCAAGATCTCGAGACCTTTATAAGGATGTTCTCATCAGCCAATCAAGACAACTGGGTAGAATTGCTTCCTTGGGCTGAATTCGCTCATAACAACATGTACCATGAGTCATCGTCCAAAACTCCATTCTTTGTGGTTTACGGTCACCATCCGTCTTTTCCGGAATTTCCTGCCCTCCCTCCCACCCAAGTTCCTGCTGTAGAGACTGTTTGTCAGACCTTCAAAAATATTTGGTCTCAGGTCAAAACCTGTTTAAAGAAGACATCTGCCAAATATAAGTCTTTCGCAGATAAGAAGAGGCGGGCTATTCCACCACTGAAAATTGGAGATCGTGTCTGGTTATCTACCAAAAATATTCGTTTGAAGGTCCCATCTATGAAATTCGCTCCCCGTTTTATTGGTCCATATAGGATCATTCAAGTGATAAATCCAGTTTGTTTCAAACTTCTACTTCCTAAGAACCTTCGTATTTCCAATGCCTTCCATGTGTCCTTGCTCAAACCTCTCATCATCAACCGTTTCTCGGCTCCTCCTTCAGCACCTCAGCCAGTTCAAGTTCATCAGGAGGAAGATTTCGAGATTACTCATGTATTGGACACAAAAATTTCGCGAGGAGTTCTCCGTTTCCTCGTTCATTGGAAGGGCTTTGGTCCTGAGGAGCGTTCATGGATCAAAGCTGAAGATCTCAACGCCCCAGCTCTTCTTAAGAAGTTTTATTCCAAAAATCCGGACAAGCCCGGTTCCAGGCGTTCTGTGCCCACCTTTAAAAGGGGGGGTACTGTCACTCACCAGACTGTGAGTGCTTCTTCCCGTGTGTTTAGGAACCGTGGCCGTCCACCATCCTGAGGGTCTGCGCATGCGCAGCCCTTTCAAAACCTTCAGTACCTGTTCCTTTAACTTAATTGGCTGATCAGGCAACACTCCCTATTTAAAGCACCTGCTGTCCATTCCTCGTTGCCTGATCTTGGAGTCTCATTCCCCATGAGCCTCTGAAGGTGTTCCTGTGTTTCCTCGTGTATTCAGCGCTGCTGATTCCTGTGGTTTCCAGACCACTTCTACTCCTGTGGTTTCCAGACCACTTCAACTCTCCTGTGTTTCATCGTGACTGTTAGCTGATTCCTATCCGCTGCCTCCGTGCACTACAGTCTTCAGACCACTTCAACTCTCCTGTGTTTCATCGTGACTGTTAGCTGAATCCTATCCGCTGCCTCCGTGCACTACAGTCTTCAAACCACTTCAACTCTCCTGTGTTTCATCGTGACTGTTAGCTGATTCCTATCCGCTGCCTCCGTGCACTACAGTCTTCAGACCACTTCAACTCACCTGTGTTTCATCGTGACTGTTAGCTGATTCCTATCCGCTGCCTCCGTGCCCTACAGTCCTCAGACCACTTCAACTCTCCTGTGTTTCAGCGTGACTGTTTGGCTGATTCCTATCTGCTGCCTCCGTGCGCTACAGTCTTCAGCTCATCTCAACTCTCCTGTGTTTCCTCGAGACTGCTACAACTGATTCCTATCCGCTGCTCTCCGTGCTCAACAGTTCCAGCTCAGCTCTACTCTCCCGTGTTTCATCGTGGCTGCACTTGCTGGTTGCTATCCGCTACCTCCGTGTACCTGCAGAGTCCTGCTGGCTGCTACTCCTCACTTCTACTCGTGTCTGCAGCAGCTGATCCGCTCTCCGTGCTTCTCAGTGTTCCTGCTGGTCTCTACTTGCCAGTCTGCATCGGATCTGCGCCTCACTGCTTTCATCTCGTCTAGACCATCGCTACTCTTCAGGGTCCTCCAGGAGTCCAGTTCTACATACTACTGCTTCCTGAGTATTTGTTCCCCTGCTGGTCTACCTACCTGTGCGCTGCACCTACTTGATTACCGCTTCACCCTCCAGGGACTTCGCATCCTGCCGGCCTCCAGCCGTTCAGGTATCTCTGCACTCCTGTCTGACAGCCTGCTCCTGAACCACGGTATGCATACTTCTCATTGACTGTGCTGGTGTATTGCATATCTTGCTGGACTTAGTTGTTCTCCTTTGGAGCTTACTATCCGCTGAGACTTTTGCCATTATTGACTGTGTTATCTTTTGCCCGGATAGTTTCTATGACTTTGTATTATTGCAGTGCTGTTCAGTCATTACTATATTGTGCATGTCATTGTGGATCAAGTTCAAGGTGCCCATGTATCCTCTGAATTGCAGTCTCTCCCCGTGCTCCTCCTCACATATATATTCAGTGGTACAACTTGCTAGAGGCAGACCACTGATTCCTGTTTCCAGTGTCACCTGTTCCAGTGTCCTCTCACATAGCAGTGGTACAACTTGCTAACGCAGACCACTGACTTCCCGGATACCTTCACCTGGATCCTATTCCTTCACCCAGACAGCGGTACAACTTGCTAAATGCAGACCGCTGACTCTCATCACCTCCTCGTTTCTGTTGGACATTCCTCCTCACTATAGCAGTGGTACAACTTGCTACCGCAGACCACTGACTACCCTCACGTGTCCTTTGTCCATTCAGTTCCTCGTGTATTACTACATATATATTACCAGTGCTGCTAGTCATAGACTTTCCCGAGCATCCCTATCGTCTGCTGTCTCCTGTTCCGTGATCACCCCGCTACCAGAGTACCATATTACCACCTATACTGCTCTGGTAAGCTTATCACCTGGTGATCCCTGGGTAAAGACTCCTAGTGCCCGTGACACATATTAATATGCCCTATTATTTTACTCCCTTTCCTGACACTTCTAGGTCTTATGCCCAAGTTCCACAAAGCAGCTGAGCCTGCACTGACGCAGGATAAAGGACACTAAATGACATCACACATGACAATAATGATCCAATCTTCTAGCTACCCAATGTGGAAAACATTTTCAGCCATAGCTCAAAGCTACCCAGCAAGTAGTTTGCAGTTGAACTAAGGGTAAAAAGCATTATGCTCTCATACTATGAAATGTTTATACCCAAATGGTTTTATTTTTGTAACATAAAACGTTGCTGTCTAAAAATACCAGTTCAATGTGGGTGGGGGAGAGCATACATTGCTGACAGCTGTAGCACTATAGCTTGATACTTGATCATGTGCCTACAAGGGAAATATATTTTGCAGTAACCTTCCAAGTTTCCCAAGAGCAAAAAAAAACCAAAAAACATAAGAGCGGGCAGTTCCGGATTTCATCCCTAATCGTTCCATAGTAAAATGTGAAAGATATAATGCTGATAGAAATTCATTAAGTGTAACTGGAGGGATGTGAATTTGGCTACACATTACATTGTATGTTGTTAGTTTAAGGAAAGTTGGGAATGTTCCAATAGAATTTAGTGATTTACCGTGCAAAACATGCTGGAGTTAGATGTTCTAGTGTTACTTCCAATTATTGATACTTTAATGTTTATTTTGTGTAGACCACGATAAGTCTTTTGTGATGTTATGACTGATATAGTTATTACACTGTGCTGACTTTCATGACTTTTTTTAAGTCTGAGTTTTTCCATAAAAAAAATGTTTATATTAAAAGTAAACACCAATTCATGTGGCTGTATTATATATACTTTGCACACATAAATTGTCAAGGTTGCTATTAGAGAAATATATTATTATCCATCATGGTTCATAGGGAATTGCTGATAATGGTTTAATCATGCACATCAATGTCTTCTGTGAGATAGTAATGCTAACCAATGTGTTACCATGTTACACTAAAAATAAGTTCTTTAAATGGGAGGTATCTATACAATACATTGTAGGACTGCATAGTGCCAGTTCTGGACAATTTAAAATGACTGATGACGTGTCTTGTTGACTGAAGTCATGTAGTAGGACACTGTCCCATACTTTTTGCATAGTTTGGCAAGTTTTTCATGCGCAATTAAAGAAGATGGATTCTCTGATATTGTAGTTTTGGGATTGTCATAGGTAGGTTGTAATTTTTTTAAGTGGATATAAAAATGACAAAGAATGCCAGTCTGCGTGCTTCATTTAAATTGAAATGTAGTCTTGTACTAATGTGCATTTTAGCCCCTTTAAACAGACAATACACAGTGGGTTGATACAAGCACAAATGTATAATGGTTTTAAGAATAACAATCAATGTATAAGCATATGACACATTGTATTACTAATACAAATGGCATCATTTATTATATTTTTATTTTACTGTTATTCCTTTTAACGCAAATAAACATAATTTAAACTTAAACACTTAGGAGAATTAACAAAGCAGCTTAAAATATAAAGTTAAACGTTCCATTGTCCACATATTTGCATTTAATAATAGATAGATTTCCAAAATAATCCCAAGAGGATAAGTAAAATCAACCCCAAATGTATGGGAAGAAATGTAAATTGGCACTTGATAGTGTAGTATTTTCTAAATCATATATATTTTATTAATAATCCAATTAAAATGCATTCATCAATGTTAATATATAGAAGATTAGCTATAATTCTGGTAGAGGTCCCAGGTCTTGAATAGAATGGCAACTTCTGTGCCCAAAAAGGTCCACTCCAAAAGAATCCCCCTAATGAAGTCCTACTACGATGAAACGCGTAGGTTTGGAGTGCTGCTGTGCCCATCTGCGTCTCTGGTGGCACTGGGAACAGTGCCACCTTGCCTAGGATTCTTTATTGGAGAGAAATAAATTACCCTCTTTCAAAGCTGTCTTTTACATAAACATAATTAACAATCCTATATTCTTCACCAAGTACTAAAATTTGACACATAACCCATAACAAATTTTACTTTGTTATTATTTAGTCAACAAAAATTAAGTAAACATGGCATGTTTGAAAAAGAACTTACATCCAATGACCCCAGAAGTTCACAGAACCACAGAACCACCTTTAGCTTTGAAGTAATAATGAAAAGCTTCTTTATTATCTCTTGGCCATACTTCAGATAGCCTTATATTTTACTCTAGAATACTCTAAATACTTACTGACTTCCAAGGCTTCCAGTTCGTGTTCCTACAAAACAAAACCATATCATCATCCCTCTACCAATGTGCCGAATGGTTGGTATGAGGTCCTTGTGGTGATATGCTGAGTTTGGTTTCCACACATGCCGGTGTGCATTAAGAACTCTACTTTGGTCTTGTCTGTCCAGAGGAGGAGTATTGTGCCTTGTTTAGCTGCACCTCTGAAAACCTTTTTTGTACTATGATTTCTTTTTTTAAGAAATTGGACTTTCTCCTTGCTCCCTGAACTTGTTCTGTGATTTTCTTGCTCACTAACTTTAATATGAACTTTGACCATGTTGTTAGAGGCCTGTAGATCACTGGATGTAGCATTTGGGTTCTTTGCAATTTTTCGGAGCATAATACTATCAAATATTTGTCTGAAGTTGTTGGGACATCCACTGCTGGAATGACAGGCAACTGCCTTCAGTGTTCTCCATTTGTGAAAATTTTTTCTCACTGTAGGATGATGGACTTAACATTGTTTGAAATTGGCTTATAACCCTTTCCAGACTAACAAACAGCAAAAATTATAAAAATCATTGCAGATGTCTTTTCTCTTTGGCATGGTGTTAACACAAACCATAATGCACCAGAGTAAACTGCCAAAGGATCTGCTTTTATATAGCGTTGGTAGCACTTCCTGATGATCAAAAATTAGCAGCAGTTGGCTCCAATTACCTTCTTTATTGATGTTGAAACAGTAAGGGTTTACTTACTTTTCTAATAGCGTCTTCATGTTGGCTTTTTTTTTTTTGCTGAATGAAACATGACAAAGAAAATTTTGGTAGTTGGGTTACTTGTCACATGAGATCAGATTGACCAAACGTTAGACTGTAGAAGCAATACACCACCAGATATGAATTTACAAAATAATACATAATGGTTTTATACCTTGCATGTACCCTGTTTTTCTGCCATTTGATCAAATCTGTATTAATAGACAATTAGGTAGAAAAGACAATTGGCATATCCTAATCCCTTCCGTGTTTTTTTATTGGTTGTGACTAGAGATGTTCACTGACCCCCGTGTTCTGGTTTTGGTTTTGGATCTGGATTAACTTCGTGTTTTGGTTTTGGTTTTGCAAAACCGCCCATTCGTCTTTTGGTTTTGGTTTTGGATCCCATTTTTTTTCTAAAATCCCTATATTTTTGCTAAAATCACATATTTTTGCTTTTTTTCCCCCTACATTATTATTAACCTCATTAACACTAATTTCAAGTCATTTGCAGTCAATTTTGACCACCTCATAGATCACAATATCATTTACATACACTTTCAAACAAAGACTGCAGCAGTTCTTGCCAGTGATAAGAAGGAGCCATTGTCATGCCTGGGCATAAGACCAAAAAAATCCACCTCTTATGTGTGGAATAATTTTTACCCAAATCCTGACAACAGTTTTCTAGCCATTTGTAGCATTGTAAAGCCACAGTCAGTAGAGGTAGGGACCTTAACCATCTAGGAACCTTATCCATGTTACGCCATTTGAAGTGAGTTCCAAGGAAAGCTTTTGTGAAAATCTGAAACTTATGCTAAAAATTAACAACAAGCAGTCCAGCGTCAGCTACCTCCCTTCTCTCAGCTAGATCCCAGCACCTGAAATCTACACCCCCAACACCTTCATCATCAATATCCTCACAAGTGATTGGAGTTAGTCCTGCATCCAAGTTTCTAAGGCGAGATGACTCCTCCCCTATCCAGGACTCCTCAGAAGAGCATTAGGCCCACTGCTGCTGCTCCTGCTGCTGGGGGTGGATCTTCAACCCAGAAGCAGAACCAGAAGAAGACTATTAACAGTTTACAACAACTGACTGTTAAACAATCCCTTGCAAGAGGAAGCAAGTATGAAAGCTGTCACCCAGTCGCAAAGTGGATTACAGACGCCATGGCAACTATGTTAGTTTTAGATCTGCGTCCAATATCCACTATTAATGCAGCTGGTTATAAACAGTTACTTGAGGTCTTCTGTCCCTGTTACCAAATTCCATCACAACACCATTTTACTAGAACAGCTATTCCTCACCTCTACCACAAGGTTCGTAAAAATGTACTTATTGGGCTACAAAATGCCATTCTACCCACTGTACACTTGTGACAGCCCATTGGGTTGGTGATTCGCCTTCACCAGCAGGGACAGCAGCAGCATGTACCCAAGAACGTCGCATTTTTCAGAGGCAGGTTACTCTGTGTATCATCTGCTTCACTAAGAGGCATATTATTATTATTATTATTATTATTATCGTAGATTTGTAAGGCACCACAGTGCTCCACAGTGCCGTACAGTAGGCAAGACAAGGACATACATAAAACAAGACATACATAAAGCAAGAACAGACAGCGCAGACAAAATGAATGGAGGCATGAAAACAAAGGGTATGGAGGACCCTGCTCATTAGAGAGCTTACATTCTAAAGGGAAGAGGGCACAGCTGAAACAAGAGGAGCGAGTGTGGCTCAGAGTGGAGATCTGGATAGTTGTGAGGGTGCATTAGTGTGAATAGTCTTATCGATGATAAGGTCACCTCTAAAAAAGAGATGGGTTTTCAAAGAGCATCTAAAGATTTGAAGTCTGTGGGAAAGTCTGATTGAGCGTGGTAGGGAATTCCATAAGTGGGGTGCAGAACGGGAGAAGTCCTGAAGGCAGGAGTTATCAGAGATGAGACAAGGCGCATGTCAGAGGTAATACCGCTGGAAATCTGTTTGAAAAACTAAGGGATGTCATTGTAACATGGCTTATCCTGCTTCGACTCTCCTCAGGATATGTGATTTCTGATAACGCCACCAATATTGTTAGAGCATTACACTCCAGCTCAGTGAAAAATACTTTCCGTAAGGTGCTGAAATCACTCAAAGTAGTCACCTGTGAAGAGAGTGCAAACACTGTTAGCTTGAGTGAAGTGATTCCCCTAATTAGACTTTTTGAAAAGCAGACAAAGAAATTGAAGGAGAAAATGAAACAAAGCAATTCCACTAATTATGTTGGACTTGGAGATTAAGTACTTTATTCACTTTCCAGGATCCAAGAGTTATCAACATCTTGAAATCAGATCATTACATTTTGGCAACTGTGTTTGATCCTAGGTTTAAGAGCTATGTCTTTGTTTCCAACTGACCCAGATCTCAAGAGATGCAATGAGCTTCTGGTCAGCAAACTGACAGCTCAAGTGGTACATGACACAATGACGTCTGCTTCTTCAGTTTCTCTGGAAATTGCTGCTGGGAAAAAACTTAGCTTTCCCAAGACACCCAGTGGTGATGCAGATGAGTCTGCACAACATTTTGACATTTGGTCTGATCTAAAAAAATGCCCAAAAATCGTGACAGTTCTTCCGTAAAATGAACTACAAATTCCATGAGGAAGGCCATTACCGGCAATTACATCAAAGTACACAGACTTCTGTGATGGTGGATTCCAGCGGGGATGAATTAGTATTGTTTGAGGATGATGTACACACTGATGAGGGTGAATATGATGACAGTGTAGATTGCAGGTACTGAGATTTAGCTGAGAGAAGGGAACTAGCTGATGCTGGCATGCTTGGTAATATTTTGGGTAGAATGGCATGTTGGCAATTTTATGTTTTTCTACAGTAAACTTTTATCGTTATTAGAGAGGTGTTTTTTTCTTTACAAAGGTACAATCTTTTTATTTATATTTTTGTTTGCTTGACTTAAAACCACTATGCACTTGAACATAGACTTTAGCAAATGAGGTAGAGGGAATAGTATGATCATGACTGAGACTGGAGAGTGACATGAACACTGCCACCCCTCCTGTTTTTGTATGAGCAATAGCACAGAGCAATGTGACTGAAGAGTGACAAGGACACTACCACCCCACCTGTTTCTGGGTGAGCTATGGCACAGTAGAATGTCACTGGAGACTTTTAAGAACACTGACAGCCCTATTATTAAAATGTCTCTTTCAGCACTGAACCTTGATTGCTCTATTGTTTCTGATTGAGCTATAGTACAGTAACATATAACTGCAGATTTAGACCAAGACTGCCAGCCCTATTATTTCTATTTCAACAATGACAGTTAGCAATGGAGCTCTCCTCTTTGTGTTTTACCTATATAACACAGTACAATGTGACTGCAGATTTAGAAGACCGAGCCTGGCAGAACTATTATTTCTATTTCAGCAATGACAATTAGCAATAGAGCAATGGAGCTCTACTGAATGTCACTGGAGACTTTGAAGAACACTGCTACCCATATACCTTACTGGTGCTAAAAAGTCTAAATATAAATAAAAAGCTGCTGCACCAATAATACTAAAAGCAAAAAAAGAAAATGAGCAGCGCTATAGTGGTCTTAATAAATAGTCTATATGATGTCTTTTCCTATTTTGTAAAAAATGCATTTTACTAAGGGCAAAACGCACACCAAATAGTATCAAATAAAAATTGCAATTGACAAACTGCTGCTGAATAGTAAAAAATAAAGACATGCCGAGGGGAATTTATCAACGGTCGGTCTTTCTATTATGTTTGTCCTCACTGCATCTGGCTGCAAATCATCATCTGTTTTGACTTCCAATCTGCCAGATTTATCATCCTGTGCAATGAGGGCCTTAAAACTGAAATCTCTATCGATTTGCGGCAATGGACATCGAATTATGACAATTACAAAGATGCCTGAACAATAAAACATGCCAGTGACTTTATAGAAATTGAGCAATTTTTAGATAATGCTGGATTGTTTTTGGCTGATTTCAAAGTACAGAAATCATATAATTCCTACCTCACCTGCACTATATAAGCCTGCCTATTGGCTGTGCTTAGTTAATAGGGTTGCAGGAGTTAGAGGTAGAAGAGAAAGGAGGCAGGGAGTGGTAATGATGTCTGTTGACATAAACCTCTGCCCTCAAGTGAGGTACTCTCAGTCCAATATGAGTACAATCAATGGATCCCATTGGATCATTAGGTTTCCCTGAGGCTCTATAAAGGGCTAATTTAAGGTCATGACTGCTGGCAGAGGGAGTCAGATATATGTGTAACACGATTTTTTAATGGTAATTAACACTTGGCTTAAGTGTCTGGCAAATGTTGACTGTGTAATCCCTAAAACTGTTGCGCTTACACATTGGAAAGAGCCTGTTGCCATAAAATGAAGGGCAGACAATAATGTTTTTAGCCCAGACATTGCATAGGTCCTTGATGTTACAGGCTCTAAATCATGTCTCACCGTGTTATAAAGTTGCAGGAGGTTTGTGCAATTCAGGAGAAACACCTTCTGCTCTGAGAGGTGGTCCAGGTTCACAACTTGTTTAAATTAATTAAGCAGCCTCCTGAGGCTGATTTACCCTGCTGGGTCTCCTGGTTGCTGATTGGTTGCTATATGTATTTAAGGCATGGAAACCTGTTGGGCTGTTGAAATACGGATTAAAGGCATGGATGGATATCAGTGGCTCTCCTCAGTAGGCCACAAAGTAGAATTAGAATTGAAAACAGGCACATGGAACAATTGAAATGGATCAGAACTGCAAAAACTGAGCAAGACCAGACTGCCTCTGGACTGAACCGGACATGGACTCCCTCTGTACCAGAGCTGGACTCTCTCTGGACTTCCAGACAGGACCTGAACTCCCTCTGGACCTCCAGACTGGACCTGGACTCCCTCTGGACCTGGACTCCCTCTGGACCTCTGACAGCTTGCTTTCTGTTACACTCACCTCTCCCCGTTCCAGCGCCACGATCGCCGCACTCCCGGCTCTTACTTCTTGGTGTCGTCAGGTCACATGATCGCGTGGCGGGGTGGGGAATTCAAACCTGCTTTCTATATAAACCTCGCTCTGACGCTTGGACAGCGTCAGAGCAACTTCTACTGTTCCTGACTCAGTACCTGTGTTGTGCCTATTCCTCTTGTGTACCAGTTCTGCCTGGTCTCCAATCCTTGTGTACCATACCTGGCATACCTGACCACATTTCTGCTCTCCAATCCTTGTGTACCAGACCCGGCTTACCTGACCACATTTCTGCTCTCCAATCCTTGTGTACCAGACTTGGCTTACCTGACCACGTTCCTGCTACCCGTGTACCAGACCTGGCTTGCCCGACCACATTCCTGTTGTGTACCTGTGTACCAGACCCGGCTTATCTAACTACAATATCTGCTATTCTCTTGCATACCAGACTCCGCTTACATGACATCGGTCATCTCCCTCGGCCATTACCTTTAGGGGCTGCCGTGTGGACCGCGACCTGCGAGCCTCCGCAGCAAAGCCCATCTTGCCTTGCAGCGGTTCTTGGTGAACAGCAGGGGGTTCGTTAGACTCCTCGCCAGTCAGCGCAAATCTAGATAGGAGCAAGTATCCCATCATTTCTTTTGCAATTTCTGGCAATGGCAGTTACCTCTGATTCTGACAGCCCTCTCTAGTAGCCTAGTAGCTCTCCCTGTGAGATTGACAGATCATTTAGCAAGACTGCCAACTTTATCTGTAAGACTTGCAGCTCATTCTAAGTGATTTACAGTCTTTATCATCTATTTATCGCTTGCAGCCACTATTGTGCTCCCTTGTAGGTTCAGTTGACTTAGCTGCAATGCTTCTCTCATTATCATGCTTTTCAGTCCTGGTAATGGTTGTACCTCCCATCCCTCTAGCCACACACCTGTGCTTCTTCTCCTTTACTGACATGCATCTGTCTCACAAGTGATATAATTAGCACAACCTGTGGATCTTTCAAAATGTGTCAGTCAGTAATGAATACACCTGTGCTCCAAAGATATATGGAAAACGTGCACTGTTAGGGGTCCCTGAGGACTGGGTTTGGGAAATACTGTAATAAAGCGTTGTAATTTTATTAACTGGTTTGCTAACCCACCCCTTTAATTACTGACATATATAAACTAAACAAGTTCAGGGGCTGTCTGAAGTATGTATCTTACTTATGTTTCATTAGCCACTAAACCTGTGAATAAAGTCCCAAATTAGCATCCCTGTTTAAGAGTTATGAAAATGGGGAAGAAAGTTTTCTTAAACATAACAGTCTTTTAGCGTTTTGAATTAAACAACAGTGAACCTCTTAGAGTCAAATGCAGAAAACCACAGAATGATAGGAGCTAGTCTAAGGTTTACCTTTACAGATATATATTTATGAGAGACCTTTTTATAATGAATAAACTTTATATTTTAGATTTAGTGGACCTTTACTGTAGTGCCATTAAGTTAAAATGTACAATGAAAACATTTTATGTGCTGGTGTCTTTGCTGAAATAAACATTCATATTTCAGAGCAGCGAAGGGTGAATTCATGTTTTCAGAAAATGCAGTGTCCAAATAAATAAAATAAACTTTATTCCAGAGTTAGAGGTATGAAGAACTGGACCCAATCATTTAACGTCTTGACCACAAAGATATTGCAGGAATCATATCCGCGAGCAAAATATCAAAGCTGTCAAAGATAAAAAAGGTAACTGTTAAAAAATATCCCAGATTGTATCTAGGACTATTATTTATTATCCTTTATAGAGCATCTACATAATACACAGCGCTTTAGACAGAATTTTTAATCATTTAAATCAGTAGCTGCACTATTGTCGTTTACAGTTTTTGGGATTGAAAAATGTAGAGTTTGTTTTCATGAAATTATACAATAAACCAGACTTAAAGACATGACATTCAAGTGAACTGCGTCACAGAGCAGCCAAGCACAATACCCCATAAAAGGAACACACAGCTTGCAGGATTGGAGTTTACAGTTACACACACACACACACTAGAAGCCTGTTAACCTACCAGTGTTTTTACAATGTGGGAGGAAACCGGAGCACTACAAGAAATCCCATGCAAATATGGGAAGAACCAGGATAGGCCAGGTCCTACATTTTAGTTTAAATGCAATGAGTGATTTATAATGCAGGTGTCACAAACAAAGTAATTGGATGGCCTTACCTGCTGGTATTAGCGCTGCTACGTAAGGAGGCGCGGAGTCTATCCACGCCCCAGGTTTTCACCAGGGAACCCCGCAAGGAGTTATGGGCTTAGCTGCTGAGACGTGTCGGTCGCGGTTCTCCCAGGTAGCCACCAGCGAGGTCGCGTGAAACAGTCCGAGGTCAAATCCGTGCAGGCAACGAGGTACAGAAGGATGAGGCAGGAGGGTAGTCAGGAAGCCGAGAGTCAGAACCAGGATAAGGAACAGGAACCAGGGAGAATCCAAGAATAGTCAAAACAGGCAAAGGTCAATCCGGGAGAGGCGGCAGGAGATATATATATATATATATATAACAGGGAAGCCTAGAGACAGGTAAGGAGACTAGATACTCTGGCACCCTAGTGATGCCAGAGTCTAGTTTAAATAGAGGCGCC
This sequence comes from Mixophyes fleayi, assembly GCF_038048845.1. Lineage (NCBI taxonomy): Eukaryota > Metazoa > Chordata > Amphibia > Anura > Limnodynastidae > Mixophyes > Mixophyes fleayi. The sequence goes on along the minus strand of NC_134403.1, from coordinate 185,974,111 downwards.
ACCCCTGTCATTGGTGGAGTGGAGCTCGGCGGTCAGCTGATCTGACCGCCGACAGGAACTGCTGGCAGGCGTCTCCGTTGCCTAGCAACGAGACGCGATGTTCGGGCGCATGCGCCTGGGCTCCTGTGGCCGGAAGTGACGTCCCGTTGCCTAGCAACGGGACGAGCGGGGATCGAGAAGACGTCCGTCCCGGCACCAGGTAAGAGTGCGGGACGGCGTCTGACAGCAGGTTTGCTTTAGGAGCAAAGGAGCACTAAACATTAACAACCAATTAAACATTACTTTCAATATCTGAGCCTGGGTACACTCTACAGGATTTTTATCCAATTATTGTGTCAATCACACGATAAAAGACCATTCTGCCCGATATCGCATTGGTGTGTATGCTCTAAGGATGAATGATTATCGTTCCATAGCACATTACATCGTTTGATTTTATTTATAAACGGACTAATAATTTAATTCAATGATGGAACAATGTTGTTCCAATTCTGCAGTGTGTGTGCACTTACAACCAGCAGTGTAGGCAGATCTTGATAGAGTTCACAGAGTCACAATCTTGTCAGACGATGTTTATGACTAGAGAAGCTCGGGCTTGGTTTTCGGAAAACTGAGCCCACCCAAACATAGCCGATGCAAGTACTCTTGCGTGCCCTCGGAACTGAAAATGAAGCAAAACGTCATTGTCACGTTGTCTGATCTCGCAACTTTTGGATTCTTTAAATACCGCCCTCCACGGAGATCCAGCGCCATTTCACAGAGAGACAGAGAAGGGGTAGCAGGGTTGTTGGCAGTCTCCTGTGCAGTTGGGCAGCATCATAGCTAAAACAGAAAAAGGAGGGATGGCAGTGTTCTTCAAAGTCTCCAGTGACATTCTAAAGAGTTATAACGCACACAGAAATAGGAGAGGTGGCAGTTTTCAGTACTGAAAGACAAATTATACAGCTGGCAGTGTTCTTAACAGTCTCCAGTCACATTCTACTGTGCCATAGCTCACCCACGAACAGGAGAGGTGGCAGTGCTCAGTACTAAAACAGAAATTGTAATAATAGGGCCGACAGTGTTCTTAAAAGTCTCCAGTGACATTCTACTGTGCCATAGCTCACCAGGAAACAGGAAGGGTGGCAGTGTCCTTGTCACTCTCCAGTCACATTGCTCTGTGCCATTGCTCATACAGAAACAGGAAGGGTGGCAGTTTCATGTTACTCTCCAGTCTTCAGTCACATTGTTCTTGTCACTCTCCAGTCTCAGTCATGATTATACTAATCTGTCTATGTCATCTGCTAAAACCTATGTTAAAGTGCATAGTGTTTTTTAAGTCAGGAAAACAAAAGTGTAAAAAAAAAGCTTTTACCTTTTTTTTTTTTAAACTCTTAATTTTCAACAACAACAAGAATTCCATAAAGTATAAATAAGGAGCATTGAATCACTATAAATGAAACAAATCAACAATCAAATACCATACAATAAACTGTACATAGTTCTTTTAGTTTCATACAATGTATGGTCCACGTCAGTGGGCTCATAAAGATAAGGGAGATTTGACATTCACTTTCTTACATTAGAGAGCCATGCCGTTGGGGTTTTTTCTACATATTTTGCTCCTTAGGAACAAGAAGGAAATAAGAAAATAGGAGGGGGGGAGGAGAGGAGGGAAGAAAAGGGTGAAGAAGAAAAGAGAAAAGTTAAAGGGGGAAAAAAGTACAAGGAGAGGTTCAGTGCGGCCCCAAGAGAAGATGCATCTCGCACACCCATCACCTGAGAACACAAAGAAACTAGAAATAACACCTTGGGATGTCTCGAATCCGCCCCCGCGGGGACTTTTAAGTACGAAACTACCGGGGAAAAAAAACTGAGAAAATGTACAACATCTAATATGTTGGTGATAAAAGCAGAAACCTGGGACCATGAGTTAGAAACGCTAGGACATGTCCACCATATATGACAGAGAGACCCCACATCCCCACAGGCCCTCCAGCACAGATCCGACATACCGGGATAAATTTTACGTAATGTCGTAGGCACCATATACCACCTTGTGCAAACTTTATAGGTATTCTTTCTAATCGATGTGTTAATGGAAATCTTGGAGATCCTCAGTCTGAACTGGGACCATCCCTCCTGATCCAGATTCTTTCAAGTGTCAAGCTCCCATGAGGACTCGAATGGTTAATTTAGATCGGTTACAGGATTCAAATAAGCGTGATAAACCAGATATATCAATCCTGAAGCTCCTCTTTGGTATATAAAACTCCTCTCAAAGGTGTGGGCTTCCATAGTTTGGATGCTCTGCATTGGGCTTGCATGAAGCCTCTTATTTGAATGTAAGCAAAGTGCAAGGATGAAGGAAGACCTGTTTTCTCTCTCAGGTCCAAGAAAGCCTGGGGAGCAAATTCCCCTAATATGTGGATAAACTGAGTGATGCCAGCTTTTTGCCTCGGTGATGAGTATGAGTTGGAATTGCCTGCATGGAAATCTGGATGACGCCAAAGCGGCATGAGAGGGGAATGAGGTGAGACTCCATCTTTATGTAGTTTGTCCCAGATGTCGAGTGTGAATTGTATAGTAGGGTGAGAATTAACTGAGGCCGGTCTTTGACTACGGGGGAGCAAGAGGAGAAAGTTCAGCTTATGAGCTGGTGTGAGTGCGTTCTCTAGATCGACCCATCTCTTTGGTAGTAGTGGTAGAAGAGAGGAAGACCATACCCCCCGGAATGGGTGGACTTGGGAAAGCAAGATCATTTGAGCCTCGATTTTTTCCCCTGCCATATAAATCTACCACAAGTCAGTTGCAGATTCGCCAAAAACGTGCCTGGGACTGGTATAGGTAATGTTTGGAACAGGTATAAAACTCGGGAAAGAACATTCATCTTAATGACACTAATCCAGGCGAGCCAGGAAATAAAAAGCGAGTACCATTTTAGAATGTCTCTTTTTATTGAGCCAAGAAGAGGAGTATAGTTAGCATGAAACAACTGTTTATATTCTTTCGTAATCTGAACCCCTAAGTAACGCAAAGCTTTGGGGCACCATTGAAAAGTAAACAAAGATTCTAGTGTAGTTTTGACTGCGCTGGAGACTACAAGCGACAAGGCTTCTAATTAAGAATTATTTATTTTATAATCCAACAGGGCTCCATATTCCGTTAACTCCTTAAGCAAATTGGGAAGCGAGATTAGGGGGCTAGAAAGCGTCAACAAGGCATCGTCAGCAAATAGCGATAGTTTAAAATGACAGGGTCCTATCTGTATCCCGGGCAATATCCAAGTTTTGTCTGGTAGCAGCGGTCAGAGGTTCAATACATAAGGCGTACAAAACAAGGGCGGCAGGGGACACCCCTGTCTTGTTCCATTGCCCAGGAAGAAAGCAGGGCATAGAGAACTGTTAGTCAGCACTGAGGGGCGGTGGCATAAGGCCTGGGTAGCAGATAAGAACGCCCCGTTCAGGCCATAGTGACTGAGCGTACTAAACATAAAAGGCCATGAAAGCCTGTGAAAGGCATCTAAGGCTAGGACGACTGATGGGATTTTGTTTTGATTAACGTGAGCAATTATATCTATGGTCCGTCTAGTGTTGTCCAGAGCTTGGCTAGTGGGGGCAAAGCCTACTTGGTCAGGGAACACTAATGTTGACATATAGGCGTTTAAACGGGTTGCTAAAATTTTGGTGAAGTTTTACATCAGCATTGATTAATGAGATAGGGCGATAATTGGCACAACATGTTGGGCCTTTATTTGGTTTAGGGATAACCACTATGGTGGAACAAGTGGATTCGTCATGAAATTTCCCTCCTTGTAGTATGTTATTAAACAAATGGATCAAATGGGGCACTAACCCTTTAGAGAATGTTTTGTAATATGACCTCATAAAGCCGTCAGGGCCTGGAGCTTTAGAATTCTTCTGTGATTTCAAGGCATACGTAACCTCCTCGCCAGTAATGTCTTGATTCAGGAATGAGATCTGAGATGAGGATAATGTGGGCAGTGAACATTTATCTAAATATGAATTAATGGCGGTTTCCAAAGCGCTCTGACCTTTATGGAGGTTATATAAGTTCTCATAGTAGCTATGGAAAGTGTCATTAATGACCCTGCGATCACAGGATATGTTCCCTTTTTTGCCACTAATTGAGGTGATTGCTTGGGAGGCCCGTTTAGCTCTTAATCTATTAGCGAAAAGCGTATCAGCCTTGTCGTCCTTCGCATAGAAGGTCTGGTTAAGCAACCGAAGTTGACGTTCAGTCCTTTCCACATGGATCGATTGGATTTCCCTTCTGATCTTTTGTATGCGCTGCAGTCATAAGCGGAAGTTCGATTGCTTATGCAGGGTTTCTAGATTTTTAAGTTGGGAAGATAGTATATTAAGTGTCTTGGTACGTTCCTTTTTCCATCGAGAAGCAAATTGAATAATGTCTCCTCGAATTACTGCTTTATGGGCCTCCCATATGGTAGGAGACCCCTGAATTTGTGTTGATATCAAAATAGTTTTTTTTATCGCTGTGGATATGCTTTCCCTAAAAATGCGTATTCTGAGAGGAGTTTTGTTTAATTTCCAGTATGTCCTGCCTGGGGGGTTTTAAAAAAGATCGACCAAGAGTGATAAAATGGAGTGATCAGACCATTTGTTAGGAATAATGTCAATAAATATAAATATAAGTATCCAACATCCGCCATCTATTAGTAGTATTTTTCAGCTATTTTCAATATAGAAATATTGTGGCGCATTCCATACGTTTTTTGCACACATACTGGTTATTTCTTTTTGAGCTTGGCAACCTTATTGTGGATAGCGACCGATATATTTATACCTATATCCTTTTACACCGTTTTTAGGTTTTAACATAGTGGTAACATTTTTTGTGCAACCCATAATCATGTCTATCCGAGAGTAGGAGTGATGGGGAAATGAGTAGAATGTATAATCTCTAGATGTGGGGTAGAGCGCTCGCCAGATATCAAAGAGACCGGTCTCGGTTATCTGCTTTTGCAGATTTTTTATGTGTGGGGGTAGTGAAGGGGAGAGTCTGGAAACTGATCTGTCTAGAGAGGGTGACATAACAGTGTTAAAGTCACTCCCCAGGAGGAGCAGTCCCTTACGAGAGTAATGTAATTCTGAGAAAAAATGTGAGAAGAAACTCGTCTGACCTGTATTAGGCATGTTGATGTTGGCAAGGGTTATTTCGAGATGCCCAATCTTTCTGGTTAAGATGAGAAACCGGCCTTCCGGATCAGCCTTGACCTCTGACATTACGAAGGGAACAGAGTTACGGAGCAGAATTGCCACCCCATTTTCCTTTGTGGGGAGAGGAGTAGTACAACGTGGAGTATTTTCTCGAGGACAGGGAGGGATGGCCACCAACCTTGAAATTGGTCTACTGCAAAAAAATAATATCACCTTTAAACTTGTGTATTGTATGGAATAACATGGAGCGTTTTTGTGGGGTATGCAACCCTTTGACATTGAGAGAGAGAATTGAGATAGACATGTTTTGTATGCAGAGAATTAAGATAAACCAAAGGGAAGAAAATGGGACACCGTGGAGAAGAGAAGGGTGAGAGTAAGAGAAGGGTGGACACCAAATGTATTAATGTAAATTATTGAGCTGTGAGAAGGTGAAAAGGAGAGGGGGGGTACAAGAAAGGGTTGAAAAGAAAAGGTAAAGATGAAGATAGGGGACAGGTAGTAATGAAAGGGAGGGTGAGGGCGTAGGCTCGAGCCTCACAGGCAGAGGGGTAGCCTACAGGAAAAGTGCCTAACCAAAATATTAGGTAAAATAGACCTATACAATGAATTATGCTAAGGTACAGAGTGTGGGAGTGCAAATAAACGTTACATTTCCAAATAAAAGGAAGTATGCGGTTCCCAATATGAGTGGGTGCGTGGTCTAGAGGGCGGAGGAAGTCCCCCGCCCGTCTGTAAGAATAAATAATTAATAACATGTAAACTAGACAACCAGAAACGCCAGCACCTGAACGAGTGCAGTGGAAAAAATTACCATAAAAAGTTAACGATAAACATTTGCTAACCAGGCAGAAAAAATCTTAACAACAGAGCATGAAATTGTATAAGCATCGGGAAAGATATGTATTTATATCCTCCCTAAAAGGAGGGTCAGGGAAACAATTCATGGGGGTTGTTGTGCAGTAGAGCTCTGTAAGTCCCCTCCAATGTCCTGTTCAGGGCGAGAAAGGTTATGCCGGCGGATCAGATCCTTTCCCTCATTTGGTGTACGTATCAACTCTTGTCGGCCTTCCACTTCGACTATCAGGTAGAAAGGAAAATTCCATCTTGCACCACTTTTCCTTGCAGCTACCGCTGTGTGTCAGTGTTACCTACATGTGCTATAAACTGTTGTGTGCTTTGCAAAATTTAGCTTTCCCAAGACACCCATTGATAATGCAGATGACTCAGCACAACATTCTGACATCTGGTCTGCTCTACTCTAAAAGAATTGACCAAAATTCGTGACACCACTGCCGTAACTCCACTTGATTTTATTATCAACATCCAAAGAATGGTGGAGGATTATTATTATTATTATTATTTTTAATGGTATAAAGACAACAGTTTTATTAACAAAGAACAACGTTGCTTGCAGAAGTTATGTAAGCACGGATGTCTAAATAGACGTGTATTACTCAAACCTTCCACTTTGCTGCTGTTTCATCAGTATTGCACAAATGATGCTTCAGTGTGTACGAAATTAAAATTATTGCTCACGACAACATGGCTGTAAAAAGACGCTAAAGGGACGTTCGCTCTTCCCTTTATCATCTAAAACTAGGCTAGTGTGTATGCAGTCCATGGACTGAGCGATCGGACCATCGATCGCATGTAAAATCGATTGGCATAAAAAGTTAGTGGAAAATTCTATAGTGTGTACCCAGCTTAAGTTGTACTACACAGATACAGCTATTTGCTGATTGCTTGCTATGGCTTAGTGCTAACTTGCATCTCATTACAGTGTCAATAAATAAACTTCAGTGTGTTGATAAAACCCAGTGCATGTAAAAGTAAATGTAGTGGGCACTAATGATAATAGGGAAATTTACAAACCAGGAAAAAAACATGACACCGCAAAGCAAGAAGAATTGCTTTTTGCACTCCAGACTCACATTTTTCCAACTTTTTGGGAGAACATGATTTAAATTTCAGCGTCAGCAACATGTGACCTTTATTTCCCTGTGTACTAAATGCACTAAGAACAGATTGTAAGTATGGCTGGGCATAATAATTGCATGCCCTATACATGAAAATAATTAGTAAACAACAGAATGACCCCCACCAAAAGACTAATAGAGGTAAAGAAAATGATATAGTAAAATTTATTTTTAAAGTAGAAAACCCCTTTAAGAGGTCATTAAAACAACTAACAGGGGAAAACTTAAATGCACTGAAATATCATCCAGTAGTCTTTCTTTATGGCATTGTTAACATACTGCTAAAATTAGGAAACCACAATTCCAGCATGCTTTGTGGGTTATGGCCAAAACATTGGAATGAGAGGCGGCCCCGATAAGTAGGATTAACACCAGCTGGGAAGCCTATTATATGGCTCAGTGTTGATCAATAAAGTAGTAAACCATATCCTGTGTCATTGAAGAAATTAAATCTATTCTTCATGCAGTTGCTAATTATCCTGTTGGGGTCTACTTTTTAACTCCTGTTACACTGTAATGGAAATGTGAAATTAACTGGTTAAGATACCTTTATTCTGCTCTGTTTAACGCAATCAAAAGGAGATCAGTGTCAAAAAGGTACTATAGTAACAATATAATGGTCATTAGATTAAAACGTTCTAAAAGTATGGCTGCCTGTTGAACCTAAGGATGCATGTGCATGCTTGGTTGAGGGGTGGAAATGCCCCTTCCAATATTTAAATCAGAAGTAAGATGGCAAACATCACAGATTTATCATTGCATGCCTTCTCTGATGGAGTCGCTATATAAATAAATAAATAATGATGAAGATAATGGAGTCCTATAGTGTCATCATAAGTACAGTTGAATGCTGAGCGGTTAGTGTGTGGCTGTTATAATGTGGCAGGACCTCTCTGTGTCAGGCCGTAGGCCTATGCATGCTTGAAGTGGAGCAAACACTAACCGGTATTAGCACTACTGATCTAACAGGCGCGGAGTCTAACGTGCCCCTGGTGTTCACCAGGGACCCCCGCAAGGAGGTTTGGATTTCGCTGCACAGGGCACGCAGGTCGCGCGGTCCTATCAGTAAGTCGCCAGTGTAGTGTAGAAGGGTCAGACGGTCCGGGTCACAACAATCAGGAATATCAGGTACCAAGGGTAATCCAAAGGAGTAGTCGCCAAGCCGAGGTCACAGAACAATATGGGTCACACAGATAAATAGAATGGTCTTCTAGCCGGGGTCACAACAGGTAATCAGCAATAGCAGGATACTCGGAAGGATGTAGAAGCACGGAAGCCAGAAACACTGGTAGTGAACCTGTTACTCTGGCACCCTAATGGCGCCAGAGACAGGTTTAAATAGGGGTTAGGATGACCTGATTGGTGGTCTGGAGGAGGCGGTCCAGGTGGAGACAGCGGCGTTCCGTTGCCTAGCAACGGGACGGGAAACAGGGCGCATGCGCCAGAAGATCCGGAAGTGCGTGGACTCCCGGAGCCGCCTGACAGCAGGTCAGACGTCCGTTCCCCGTCTGACAGGAGATCAGCAGGGACGGCGTCTGACACTCCGAAGTCCTACAGCATTATAATAATAGCCATATTGATAAACGACGAAGGCCATAATGCAAAATCAGGCTTGCAAATTGCACAAATGCATTGAGAATTATAGAGAAAAAATCTTCACCCATTCCCCTTCCTCTCCAGTAAGACTATACAACACTTTCTATAGGAGGGAGTCCACAGAGATATTGTCACGATATAGGAATGTGGCTACCTGCGGATATTGACACTGCTACACTAGGAGGCGCGGAGTCTAACATGCCGCTGGTCTTCACCAGGGACCTCCGCAAGGGAATTTGGATTTCGCGGCAAATGACATGCAGGTCGCGGCCCTCCCAGGAAGCTATCCGCGAGATGGCGGTGAGAATCGTGGTCGTACAGGCTGAGGTCAGGAACCGTGTGTGCAAATTAGGTACAGAATCAGGAACCAAAGAGTAGTCAGCAATCCAAGGGTCAGATCCAGAGAATTCAGTACACATCCAGAGGGAAATCCAAATAAAGGTCAATGGGAGCCGGGTCTGTACACAGGATACCAGACAGGATGTTAGAAAACTTAAAGAGTGCTGGAGGCTAGGAAAACTAGTTGCTCTGGTACCCTAATGGTGTCAGAGCCAACCTTAAATAGTGGGAGGAAGCTGATCATTGGTGGACAGTGGGCAACGGTCAGACGCGCTGACCGCCGACAGGAAGACAGGGAGCGCGTCCCGTTGCCATGGCCTTGGGACCGCCGGAAGGAGTGTACCCGTTGCCTAGCAACGGGACGCTCGGCAGGGAGAAGACGTCCGTCCCCGGCTAACGAGGAAGCGCAGGGACGGCGTCTGACAGATATACAGTATATCACTTTGCACTTTTAAATGTTGTCATGCAAGTGTATTAGGAGTGCAGTGACTTATAGCAGCAGTAAAGGAACTACAGGTGAGAAGGAGGAGGTATCCTCTGCTGTCAGTCACCATGTTTCTGAAACCCTTACTACATGAGGATGTACCTGGTGCTACACGGCACTGTGCACTTCCTCATGTAGTCCTGGGATATAAAGGTTCTAGTGAGTAAGGAGAGGTATGCTGTGAGCCGAATAACTGGTAGGAACAGTCCTGTGTTTGCACAGCTGTAGTTTGGGAGCAAATTAACATTTTTATGCACCAATCATTGCAGAAGATAATATTTTGAAAAGTTTGCGCAGGTCTGCATCCTGTTTTACCATTTACCTTGCAAAGGTGATAGATGATTAAAATGTAAAATCAAAACAAACTTACAAACATGAAGAGATACTTAAATAAATATTACAATCATAGGGATGAAATTCAAGATCCTCAATCAAAGCAATTAATTTAAAAGGCAAAATGCCCCTTCTGAAAGATGATGTGAACTAGCTATATGTAATAGCTCAGAAAAAAAACACCTGGAATTCCCAACCATGTAATTACTGTAGTATTGTATTTCCCTGCCCACAGATATAACAATTCATGTCTGAGGTTTCGTCCTGACATCTACCAATGTTGTTAACTAACTATTTTGAAGAGACAATCTTAGAACCCAGATCAGGTGATAGCAGAGGTAGCTAAGCCAAAATGAGTTCTCAATGTGCAACACAGCATTATGGTTTTTGTTTTTTTTACTGAAAACAAAGTCTTGACCGTCTGGTGCTCTGTAAGTCTTTACACAGCTACAATCAAATATGTTAGCTGAAATGAAAGGCCATCTGTCATCACATTCAGACACCACAGAGCAAGTCAGGGCCTGTCATGCTTCAAACTTCTAATTACAAATCATGACAGACTTCTAGAGCTCACTTCAATGTGAAGACCAAGTTAGCAATTTTATGGATATCTACATGGATTGTAAACAAAGAACTAGCGGAAAGCAAAGGAGAATTGATTGGTCATGCTTAATAAAGACATCAGTGCATGCAGATAACTATCAGCCATCATAGAGACTGGCACATATTAGATATATAATAGGGTTGGATTTGGGCAACCTATACAACGTAAGTAACATTAATGTGAATATAGGAAGAAATTACATAAATTAACAGAAAACTAATGTGTTTCATTTGTGGAAAAAAATCTTCGAGGTCACATAAATATTTTTGCTTCAGTAATCGTGTATGAAGATGCGGTTTTGAAGCCCTTTTTAAAAATGCAATTAAATGAGAGTACATTTGGTCTTGCTACAATTTTCATTGTTTTAAAAAGTTTTAAATAGAAACATTATGTTACAGAACATTTATAGATAACATTCGTTATTTTTTACGGCTACTTAAATAAATTGCATTCTCACAATACAATTGTATAGCATTTCCTGTTACTAAAATATAATTTGTGAAGAAGCTAAGTGCAGTGGCTTATAGCTCAACACATAAGGGCTCCTTCAGACAAGTGTATTCTTAGGGTTTAGGGCTTAGGGAATAGATTTCCCTTTATCTGGTATCAATTTCATCTTAAATATCTTGGAGTTTGATTAACTAAAGACCTCTCCCAACTCTCTCATTCCAACTTCTCAACTATCATTTCTTCCATAAAGACCGACTTGAAAAATGTCATTCTAAATGACTATCATGGATTGGTATTTTAAATGTTTTTTTCTGCTTTATTTCTCACATTCAGAGTCTTTCCCAGTCCTGTCGACGCTTTCTTAAAACACATTACCAGAATACACCCTTTTCTTACTCAACATGCTATCAAAACTATTATCCATTCTCTCACTTCCCATCTTGACTATTGTAACCTCCTGCTACCTGGCAATCCCGACACCCATATATCCACAGTTCAATTCATCCTAGATGCTGCTGCAAGACTAATCTTCCTTTCTCACAGCTCCACATCTGCTGCACCACTTTGCAAATCCCTACACTGGCTCCCTGTTTCCTCCAAAATCAAATTCAAATTACTCACCCTTACCTACAAAGCCCTCATTAACACTACCCCTGCATACATCTCAAATCTCATAAAAAAAAATACTCGCCCACTTAGATCGCTACCTCTGACCTGGCCTTGTCTCGTGTCTGGTAATCACCACTCACTCCCACCTACAAAACTTCTCCCATGCTGCTCCCCACTTATGGAATTCCCTATCATGTTCAATCAGACTTTCCCACAGCCTTCAAATCTTTAGCTGCTTTTTTTTTTAGAGATAGAGGTAACCTTATCCACAAAAACACTATTCACACTAATGCACCTTCACAACTGTCCCAATCTCCACTCTGAGCCACATTTGCTGCCCTTGTTTCAGCTATGCCCTCTTCCCCTTAGAATGTAAGCACTTTAATGAGCAGGGTCCTTCATATTATTTTGTCTACCTTGTATGTCCTTATTTTATGTATGCACTGTACGGCGCTAAGGAGCACTGTGGCGCCTTACAAATTTACAGTAATAATAATAACAATAATAATAATAATAATAGGTAGAGTAACATTATTAAAATTAATATATAAAATTCTCTATATGATGCAAACTCATCCAGTCCATATTCCCCCAAAATGGTTTTCGAGACATTAGACATTTTATTTGGGGTAAAACACCTCCCCGAACTCCAAGAAATTTCTTTCAGATGCAAACACTTAGGAGGGTTTCAACTCCCACATATATCTAGTTAATACAACTCTATTATGCTAAACAGAATCTTAGAATGGACTATGGCCAAAAAATTAAATAATGGATCTATATCGAAGAACAATTCTTACACCTCCCAAATAAGATTGTTCTCTGGTTGCCGTGCCTACCCTTACTTGATCACCCAACTATCTCACCTACACTAAATAGCTGGAAACGGTTATGAACCTTCCAATGTATCTCCTCAAAAATGTCCCCAAATATTTCCATCTTCCCTCTTTCAAAAACTGGTATTGTACTGGAGGATTCAGGCTAGGTCAGTTGGTTGATTCAAAAGGTGTCCGTCCATTTACTGACATACAATCTAAATGGGAGATACCCAATGCTGACTGGAAATTTCTACAAATGTGCTATTTTTTCAATCAGCTAAATTATGCCAACTAGTATATAGAGGACATACTGAATTTGAGGCCCTATGTACATCTATCTCTAAGCCCTCCCATATAATTTCAACCATATATAGAGCCATTTTAGAAAATGTGTTTCAATAACCTTCCAATCTCATCAAACCTGATTGGGACTTACATAGACATATATCCTCAGAAGATTGGCATAAAAAATTCAAATCACTTATGTATACTCCATTAGCACTTCTGTATTGGAGACACAATACAAATTCTTAATTTGTTGGTACAGACATCCGAATTTACTTCTGAAAGTATACCCAAATAGCTCTGATGTCTATTGGTGATATTCCAACGCTGTAGGAAGTTATTTACACATCTGGTGGGATTGTCCCAATATTCAGACATTTTGGAAAGATGTTGTGAATATTAAAAATGTTATTCTAAATTATGAAGCCCCTTTAGACCCTGCCTTCTGACTAATTAATTTGTTCAAAAATTCCTATAAGCAAATAACTACTAAGTCACTTAAGCAATGCTGGTAAGGCGATGATCCCTATCCGATGGAAAAGTCCCAATCTTCCAACACTCTAAAATTGGTACTCTTGAATAGACTAATATATGTTAATAGCTGATTTACTTTCCTCTGCCACTGACAAAACTTCAGAATGTAATGCCACCTGGTTCTCGTGCTTGGAGTTCAAAACTACTGACTACTATAAAGACTATGGACCTGAGTCATTAAGGAGAGCAAAGCATAAATAGGAGTAACTTTGTACCTGGGCAAAACCATGTTACATTGGAGGGGGCAGGTAAATTTAAAATGTGGGGAAAGATTTATAGTTGGAATAGGGCAAGTTATGAAGTATTTGTGTGCTAGATGAAAAAACAGCCAGTATTTAACTTATGTGCAAAATAATAAACTAATTTCCACCCCTTGCATTTTAACATTGTTTGTCCAGGATCAAATTTACTTTTGCCTTGCTCTCCTTAATGACTCAGGCCATATATGTTTGTGACAAATAAGAGATAATTGAATGTAAATTTATCACAAGAACACAGGACATATGTTACCTTACTATCTTACGTATTAAAACACTTTTTTACAACATACAAATCCGCAAGGCTACTAAGCCTCTATTAATTGTGAGTAGACCGTCTCCTTTAATCCTTTTCCCTTTCTGATAATTCTTTTACTTTCTACTTTTCCTTTTTAATTTCTATTTCTTTGTTATTGATTCTAAAAATTGGAAAGCTTTGAAATATATCTACTTATGTCAACATTGATTTAAATTTTTATTTTGCTATGAGCTTTCAACAGAGGTTAAACAGAAAAAAAGAGACAAGTGACAGTGCTATGAGACCTTAATTTTTCGTGTCCTACTGGGTGCTGCAAATACCCTCTGATGGGACCCACATATAGTAATATTTTCCATCACTGTTTACAAATGGTTTTACTTAAGAAACCATTTGAACTATTGTATGTGGGTAATAGTACACAGAATCACCACTCCTGACAGTACTGCGTTTCAGACATGTAGCCTGAAAAACTAATGGCTCTGGGTGTTTGAAACATCGAGTAAGATTTGAAATTGTCAACAAATGATTTCATAAATACAAATTATTTGTCGCTAATGTATGTCATTATTAGAGCCAAAATCCATTGAAAAGTGCAAGCAGTTATATTCTAAGCCACGTTAGCATCTATCTAAACAGTATGCAATTTTCTCTAATGCTGACCCTAGGATGAATAGAAATGTTAATAGGATAATTGCTTACTCGAGAATGGAAATTAAGTATTATTATTATTATTATTATTAATATTTATTTATAAGGCGCCACAAGGCATCCGCAGCGCCGTACAGAGACAAACAAAATCACAATACAATGGGAGACAGCACAGTACAGTAAACACAGCAACTCAGTACGCTCAATGCACAGCTAGAGAGGGCGGGGAAGGGGGAGGGAGGATCCGCAAACGACGGGGCAAAAAGTAAAAAGAAAACCTTCAAACATCAATAACACAATACACAATTCTACTACATTATAATACTGCATGGAGTACTTATGTTATAGACTATGTCAACCAATTTCATCTTTTATATCTCTCTCATTGTCTCCTGTAGCTTCCTGTTACTGTACTAGGGTGGAACTCCACTAAAAAAAAAAATTATATGTTGTAGACAAGAGTGAACTAGGTTTTAGTTTCTGCTTTTTCATTGAATGCCAGAAAAACTTTTACAACGATTCATTCAGAGTTTGCAATCTGCACACTGCCACTTTCACAAAAGCCTGTCCCACATCATATGCCAGTGACTAGGGCCCTGATTCATTAAGGATCTTAACTCAAGAAACTTCTTATTTCAGTCTGCTGGACAAAACCATGTCACAATGCAAGGGGTGCACATTAGTATTCTGTTTTGCACATAAGTTAAATACTGACTGTTTTTTTATTTAGCACACAAATATCAACTTTAAATTTCAGTGTACAAATAAGCTATCAAGTATTTGTGTGCTACATGAAAAAACAGTCAGTATTTAACTTATGTGCAAAACAGAATACTAATTTGCACCCCTTGCATTATAACATGGTTTTGTCCAGGAGACTGAAATAAGAATTTTCTTGCGATAAGATCCTTAATGAATTAGGCCCTAGATCAATAAACAGATTGCTCTGGTAGCAATCATCTAATTTACATAGCCATTGAATGTTCTTATCTGGTATAGTGCCAGAGAGATCATCATGGCAGCCATCAGTCAGCAATAGAAGAGAGTGTAAAGACTTGTATACAATTTGTTAATTTACTGTGTAATTAAGAAGTGTCATACCTTTTTTAAAGTGGACAGTGAAGTTGTGGGCTCAATTAATATTCACAAGCCTTGAATCTATCAATTCTCTAGGAACCAAGACCTCATGAATAGAAGGCAGACCTCTTTGCCAGGCAGTGCTTCAGCGACCTATTGGATCAGACCACAAATCAGATGGCGCCACTGTGTGGAGGTGACACGTGGCATGTCACTTTTGCAAATGCTGCCTATAATAAGCACAGGGTTAGCTGCTAGGCTGCAGGCTATACAATGATTATTATTTATTTATAGAACCATCTCCTGCACAGTTGTACAGAGTTAAGTCATAAATACAGGGTATTATAATAATTACATTCTTTTTATATTTACTCAAACATTAGACAATTTGAATGAGAACTGTGCTCAAAGAGCTTACAATCTAAAGTAGTAAAAAAATTATTCTATAAACCTAATGCAACTCTTTTCTGAAGTGCTATACAGTAGTACCCATGTATCTGTTATATTCAAATTTACAGAAGTGCATTTAGAACAGCGGTGCGTCCCCTTTAAACTGCAAATGCATGGAATGCCTAATGGGCAGATTTGACATCAGATCACTGTGGGAAAATGAAGAGTGCAAAGTTTTAATCCCTTAAGTAAGATCTGAGCTGTGCGTTAGTTCACAGCCTATGTTTGCTGTTCTTTTTAGAATATACTGTAGCTTGGATAGTGCTACCAGAATAAAAACACTCAGTTTGTCTATACAGCTATTCTATAATCAATCTTTATAGTCTGGAATCTGGTGTGAACAAATGGTCAGTCTGACCCGCTGAACAAAATACTCCTTCTAGAATATCTTAATTATCAGTAGTTTGCACCTGTTGTGCAATCATGTCTACAGCATGTGGCGAATGTGCAAATGCTATTTAAAGCATAAGACAGTAGAATAATCCATCCTATTTGTGGAATGTTTTTCCCTCTCTCTATCCCTTTTTAATGACATTCATGCACAAGGCCCAGGAGACAAAAACGTCATAAAATGTTTCCAATCATACACAGGAGAAAGAAGACATTCACGAGATCCATCAAGCTGTAAAGTAAGTGACTCCCAATACCAAAGTAAAACAGCCCATAGAAATTACAGATAGAGAAATAATAGTTGCAGTATTTGCTTTTTTTCTAATTAATAAACCTGAGAAGGTTGAAACAGCAGTATGCAATGTTGCTCTGCTCCACTGTCTTGTTTCTATTAATTAAAGACACCATTGCTTATGAGGTATGTATATTAGCATATCCCTACCCACAATGCACTGGTGCAGCTTTTTCCTACATCCTTGGCTTTGTATGGTAATAGTCTGCATTTAAATTTCTATGAACACATGATTCCCTAAACAACACATAATATTACTACTGCCTTCTTCACAGAGGAAATGGAGGGGTTTTTCTCCATCAGAGAACTTCTATCTCAAACAAAATTTGCCACACAATCCTGAGGCCAGGTGCGGTGCGCTAAACTTCACTACTGCAGAGACTGATGTGAATGAATCAACATAATTTGATTGTATAATACGCTGGCCCTAGATGAATAAATGATCACATCAATTCCCCCACCGCACCATGTCTGTGACTCTGACATCAATGTCGTACGTCATTACGCAGTGTGTATGCCAGACCCGTAACTTCAAATTTTAGCGCCTGGGACGAGAAAGAAAAATTACACCCCCTAGCCCTCAATTTTAACCAAATGAATGTAAAACATTCATAAACTGCGCCCCCCTTCAGCGTTGTACCCCGGGTGGTCGCCCCTATCGCATAGCGCTAGTAACGGCCCTGGTGTCTGCATCAAAAGTTCACACTGTCTGACTGAACCATAAGTCACAGTTACCGCAGCGCTGTACAGAGAACTCATTCACATCAGCCCCTGCCCCATTGGAGCTTACAATCTAAATTCCCTAACATACACATACACACACACACACACACACACACACAAACAGACAGACGGAGAGAGACTAGGATCAATTTTGATAGCAACCAATTAAACTGCCAGTATGTTTTTGGAGTGTGGGAGGAAACCAGAGCACCTGGAGGAAACCCACGCAAACACAGGGAGAACATACAAACTCCACACAGATAAGGCCATGGTTAGGAATCAAACTCATGACCCCAGTGCTGTGAGGCAGAAGTGCTAACCACTTAGCCACCGTGCTGTTTTTTTCTTCAGTACACCTCTTCATAATTATGGGACCTTTATAATGCAGACGCACTGCATGGGTGGTATTATAATGTATATTATATAAAAATAATATTAATAGTAATAATAATAATAGCAATAATATAAATCTCACATATACCATGTTGTACTGAGAGATATGTATATTTGGGACCATAGGAGCTAAATGATTACTCACCTTTACCTCCCCCTCTGCCCCCATATAACTGAAAATGCCATGCACATACATAGATTTGTGGCAACACAAGTTTTGGGGGTGCTCAAGCCCCCACAGAGCTGGAACCTATGCTTGGGCCTAATATATTTAATGAAAGCCAATTGTTTAAAAATCAATTATCCTTTCCAATTCTCCCATTTATATTTCAGAGTGAATGGCAGGACATCTGTAATACAGAAACCCAAATTCTTCAGGTGAAGCCTATCCAATAGACCAAATAACCTAATTAGAAAAACAAAGTACACCATTTAATCCGAATGATTGTGTGTAGGACTATGTATTGTATAGCATACAATACACATATTTAATGAAATTAGTCTGGGTGATTGACATTTCTTTTTACTCCCACTAAAATAAACAGATAGTTATAAGAACTTCTGGAAGCCAGACTGATCACTTTCTGCTACAGGTAATGGAGGGAGTCTGAAATGAGCTCCTGATAATTTCTCTAGATAGGCACCTACTGCTGTCACTCAATGGAATGATCAGCGGGTGGTGCTGAAGAGGTGCTGCCTGGGTTCTAGTAGAGGAGGGAAAGAAAAGCAATCAACTTAAATATACTATATTCTCCTATAAACTGGTGATACATTAAATTAGAATTGAATATTTTGCAACCAAAAAATGCTGTGATCAGAAGCTTTAGTCACACATAGCATTTAATTGTAAATGCTGCTGTCCTGTCACACTAAGGCAGCGCGGCTGTGACAAATCTGCATGCAGCGGTACTGTGGTTGTGACAGGTAAACAGTGATTCTCACTGAATGCTAGTTACCACTAAACAATCTTCTGCATGTAGCATATTGCTGGCTGGATATTCACAGTCTTCTAGAGCGCCTTTGTCACATCAGCCTTATCTGTGCTAATGATAGGAACCATGAAGCTGGAAAATAAAAAACCTGGTTAACACTTTTTAAATATAGAATCTATTTTCAATAGTCCATATTTTCAAGAACTAGAGAAAAGAGACAAATTTCCCCAAAGACTTGTGAACATATTATTGAATGGACAGTTGTTTGGAGCACAGATAATGGAGTGTAGCGTTGTATAAAACATGCACAGAAATGTCACATATTTAAATGTATTCTCATATCATCCACTTGGTACAAATATTTTTACATTACACTACTACCGTTATCATGCCTATTAACACATAAGACCACCCACTGGTCAGTCTGTAGCTGTAGTTGCTGTAGCTGCAATTCACCCATAAAAGTGAAATTTGAGCGTCTAGCACTGATAAAGCATACATTACTCTCCTACAAAAAGTATTAAGGGAAAGCAAAAAGCAAGTGCAATAAACAATGTATTATTCCTATTGTGTTACTCTTTAGAACATCATCCTTTTAATGGGGCCTATTTATCAAGCAGTGTAATGTCCCTAAATGACACTTACCGTGATTCAGCCGCAATTTGAAGGATCCTTCAAATTTATGATCGTTGTATCGCAGCAGATATCATGTATATTTTCATGTATATTTTCGTTTTCTGAGCAGTGCCCATAAAATGGTATGGGGACTGCTCCCTAAAACAATCCTACAAGTTCCGAAAATGAGTAATTGTTGGAATCTTGTTATGTTAATGTATGTGTACATCTTCGTAATTGAAGTCCTCTCTTGACTTTTCATTACTGTCAGCTCTTCTCCGAAGAGCAGAGCTGGACAGCGCATGTGTGGAGGGATCATGTGATCCCTCCCTGTCACATGACAACTGTTCGTTCTTCACACTGCACAGTAGGGTTCTCTGTGCGCATGGCCAAATCTTCGATCGGCGCATGCGCACAGGGATTTTCAGATCGCAAGCAAGACCACAAGTGAACAGCCAGGGTAAAGGTAAGTGTTACACTTCACAGGAACAGCCGTTTTTCGGAACTGCTGTTACTGTGGAGATTTTTTAATAAATATGAGAAATAGTTCAATCCTTATCAATGCGGTAAGAATTGAAAACTATTTTTAATTTTTGGCAATGATTGTTAAATATGCCCCTATATGTTTCTCCACAGACGCCAGTATAAACAGGAAGCATTGTACATAAATCCTGCACTAAAGCATGCAAATCATACTACACTTAAAACTAAGGGTAAATGTATTAACCAGCGTTTTTTGCAAGTCGCCAATATTCGGCAACTTTGCAGAGCTGCATTAAAACGGCAATAGCTTTCAAAGCAAACCTTTGCCTTGAAAGCCATTGCTGTTTTAAATTCGCTGTGCAAATTTGCAGAATTTACATTTACCCCCTAGAGTCAATGTCACAGGTTAATGCTGGATTTCCTACTTAATCTTTTTTCACTGTATCTCCATGGTTTGTTTTTCTTGGGGCTCGTTCAGAAAGGTATTTGGTCATATATGACCACTAGCTCAGCTTTTGATTCTATGTGTGTATACAACACAATGGATTGAAGGCCACATGGGTTCAAAGCGCCAATGTGTCGGCTTTTCCAGATTCAATAAGAATGAAATTTAATAACGAGGTCTAAATATCCCTCTGTACTGCAGAGGCAATTTAAATATCGAGTTATTTAGTTATCAATAGGAGGAAACATTTTATTCTATTGTTCCTTATAGATGTTTTCTTTAATTCTGTAACTGATGCACTCAAACTTGTTCAGACGATGGAGAGCTCACTGGTTTGCACATAGCATGATCACTTGGTCACCTGGTAGGTATGAAGTAGAGATGAGCGGGCTCGGATATCTGAAATCCGAGCCCACCCGGTTGTTGCCGATCCGAGCCGGATCCGAGACAGATCCGGGTATTCCCGCCAATTGCAAAACTGAAACCGAGGCTCTGAGTCATAATCCCGCTGTCGGATCTCGCGATACTCGTATTCTATAAATTCCCCGCTAGCCGCCGCCATCTTCACTCGGGCATTGATCAGGGTAGAGGGAGGTTGTGTTAGGTGGTCCTCTGTCCTGCTATATCTTGTGCTGTGCTGTGCTGTTCAGTTCTGTGCTGTTCAGTTCTGTGCTGTGCTGGGCTGGGCTGTGTTGTGTTCTGCTCAGTCCAGTGGTGCTGTGTCCTGTGCTCTGTCCTTCTGAGTTCAGTGGTGCTGCTGGGTCCTGTGCTGTGTCCTGTTCAGTCCAGTGGTGCTGTGTCCTGTGCTCTGTCCTTCTAAGGGCATTGTTATTTCCCCATTATTCCCAAGTTATAAAAAATGTTAAAAAAAGTTATAAAAAAAAAAATAATTATAAAAAAAAAAAATTAAAAAAAAATATCCAAAAACAATTCTGCAGTATAAGTCCATTGGTACTGCAATATTACAAAGTTCACTGATTCTGCAGTATAATTCCAGTGGTACTGCTATATTACAAAGTTCACTGATTAGGCAGTATAAGTCCAGTGGTACTGCAATATTACAAAGTTCACTGATTCAGCAGTATAAGTCCAGTAGTACTGCTATATTACAAAGTTCACTTATTCAGCAGTATAAGTCCAGTGGTACTGCAATATTACAAAGTTCACTGATTCTGCAGTATAAGTCCAGTAGTACTGCTATATTACAAAGTTCACTTATTCAGCAGTATAAGTCCAGTGGTACTGCAATATTACAAAGTTCACTGATTCTGCAGTATAAGTCCATTGGTACTGCTATATTACAAAGTTCACTGATTCAGCAGTATAATTCCAGTGGTACTGCTATATTACAAAGTTCACTGATTCAGCAGTATAAGTCCAGTGGTACTGCTATATTACAAAGTTCACTGATTCAGCAGTATAAGTCCAGTGGTACTCTCCTGTTCCGCATATAATTTTTAAAGGCTTTGCCGAGTGTGTGTGGCTTAGGGGTACGCTCTCTTGTGCTACATATAATGGAAAACAAAAATTTAAAGGATAAAGAAGGGAAATATCAAGACCCACTTCCTCCTAATGCTGAAGCTCCTGCCACTAGTCATGACGATGAAATGCCATCAACGTCGTCTGGCAAGCCCGATGCCCAATCTCCTAGTACAGGGCATGTAAAATCCAAAAAGCCCAAGTTCTCAAAAAGTAGCAAAAAGAGAAACTTAAAATCATCTGAGGAGAAACGTAAAGTTGGCAATATGCCCTTTACGACACGTAGTGGCAAGGAACGGCTTAGGCCCTGGCCCGTGTTCATGACTAGTGGTCCAGCTTCACCCAAGGATCTAAGCCCTCCTCCCCCCCTACAAAAAATTTAAGAGAGTTATGCTGTCAGCAACAACAACAAAACAGCAAAGAACTCTGCCTTCTAAACAGATGACATCACAAATCCCCAAGTTGAGTCCAAGGGTGTTGGTGGTTGTGAAGCCTGACCTTCCCATCACTGTACGGGAAGAGGTGACTCCATCCAGCATTTGCAGCACACCCTCTGCATATGTTGGAAGGATCACCCACAGTGTAGATCCAGATTTGGATAATTAAGGTGTCAATGTTGTACACCGGGAGGAGGCTATTGATGTAGCTGGCGCTGTGGAGGAACTTGATGATGAGGATGGTGATGTGGTTACTGTAAATGAGGCACCAGGGGGGGAAACAGCTGAGGTCCATGGGATGAAAAAGCCCATCGTCATGCCTGGTCAGAAGACCAAAAAATGCACCTCTTCGGTCTGGAGTTATTTTTATCCAAATCCGGACAACCAATGTATGGCCATATGTAGCTTATGTAAAGCTCAAATAAGCAGGGGTAAGGATCTTGCCCACCTAGGGACATCCTCCCTTATACGTCACCTGAATAACCTTCATAGTTCAGTGGTTAGTTCAGGAACTGGGCCTAGGACCGTCATCAGTACAGGGGCACCTAAATCCCTTGGTCCTGTTGGATACACACCACCAACACCCTCCTCGTCAACTTCCTCCACGATCTCCATCAGATTTAGTACTGCAGGCCATGTCACCAGCCAGACTGAGTCCTCTTCTATACGGGATTCATCCGAGGAATCCTGCAGTGGTACGCCTACTACTGCCACTGCTGCTGTTGCTGCTGTTAGTCGGTCATCTTCCCAGAGGGGAAGTCGTAAGACCTCTACGTCTTTCAAAAAACAATTGACCGTCCAACAGTCGTTTGCCATGACCACAAAATACGATAGTAGTCACCCTATTGCAAAGCGTATAACTGCGGCTGTAACTGCTATGTTTGTGTTAGACGTGCGCCCGGTGTCCACCATCAGTGGAGTGGGATTTAGAGGGTTGATGGAGGTATTGTGTCCCCGGTACCAAATCCCGTTGAGATTCCACTTCACTAGGCAGGCGATACCAAAGATGTACAGAGAAGTACGAGCAAGTGTCCTCAGTGCTCTTAAAAATGCGGTTGTACCCACTGTCCACTTAACCACGGACATGTGGACAAGTGGTTCTGGGCAAACGAAGGACTATATGACTGTGACAGCCCACTGGGTAGATGCATCCCCTTCCGCAGCAACAGCAGCAGCTGCATCAGTAGCAGCATCTACACAACGTCTGCTCGTGCCAAGGCAGGCGACATTGTGTATTACAGGCTTTAATAAGAGGCACAACGCTGACAACCTATTAGAGAAAATGAGGGAAATTATTTCGCAGTGGCTTACCCCACTTAGACTGTCCTGGGGATTTGTGGTGTCAGACAACGCCAGTAACATTGTGCGGGCATTGCATATGGGCAATTTCCAGCACATCCCATGTTTTGCCCACACCGTTAATTTGGTGGTGCAGCATTACCTCAAGAGTGACAGGGGTGTGCAGGAGATGCTTGCGCTGGCCCGCAAAATTGCTGGACACTTTCGGCATTCTGCCAGTGCCTACCGCAGGCTCGAGGCACATCAAAAAAGTCTGAACCTGCCCTGCCATCACCTCAAACAAGAGGTTGTGACGCGCTGGAACTCCACCCTCTATATGCTGCAGAGGATGGAGGAGCAGCAAAAGGCCATTCAGGCCTACACCGCCACCTACGACATAGGCAAAGGAGTGGGGATGCGCCTAAGTCAAGCGCAGTGGAGACTGATTTCCGTGTTGTGCAAGGTTCTCCATCCGTTTGAACTTGCCACACGAGAAGTCAGTTCCGACACTGCCAGCTTGAGTCAGGTGATTCCCCTGATCAAGCTGTTGCAGAAGCAGCTGGAGAAAGTGAGGGAGAAGCTGGTAAACCATTGCGATTCCACCAAGCATGTAGCTCTTGTGGATGAAGCCCTTCGTACGCTTTGCCAGGATCCGAGGGTGGTCACTATTTTAAAATCAGAGGAATACATTCTGGCCACCGTTCTCGATCCTCGGTTTAAAGCGTATGTTTTGTCTCTGTTTCCGGTGGACACAAGTCTGCAGCGGTGTAAAGACCTGCTGGTCAGGAGATTGTCCTCTGAAGAGGACCGTGACATGCCAACAGCTCCACCCTCATTTTCTTCCACATCTGTGGCTGCGAGGAAAAAGCTCAGTTTTCATAAAAGAGCCGCTGGCGGGGATGCTAATAACATCTGGTCCGGACTGAAGGACCTGCCAACCATTGCAGACATGTCAACTGTTGCTGCATTGGATGCTCTCACAATAGAAAAAATGGTGGAGGATTATTTTGCTGACAGCATCCAAACAGACATGTCAGACAGTCCATATTGTTACTGGCAGGAAAAAAAGGCAGTTTGGAAGCCCCTGTACAAACTGGCTCTATTTTACCTGAGTTGTCCCCCCTCCAGTGTGTACTCGGAAAGAGTTTTTAGTGCAGCGGGGAACCTGGTCAGTGAGCGGCGAAGGAGGTTGCTTCCTCACAACGTTGAAAAAATGATGTTCATAAAAATGAATTTTCAATTCCTCAATCAAGTACAACACTGCCCTCCAGATAGTACAGAGGGACCTGTGGTTGTGGAGTCCAGCGGGGACGAATTGATAATGTGTGAGGATGAGGAAGTACACACTGTAGGGGGAGAGGAATCAGAGGTTGAGGATGAGGACGACATCTTGCCTCAGTAGAGCCTGTTTAGTTTGTACAGGGAGAGATGAATAGCTTTTTTGTTGTGGGGGCCCAAACAAACCAATCATTTCAGCCACAGTTGTTTGGTAGGCCCTGTCGCTGAAATGACTGGTTTGTTAAAGTGTGCATGTCCTATTTCAACAACATAAGGGTGGGTGGGAGGGCCCAAGGACAATTCCATCTTGCAACTCTTTTTTTGCCATTATGTGACCATTCAACAGTCGTTTGCCATGAGCACAAAGTAAAACAAAATTAAAACAAATTCAACAAATTAAACCAAAAGTAAAATGCCCTGTCATAATCAAAAACAAGAGGTATTGATGTACTAGAACTACTGTAGTGTTTATAAGTTATAAACACTACACTTGAAAGCTTGAGCCTTTAAATGAAAAAGTCACTCTTCATTGCACGAATATTTGCAACAGCGACAATTTTTTTCTTAATAAAGTCAACAAATAACACTTCGACCCTGTCTGTCTTTCACATACTTGATGTGATCTCAATGATGAATGCTCTGTACCATGGTCGTCTAAAACAAGAGGTATTGACGTGCTTGAACTACTGTAGTGTTTATAAGTTATAAAAACTACACTTGAAAGTTGGAGGAGGTATTGTGGCCCCGGTACCAAATTGGGTACCGGGGCCACTCCACTATGCAGTCCAGATAGAGGCGTATCAGATATTAAACAACGTTGACTGTTAAAAACTTGATTTTTACACTTTTTAGGTTTTTTTCAAAAAAAATCCGAATCCAAGACCTTAAATCCGAACCAAAACCTTTCGGCAGGTGTTTTGCGAAACAAATCCGAACCCAAAACATCGAGAAAATCCGGATCCAAAACACAAAACACGAGACCTCAAAAGTCGCCGATGCACATCCCTAGTATTGACGTGCTTGAACTACTGTAGTGTTTATAAGTTATAAACACTACATTTGAAAGCTTGAGCCTTTAAATGAAAAAGTCACTCTTCATTGCACGAATATTTGCAACAGGGACAATTTTTTGGTTAACAAAGTCAACAAATAACACTTCGACGCTGTCTGTCTTTCACATACTTGATGGGATCTCAATGATGAATGCTCTGTACCATGGTCGTCTAAAACAAGAGTTATTGACGTGCTATAACTACTGTAGTTTTTATAAATTATAAACACTACACTTGAAAGTTGGAGGAGGTATTGTGGCCCCGGTACCAAATTGGGTACCGGGGCCACTCCACAATGCAGTCCAGATAGAGGCGTATCAGATATTAAACAACGTTGACTGTTGCTGCAAAATCATAAATTAATGAAAATGACCTGTCATCGTCAAAAACAAGAGTTATTGACACGCTCGAACTACACCCTGTATATGCTGCCGAGGATGTAGGAGCAGGCAGCTGTGCAGTGGAATTCAGACCATTTGAAGGCGGAGGTATTGCGGTCCCGGTACCAAATTGTGTACCGGGATCACTGCACTATGCAATCCAGAAACCTACCTCAGTGAAACGTTTTGGACTAAAAACAATATTGTGAGGTGTGAGGTGTTCAGAATAGACTGGGAATTAGTGGAAATGATTGTTATTGAATGTTATTGAGGTTAATAATAGTGTAGGAGTGAAAATAAACCAAAAAACTTGTTTTTAACACTTTTTATGTTTTTTTCAAAATAAATCCGAATCCAAAACCTTAAATCCGAACCAAAAACTTTCGTCAGGTGTTTTGCGAAACAAATCCGAACCCAAAACCTCAAGCAAATCCGAATCCAAAACACGAGACACCAAAAGTGGCCGGTGCACATCCCTAGTATGAAGCTGCAAATCATAGATAATTAAGTCTGGCATTATAAATATCTAATAAATAACAAAATTATCACAATTAATTACAAAGTAGCCAGTCTCTACAGTAAGCCCATTAACTGTCAGAGTCTGACAAAGACTCCTTATATCCTTCATCTAGGTCAGTGTTGGCTAACCTGTGACACTCCAGGTGTTGTGAAAGTCCCAGCATGCTCTGCTAATATACAGCAGCTTATTGCTGGAAGGGTATGCTGGGACTTGTAGTTTTACAACACCTGGAGTGTCACAGATTAGCCAACACTGATCTAGGTGTATATGTTGTTGTAAGGCTAGTAAGATTATGAGGGGAATTCAATTCCCCCCAGATTAACGCAGCACTAATCCCAATACTGTTTTTACGGTAAATTTAACTTGGCTTTCGAGCTGCAAGCAAAAAGCTGGTGTTGAAATTACCGTAATAACAGTATTTGAGCATTAATTGTGCAGGCCGCGTAACTTTTTACAGTAACGCAGCCAATTGAATACCCCCCCATAGTGCCTTATAGATGTACTCCACTTCATCTGGCACCTCATTTATATATAACAAGTCATCTAGAGAAAGCAGATGCAGCCATTTTGTAAGCTGATCATTATTCATGACAATGCGGTTCATCAATTTACTAGGAACCTATGACATCACTGAGACACAAACTGTCACATCAATGTCACTAGGTCCAAGTAAATTGACTGGCTGCATTTGAGTGTTGGATAATGGATAACTGTTCACATTAGTGATTTCAAATCTGCTGACATTTGACATAAGATGTGGTGATGTGGACTGAGCGGACGCAGAGGACTGGTCCCTGGAAGTTGCTAGAGTGTGTCTAACCAAAAATGAAATATAAAATAACAGTTCTCATATGCATATCTGAGAAGAAGGTCCACAAAATGGACTAGTCCTTTATGCGCTCAAAATGCCTGCCTCCTCTCTTTTCATGTGACAGTGTCACTTTAAGGGAAGACTTGTGGTCCAATCGCATTTCTTGTCCCTCTACAGAAAATGGCCTCTCTTTGAACCTCCATAGCACCTAACATCAACAGGAACTTGGTGACCAGATAAGAATGGGACAGCACTCTTGTACTTGTATTAGTTCTCTTCCTACACGTACTAGACCTCCCAAACACACAGTTAAACTACTTAAATTATCGCTACTTCATGCGGTGCTCAGTTCTAATTATAAGTTGCATTCTGTGCACCAATTGAAAAGATTAATAGTTTTTATACAAAAATGAAAATAGGTTTATTTATATAAACAGAATGTGTAAAATGTTATCTTGTTGCAAAACCAAATAAAAATCTTCCTGTTAAGCTATACTCTCAGAAGTAAAAAAAACATCAATAACAATAAAATGCATCTTGTATTAACATGTAGCAAGTGACCAGATGATATGTATTAAGAACTTATATTGTCATCATTTTCTGAAATACACAAGTGTTGTTGTACTAAGTTACAAGAAAATGCTTCATTCGAAGCAGGACAAAAATACGTACTAATTTCAAATGAATGCAATATTTTTTAGCCATTGAAAGTGAATGTATTGTGAAAAAGCATTTAACTTTTATAAAACTACTAGATCTTCTTTTTTTGAACAGTTCTTTGACTGTAAATAAAATATGCTTAAAGTAGAATAGTGTTTTTATTTAACACTGAATTTCTTTTATAGATGTGAATAGATTTTACTGCATGATGTGGCATTGTGGGTGCAAATGTTAAAGTAAAACGCTCTAATGAGGTCGATAATTATCTCCTTGTGAGGAACCTAATGTACATAACAAAGGGCTGCCTGTGTGTGTGTGATTCTGTGTTGAAAACAAGAAAGGGGCTGCAAATGATCATGATGGAGGCATTTGATAAATAGGAAATGATGAGGGATAAACATCAGTTTTGTGTTTCAGTATTTGAAACGCCACACCCGCTCCACTTGAAGAAGCAGGATGGCTGGAGGGGCTAGGTCTTTGACCTTTAACCTGCTAGGATTTTATTTAATTTGTTCTTTAGTTTGGCCTGGTACATGTTAATTAGGCACTTGTGGTTTTAGATCAAGTCAAGATAAACTGTCAAATTTTGCTTCTCCAGGGAAAACATTGTTAACTCTTAAAGATATGTAGTTGCATCAATTGAGAACGCCTCACAGCAATGGATTATTCTTTTGTGCCGCAAGTGACAAACACTTACCTCTGTAACCCACCTGATAGCAGGTTAATCATTTTGTTTAGCTGAAAGTTACCTCTTACAAGTAAAGCATAACAAACTTACTGGTGTCCAATAATTTAAGAGCACACCAGTAACTATGGTGATTGTCCAGGTCAAAAGGACTAATGAGATGCAGCACAGTGGCCTAGTGGTTAGCACTTCTGCCTCACTGCACTGGGGTCATGAGTTTGATTCCCGACCATGGCCTTTTTTCTTAAAAATTTTTGGTTTTAAAATGTGAAAAAAATGGATTGAGTTTTTGGAAGTTGACTTGGTTTGATGCATTAGTAAGTGTGCCATTTTCCACACAGCAAATAAAAACACATCCATGTATATAGATCCTAAAGTTGGGTACACACTCATGCAATCTTATTCCAGATGCGATATCTATAACGATTTTATCAACGACTAAAAGTCAAGATTAGCATGCAGATTCATGTGTACACACCTACACGATTTACCTTCAGATCTGTGCTCTTCATCTCTCATAACCATCTGCTGAAAAGACTGTGGCTTTGCACATTCTATAGAGACTGCTGGTGGTGAACGCATACACAGTTCCACATTTGCCCAACATCGTTCCATCATTGATGGTGATTTCTAGGAAGTTTAGAAAACCAAATCAACAGATGCAATGTGCTTTGGTAGGATAA
Organism: Mixophyes fleayi; assembly: GCF_038048845.1. Classification (NCBI taxonomy): domain Eukaryota; kingdom Metazoa; phylum Chordata; class Amphibia; order Anura; family Limnodynastidae; genus Mixophyes; species Mixophyes fleayi. The sequence goes on along the minus strand of NC_134403.1, from coordinate 185,944,673 downwards.
AACATGATCCTGGGAGCGTACACACTCCTGCAATATCTGACCAAACGGTCGTTTATCGTGTGATCTGCATGACATGAGCTCCAGGAGGGTTTCATGAACATTTCCCTGTACTTTTGAAGCAGTAAATATACATAACTGAATTTAATACATTTCATTATTCACTATATGCTCAAATAAAAAATTGCATTTTATCAGTTCTGGGGTTTCCTCTTATGCGCATAATGTGAGGCTTCAATGCGTCCTCCACAAATGTGATTTCAAATATCTTGAGCTCACGCAGACTGCTTCTACCTTCTTAATGTTACAAATAGCACTTTCATGTCCACAGAATGTTCATGCAAGCTGCAAATTACATATCTGTTTTCACTTTATTTAAAAACAAAAATGTATTTATAAACTATTTTTCAATAACAAGTCAACAGCAATGTCCTCACAATTAAAAAAATTAAAGGGATAAAACCTGCCCCCTATTTTATTAAACTATGTAAGTCCTAGCCGGCAAAACCACTATGAAGCATTCCATTAGGTAAACAGAAAATTGAGAAAAGAAAGGTTGGGTTGTGGCGATCAGCAAAAAAATCAGGTGTTTATGTGACTTAAATGGCAATGAATTTGGAATTCACAGAGTCTCCAAAGGTTCAGATCATCATCATCATCAGCTATTAAAATAGCGCTACTAATTCTGCAGCGCTGTACAGAGAACTCACTCATATCAGTCCCTGCCCCATTGGAGCGTGGGGCAGGGACTAACATACACACACACACACTGAGAGAGACATTAGGGTCCATTTTGATAGCAGCCAATTACCCTACTAGTATGCTTTGGAATGTGGGAGGAAACCCACGCAAACACGGGGAGAACATACAAACTCCACACAGATAAGACCATGGTCGGGAATTGAACACATGACCCCAGTGAGGCAGAAGTGCTAACCACTAAGCCACCGTTCAGATGCAATGAAAACATGACATAAAGAGAACATTCCATACCCTAAAACACCTGACTCAGCGCTAGCTGTCCATATTTCCTAAAGCACAGACTTTTTGAATTCCATTGTGTAATAAGATTGTTAGCTCTTCAGGGTAGAGCCCATTTTCCTCATGTGTTTTAAACCCTTCCCATTATAATTTCCTATGCTATTCATGTCGTTATGCGTATGGTCTTCTTTTTATACTGACTTTATAACCACAGCATACCCTTTGTGACACTAAATAAATAAGAAAATACATACAAGTTATGTGCACAGTGAAACGTCTCCTGAACTTTCCCTCTGCAACAGATGCTTTGTCCCCAGATTGGACTCTTTTTCCCAAGACCACACAAAGAAAGCAAGCTCTGAAGATGTCAGCTTCTATCTATCTAAAACCTTCCAAGTGGCTATGGATGAGTGGGCACTGGAAATCGCTTCATTTCCCAATACCTCCTGGGCAGAAGGAGGAGGAGCTGGGCATTCATCGGTCAAGGCATGTAAATATAACATATCTCCCAGTAAGGATTACATCATTCACATTATACATGTTCAAAGATCTCTTCAGGGGAATAATGTGACACTATTTATAGAAAATATTTCAAGGTGCGGTTACAGTAATTAGCATGTCTTGTTGATAGAAGAAGAATGCTTTGACAAGACAGGTTCAGCTAGAAAGACGTTTAAAAGATTTAATAAATCTTTTACAGTTTTATTTTGATGATGTGTCGTACTTTCATTTTGTACCAAAAACATACAGGTATGTGCCCCTTGGGCTAACAATGACAAAAAGTCAAAGATGAAAGGGTTAATGGTGTCAATCAAATTCTAATTCTACGCGCTAACCAAAAGGAAATAAAAATAATAATTACATTTTGGAGTTTATCATAGTTATGGTAGTTTGAGGGTTATTATTTAGCAAAATGCAACAGCCAGAATTCTAATCGGGCAATGCTGTTTTATATATAAATACCGTGGGCCATTTATGACAGCAAATAAAGGACAAACCCCTATTTTGTGTCTGCTTTTGCAGTTGCACTATGATCTTAAATGATGTACCGAGAAGGCATCTTTGTAAATGTACTAATAATTAACATTTTTTTACATTGGTCACATGCACCAACAGGATTCCCATTGAAAGTATGGGGCCACGGCACTTGATGCTGATTTAGCTGCAAATTAGGTGTAATTTGTGCTAAAAAAAAAAAGGCACCTGTAAAAATAGATGCCAAGTTGAAGGCATCTTCAGATGTATCCAGCTCTGCACCTGCATTAGTTTTAAAATATAACCCCCAAATCCTATAATAAGAGCAAGAAAAATGAAGAAAGCACCTATCAGCTTCAGCAATCAGCCAATCAAATGTAGAAAGCTAGTACTGGTTACTGTCATCATCCTCATTATATACTTCCACATGTCCTCTAGGAGGTGTTCAAGATATGGCTCCTGACAAGGCATATTTATGTCTCCGTGCTGGTCTGCATCAGCCCCATTTGTGTGAACATACCCGTACTCTACTCAGCCTACATTAGACCACTCTTCCTTCCCCCATTCTCCTTCTTCAGACGTAAGGAGTCACAAATGTAATATGCATGTGCTCTTTGTGGACATGAACAGTGCAAATTTCCGTAATTTACTCTATGCAGACTGGCGTAAATTCAAGTTAGCATCAGGCCCTGAATCTTTATCACCTCCAGTGATGTGGAAAAATCAACTATTTTAGTCAACTTTGCAGGTCCCTGCTAAACAGGAAAATCCCTCTCACTCTCGCTCTCTCAAATCTCGCTCTCCCAAAATGCACCCTCTTCATCTCTTGTATTTTATTTTAATACTGTAAGCTCCAATGGGACAGGGACTGATGTGAGTGAGTTCTCTGTACAGCGCTGCGGAATCAGTGGTGCTATATAAATAAATGGTGATGATGAAATACCTTGTCCTGAAAAAATATATATTTTTTTCCTTTGGGAAAAATCCCAAATGCACAAGTTAAGTGTACATAAACTGCATTCCACAAGCAAAATCCCAACGTGCCCAGATTAAAAGATACTAAATCCACACCCAGCCCCACCCACAGATGCCACCAACTCAATGTTCAGATCATTGTGCATGTACAGGAGCTTTTTATACATTTATGCCTTAACCGCTCCCGCATTCTCCCTGTTCAGGTGGTGATTCAGTGGAGAGTCAGAGAGACAGTCCAGCAGGTAAGTATATTTGGACCATTGAAAGCACCATAGCAAAATTTAGGGGAGGGTTTGGCTATGCCACTGCACCCTCCTGGGCTCCCACTCTGTTCTCACAAGAGCAGTGTGGGGGCCTCTTCTGTGCATGCACATACTGCTCATGCGCTGGACAGACCCATGCTCAGAAGAGGCCCCCACACTGCTCTGAACATACGCAGCTCCAGCACATGCGTACTGAAGATGCATTGGGGTTTCACTGCACATGTGCTGGACCCACGCATGCTCAGAGGAGAGCAGCTGGGGGGACTCTGGAGGATTTCCCAGCATTGTTTCCCCTGCAGTGGTGGTAGATCAGCCACTGCCACCAGATATATCTGCATATTACTCAACAATATACATGGCATTGCACAATAGTTTTGGTAACAGATATGGCTCTGTACATTACGTTTTACACCTGATATGGCTCTGCACTTTAGTGTTGAACCTATACATGAGCACATTAGTCTTGGCAAACGGTATGGCTCCCTACGGAGCATAATTTGTTAGTTATTTACTGAACCAGAGCTGAACCCAGAAGCTGCTGTGCAGGCATATGTAGTCAGTGCCAGTTCATTGAACATATAGCAAGGCAGGTTCTGTGATGCAATGAGGAAAATAGAAGACAGGAGATATAACATTATAGCAAGTAAAATACCCTTCAAAACTATATACCATGCACTACAAATACATTTCATTACACACATACATAGTTAGGGAGGGGAGATTTCGCTGCCGATTCCTGGGGGTGTAGCCACATTGGTTGAGTCATTAGGCCCCGCCCCTTAGCTGTTCATCACCATTTTCAGCCTATTGCAGCGGGGGACGGGGCCACAATGATGCATGCCATGTGACCATGCCCCCAGGATCCTGTGACTTGCTACGGTAAGCCTCGATCCAATCCACTTCACTAATGAAGTGGGTAGAATGCAGGAGGTTGCCCTGCTCTCCCGGGAATCTCCCAGAGGTCTCCCAGAAATTCGGAAGTCTCCCGAACATTCCGGGAGAGTAGGCAACTATGAGTTAGGGCCCTACTTAATTGGGTACACCGTGATCAGGTAAGCATTACATGCAGTAAGTTTGCCTTAACCCAGTGGTTCCCAAACTTTTGCAGTTCACAGCACCCTTAGATTCTCCATAATTTTTTCAAGGCACCCCTCCAAAATAATTACCAAGCAGTCCCATTTTATAAGTAGTCAAAAAAACGTAATAAGTATTTAGGTCAGGACAGAAATACTTAATTTAGTTATATGCAAAAATAATACACATAAATCCAAGGGAAAAGAATATTTTTATATATTTTTTTCAATTATATTCCAATTATATAATTTACGGCTAACACACACTGTGCCCCCTGCATCCACACACTCTGTGCCCCATTCATCCACACACTCTGCCCCCTCTGCATCTGCTCTCTGCCCCCTCTGCATCCACGCTCTGCCCCCACTGCATCCTCGCTCTGCCCTCTCTGCATCTTCACTGTGCCCCCTCTGCATCTTCACTCTGCCCCCTCTGCATCTTCGCTGTGCCCCATCTGCATCTTCGCTGTGCCCCATCTGCATCTGCGCTCTGCCCCCTCTGCATCCACGCTCTGCCTCCACTGCATCCTTGCTCTGCCCTCTCTGCATCTTCACTGTGCCCCCTCTGCATCTGTGCTCTGCCCCCTCTGCATCTTCACTCTGCCCCCTCTGCATCTGCGCTCTGCCCTCTCTGCATCTTCGCTGTGCCCCATCTGCATCTTCGCTCTGCCCTCTCTGCATCTTTGCTGTGCCCCATCTGCATCTTCGCTCTGCCCCCTCTGCATCCCGCCGTGGCCAGGAAGGGAAAAAAAAAAAAAAACTTACCAATCCGGTGGCGTCCGGGACTTAGCATCCTCTCTCCTGCCGCTTCTCACTGAATATGTCGGTCGTGATGACATCACGCCCGACACATTTAGTGAGAAGCAAGGAGGGAGGCGGATGTTGGGTCCCGGCTGCCGCCGGATTGGTGAGTTGTTTTGGGGGTTTTTCCTCTTCCTGTCCACGGCACCCCTGTGACAGCGCCACGGCACCCCTTGGAGACGCGGCGCACAGTTTGGGAACCTATAAAATGTCACTCTCCCTTTTTTTCCCACCTCCGTTCAACAAATGAAAAAACACTGCTGGCACCTCTTTTTATCGATTAAATGGGTAAAGACAGAAAACAATAGCGTGAACTTAGCTGCATAGCAAATTTTAATATAAGATGATTTATAAAAATTGCTAATTTTGCACAAAAGCCACTTGATGGTGCGGTTAATGTTGTGCCCGCATGCAAAAACAAGGTTTGGTTTTGAAGGACAAGATATTGAAATGGAATGTAAGGAAGGAGAGGATGCTTTTATGGGGGCATTCATTAATTATTGCATATTTATGTGTTTATATTTCTAAGGGTTGTTCAAGGGTATATAATTTAATAATGTAATCAAGGTCATGGCAAGGATATACATTTTGTAAGTAATTTTATGATAAATAAAATTCTATGACCGTCCTTAACCAAATTTCATGTGTCCTGTCTCGTCTATCTGTTGTGGGTTTATAGGTGACCTGCATCTGCTGTGGTTATCGTCTCCCTACGGTCATACGGAAGCAATTCTTTACTACACATAACAAATACCCACAACATTAAGGAATACAGTGAATATACCATATGATACATTTCATTAGCCTACCAAATGCTTCTCAGAACTAATGCAATGCAATAATAATAATATTGATATGTTCTCTTCTATGTTGGTTAGTCTCTATCACAGAGTATCCCATGGGTCCCTACAGACAGTTCACTGAACCCGAAACCGGACATTATGTTTAATAGAACCTGGTATTTATAAGATTAATGTGGACAGACGTGAATCACTTCATTAGTGAATGTTGGTTAATATAAATTGTTTAATAGCATATCTGAATTCATATTAAAACAGCTACTATGCATTCTAACAATTATTAAAAAGTAAACTGAGCTCTGCTATTTGACCAAACACACAATACAGTATTTTAGTCACTTATACATACATATTGCAGATTCCGCTTATAATCAGGAGGGTTGCTGTTATTATTTGTTTCATGTCATTCCAGCAACTTAGAGGTTAATGGGTGCACCTATTTTCAAACACACAACAGAATGACTTGTTTTAAATGTACCATGCCATTCAACCTCCTGCGCTCCTGTCTGTGTATTCTGTAAACCTTGATTTTTTTTTTTTTCAATTGAAATCAGAGCTACAAAACCAGAACTAGAATCCATGGCCCGGGGTAGTGCGAAGCAGCTCTGGAAGTTGCCAGGCGATTTGCTGCAGAATGTCTTGCAACAGAACTGGGCCCTTCACAGTCTCTGTGTGGTTGAGGGCAGTGTCTAGTGTAAAATATCCTGATTCCTCCCCATGGCTTCTCAGCACCTCCCTCCCCCCTCCCTGTCTCTTTTTGATTCCTCCTCCCCATTCAAACATCTCTGTGAATTCCTACCACCAGGTTTTTTGTCTGCCTCACTCTAGCATGGTGAAAGCAGAGAGAGAGAGGCAGAGAAAAGATATCCAAAAAGCAACTAGATGATCAGAGGGAAGTGAGGATCCAGGGAAGCAGTGCACAACTGCGATACTTCCAAAGTCACATCTGCACATTGTCACACATGGAGTGGAAACCATGGATATGAAAATCACCAGCTACTGACAATTGGGAACTGCAAGTGATTAAAGAGAAATCTGTGTATTTAAAAAAAAAAAAAAAAAATTGGACCTGCACAGGAGTGGCACAGTGGTTGTGGATTGCTACAGTATTTATATTTTTCATTCTGGAGGATTCTGAGAGCTTGATCTTTTTCTGTGGCATTTTTATGTTGTTTCCCTAGTATTGGATAGCAAAGGATTTACTGTAGGATAACGTGAAGGGCGGTCTGCAATGCCCTTTGCCAAGCGGATTGTTGAGCCCCAGTGGCTGTGTAGGCATGCTGTCACCCTGGTAGAGGGGAGCTGTTGCCGGGATCAGGGGGAAGACCAGAAGCAGCACAACCCACGGGGCAATGCCAGGGAAGAATTGGCGGTTAATGTGGCATCCTCCGCACAGGTGCCCTCAGAGGAGAGGGAGCCTCTACCCAATGATGGGCAGGAAAAAGATGTGTCAACTTTGGATTTGTGCGCAGTCAACAACGTTGCGATGTCACGGATTTTGCGACAACTCTCGGATATGGCGCGGCATGCCTGCTCTCTTTTCCACGAGATTGAAGCCGAAATTCAGGTTACTGCGCGGCGTGTGCGAGCGCTGCAAGGGAAAATCGGTAATGTCCAGCAGGTTGTCAGCAGCTTGGATCCAAAGCAGGAGACAGTGCGTGAGTACCTCATATTGGATGTAATTTGCTGCAGTTTGTATTTAGCATCTGTCCATCTGCCTTACTCTGTGCTCTGGGACAAGAATTGCTGGTTGATACAGGCCCTTCATGCACAAAAGGGGCTGAATGAAAAAAAAAAAAAGGAAAAACAATTCATTGGTACAAAGACACTAATTTCCTACTTGTACCTTTACCTCCTCCTTTTATGAATTGCTTATCTTATGCTAATAAGTGCCCAAATGTTTCATTATCACCTCAGATGCTACAGGGGAAGGGGGGGAAATCTGCATTGCTGCTCTAGCAGCAAAAGGAGACAGCAATTGCTGACTGTGATGAGCAGAGACAAGGGGGTGTTCTTTCTCCTGTTTTACTCCAAGAAATGTTGTTATAGTGAAGCAGACAGCAAAATGAAGTGTGATTTAAATAATTAAACTAGCATTAAGACATGTAGAGGCCTCATGCCTTAAAACTCTGACATTCATGTGGGGTTCTCTGCCTCACATTCACAATAGTTGAAGCTTGCTGAGTACTTAACACATTTCATTAAATGTAATGCTATATAAGCTATAGTTTGTAGGTGTCAATTCTAGATCTGCACAAATATGTGAGTATGTAAATATATATATATATATATATATATATATATATATATATATATTCTTGTCTGTGATTATATGTATGTATAGAATAAGATCTAATCATCACCGTGGTCTAGCATGCCTGGCTTTTAGCACCAGTAGAAAAAAAAAACTATAGTGTTACTAATTATTGCAAGGCAAGCAAGTACATACTGAGATTATATCATTTATAACAACTGTCCTTTGCGTGACTCGATATCATGGATTTCCCCATGACTTGCCTCTGAGTGCACTGCTGCTGCCCTTGCTATAGCTACTGTATCCATCTGCAGTATCTTTTCATCTGTGTGCTGAGATAACTACTCACAGCTTGGTCCATTCCCCCTGTTACCGATAGACATTCGTTGCTCGGCACAGAAGCAGCACTGGTGGACTGGATTCTATAGGTGGCTATTAGTGTGATGCTCACGGTTTAACCCCTTCTCTCCAAGCTTGTATGTCATATCTACCGACTGAATTGATTGCCAGAAACGAACAATAATGTGCTGTGTTGTATTGGATGTAATGTATAGGATTGCACTAGATGCACATTAACCTTCACTGTCACTAATAACCAATGCATTGCTAAGACCTGCTTTTTGCCTCCTCTGCTTTATTCTTTGGTTGTTACATGACTATAGAAACACTAGATGTGTGTATGTAAGTTTGGGCAAGCAGTGGTGTTGTCAGTGCTGTGTTGTGTCACTTCCATAAGAAGCCTGCTTCAGATTTTGCGGAATCACTGGGCAGATGCCGAGGACTGAAATCTCAGCAACACTGAGGTGGTAAACGCTGAATGATCATTCATGCTCCTAAGCAACAGGAAGGAAGAGGGTATGGTTTGCCTGATGATAGGCTCCAGGTAGCCAATCAGAAAGCACAGCAATTATGGTAATTTTGATATTAAAAGCAGTTCTCTGATAATACAACATCCTGGTGTTCTCAAAAAAAAATAAAAAAAAAATAGAAAAAATATGAACCTGAGGTATAATGCATTACTGCCCTAGCACATTGGTGACACTATGTTACCACACATTTCTCAGGAGTAAGGGGATCCCCATGACATGTTGTGATGAGTGTTATGTGCAAGGATCTTGCTAATTTGTTTCCTATGCCATGTTATGCTGTGCCTTATAATACTGCTTACTGCTGCAGTCTAGCCCCACAAAAGGTATGGCTCTACAGCACATTGCCAGTCTCTGAGCAACAATGGCTGTCAGTTTTACAACAGCTCAAGTCTGCAGAAGGAAAATACATTTAGAGCCCTTTTGCCATTTCAATGTGACCTTGGACATGTTGTACCCACACTTTAAGGAGATATGACAACTAGCTATGGAGTGAAAAATAATGCTACTTATGAAAATGGATTGTAAAATTGTTTAGGTGGGGATGTTTTTCACTGCAGTGCTCAGAGTGAGGGCAGAGGCAAAAGACAAATCCTAACTTACCAGCACCATGTGCTCTAGCCATCCATACATACATATGACCCTTAACTGGTAATCCCCCAGGGAGGTCAAATGTCACATTTAAGTCTCCAGAGATATGTGACAGTTTGCCTGGAATAGTAATAGTGCCACTATGAGACATGCCAACAGCTTCAAGGTCTGGCTGTAAAGGTTGATTAGAATTTATCAGTACTCACTCCAGAGGCACACTTTACGTTATGATTAAATCAGCAGTGTCATTTGCTTAATCACATTTTTATACATTTATTATGTGCTAAAGGAGGAAATGTGCCTTCATGACTACAAAATCTCTGTGAATTCAAGATACCAAGAGGTTACTCAGCCATACCCGATTTATCTTTTAATTGCAATTAAAATCAAACAAAGTGAATAATTAAAATAATCAGCCTACCTATCTTGCAATTTAATACTTTAATATTTCTTTATATTATATAACCCCTTTTTGTCTGTCTGTCTTTTTTCCCCCGCACTGTCACATAATTTTATACACTACCACTTGTCTCTTTTCTACCTTTTACCCCTTGTCCTCTATTTTCCTTTTTTTTCTTGCTTAGAGAAATAAGAAAAAATGTGCTATGACTTGTGCTATGACTGGTAACAAACAATCAGCCGTTTGCTTTTAAAAGTCAACAATAAACAGTTGACAGCTAATATCTTGTCAACTTGTAATATAGTACAGTTCTAAATAGGCGTGGCTCGTAGATGTAGATTCCTATGCAGACATGAAGAATATTGGCCTTTACAACTCATGTGCAATGGTCTGCTCCAGTTATTTCTTCTTATTTTACAACTGCAATTGCCACCTTAAACATCAATACATCAATAAATTAATTCAGCACAGGTTACTGGAAAACAAAGAAAATAGAACAGCAGAAGATATTTGTGTAGCAGATGAAATGACCATTTTGAAAGGTGCGCTAAGGTGACCAACTGCTTCAACAAAATTTAAAAAGGACATCTTGAAATGTAGTTGACAACTCTCTGCTAGCAAAACACAATACAACTAAACAGTAAAAGCAGATAAGTAATAATTTAGAGTTTCATTCTGCAAATACCAGACATAAAATAACACATTAAAAAAAGTGATGTCATAATTGAATGGGGTCATAGAGCTCTTTTTGTGTGCACGCCCTGATCTGTTTCTTTTTCCTCTCAGAACGTGGGACATTTCTTTTTAGATTGTCCAAGCTAAGTTTTTTTTTTAAAACATCAGACTCTTTCCAAAAATAAGATATTCCTCTATTGTTTCCAGCTGCATCAACAGACTGAGCGCAGAGACAGAGCGTTCACAGGCAGCTTTGATTTATTTCAAATACATTGGTTCAAAGAAACAAATACCTTGTTAAAGAAGTGACCAGGATAAGTTTTCACAAGGGTGGAGTTTGGAACCGGAAATTACTTCTCTAGAATATCTTACAGTTCCTAATTGTCTACTGTGTTACTTTATTAGATGGTGCCTTATATCTTTTATTTTGTCTTTCAAATAGTATATTTTAAGTCAGTATGGCTTTTCAGGTTTCATCAACGTTTCATTTCCAGTTCAGGTTTTGTTTTAGGATTTGTGCTTAAATGCAGTCAGGGAAGCTATTTGTCCCCGATACCCATTAAATAGCACTCATAATGATTGACACCACACTAAGCAGCATAGAGAATATGGCCACAACCTCTCATTTATTATTTCCTACACAACATAACCTTCTGTCCTGGTGACAGTCAAAACCAGGGTGTGATAACTTATACTGTTGAACACCCTTTACGACTGCTGGATCCTGGATTTGCCCCAAAACAAAAATGGTACAGCCCATCCTTTCCAGGGGTCAACCAATAATCTACCTCCCCTTAACCACAACACAGGCTGTGACAAATTAAGGCTAAATAACATTAACAACAACATCTCCAAGAGTTTTTACCCATATATTTGCATCATTTTGTTGTCATCCATTTATTGGTTCTAGGACATGAGGTGGATTACAGCATGGCATGGTCATCTTGGTGGTCACATAAAGTGTGTGTAGAAATAGACTTGTGTGTTGTGCTTTCAGAAAGTCAGAACATTTCTTAAAGGCACATGTTCTATTCTGTCCCATATTTTATGGAAGAGTCATTTAAACTAAACATTAATAGCAGAGGAGCCCAAAATGTATCAAAAAGGATGTCTAAATCTACAACACGTGAGCTTTAATACTGGTCCTCTATACCAATGGTTTGACTAGTAAGAGTGCAGGAATTTTAACCGCTACAACATACCTACTGAGACTATTAGCCTGAGTCATTAAGGAGAGCAAGGCAAAAAAAAAGGAGTAAATGTTTTCCGGGACAAACCATGTTACAATGCAAGGGGTGCAAATTAGTTTATTAATATCCACATAAGATAAATACTGGCTGTTTTTTCATGTAGGATATAAATATTTGATAGTTTTATTTTTACACTGAAATTTAAAGTTGATCTGGGATATACCCTATCCCAACTATAAATCTTACCCCACATTTTAAATTTACGTCCCCCTCCAATGCAACATGGTTTTGCCCAGGTGCAAAGTCACTCCTTTTTTATGCTTTGCTCTCCTTAATGACTCAGGACCTCTGTGCAGCTCTTCTGTACCTGCAGTGTGATGTCCTGTGTCACTCAGAAATATCACTATCATGGCATAAATGGTTTTGCTGCAAAGCAAATGTATCATTTAATGATTTCTAAAGTGTTGGCAGGCCTAGTAATAAGAAGTGTCAATATTTGTCTTTTATAGTGTAAACTAGTCATATACATGTTTATTAACTTTGCTAAGTTTAAGGAGTGAGCAAGTTTCTGCCTCAGGCAGCAGAAGGACAAGGTCCACCCCTGGTGTCACTGCTGTGTGATATCATGTGCTACCCTATGATCCGTTTTAAACTATACATTCATGTGCAGTACCATATATAAGACTTTATGAGGCAGGGATATGCCTAGACATTCTTCTGCCATTGCACCCCTTTCACCCTTTATGCAAACTAACATAGACATTTGTTTTGTACACTAATAACAGTAATTGCAATTTGTAATTATTAGATATACCAATAAGACAAAACTATAGTTCTGCAGCAAGGACATTGGCATTTTCTAATTTTCCTATTTTTTGCTGGTTTCAAGCTGCCTCTTAATAGAGATGCCACTTCCGTCCCCATGATATGTCAATAAGCTATTGGCATTGGGACCTCAAATGTCATGTGCCTGCTCTGTCGTAATGATAAGAGCAGGAGGTCGGGCCAACATACTCACTCATTGGGCCCTCAGTTGTGAGGACCCAATAGAATTATGGACCCCATCAGTGCAGAAGAGGGTGTTCTATACGAAGTGCCTCCATCATTTTGGAAATGGGCATTAATAGGATGTTTGTAACTATAAAAGCTAGTCATATAAAATGGAATTAGCCTTAAATCATTTTATATTTTGTCCCAGGTACTAGTAAGTTCTGTGCATACTTAGATGTTTTTGTTGTAATTGTTTAGTTGCAAAAATGACCATAGTAGTATTTATGTCATGTAAAAAGTTGGAATATTCTAATACTATACAGTGTTTTGAAAATCACAGCCTGTTGTAACCATGGTCACACCTCTTGGTAAATCTGTTCATCTGGTATTCATTCATTCTGATGAAGACTTGATCCTCATGTTGAGATTGTGACCCTTGGTCTGCAGGAGTGCAGAAAGCTGGGCATCCAGGAGTGCTGGAGTGTAGCATGTCTGTATAGTCAGAAACGCAGCTAAGCAGGTGCATTGTGGGTAGCAAATGAGTAACAACTTTGAATGGAAAATAGTTTATATACAAACAATCTCTTTTGCAGTCTGCAATAGAATGTACACAACTCAAGGTCCTATCTCATATTCAAAGCAGTTCTATCAGCCAGACGGAAGCTGAGGACACAAATATTTTCCTTTTGGTGATAAAAAGCATAATAGTACAAACTCTCAATAACATTCTATTAATTGTATTGCAAGATCTGAACAAGATGTTCTGTTTTCTGAATGACATAACCTCCATAAATCTCAGTGGAATCAACTTATACTTTTCATGAAATTAGCATCAGTTAGGACTAAATCACATCCATCTGCTTTTGTTTTCACATATTCAAAAATGCATGAAAAACCCTTTAAAGCAAGGACAAATTACAGTCCATGGTACCATTGCCTTCTAAGATGTTCATGACACTTTTTAATTTTAGAAAACAACAACATTTATTTCTCATGTTTTCGTTATTTGTATGGTGGCATCATATGATCACTGCTTTCCAGAAAGAATTGCATAACTCTCTCTCAAATTACCGTCCCATCTCTCAGCTCCCTTGCCCCTCCAAGCTTCTAGAGAGACTTGCCTACACTCGCCTCACACGCTTTCTTTCCGCAAACAACCTGTTGGATCCTCTTCAGTCTGGCTTTCGTTCTCAACACTCCACAGAGACTGCGCTGACCAAGGTTGTTAATGATCTGATCACTGCTAAGACTGAACGCCATTACTCTCTCCTAATTCTCCTTGATCTCTCGGCTGCATTTGACACCGTTGACCACTCTCTTCTCATACAAACACTGCAATCCCTAGGTCTTCAAGACACAGTTCTATCCTGGTTCTCATCTTACCTCTCTAATCGCTCTTTCACTGTTAATTTCTCTGGAGCCACCTCTGCTCCGCTTCCCCTATCAGTTGGAGTACCACAAGGCTCGGTGCTAGGTCCTCTGCTGTTCTCTATCTATACCGCTTCTCTTGGAAATCTAATAAGTTCCTTTGGCTTTCAGTATCATCTCTATGCGGATGATACCCAAATCTATCTATCCTCTCCTGATATCTCGACATCTGTGTTGTCCCGTGTAACTGACTGTCTTTCTGCCATTTCATCTTGGATGGCCTCTCGTCAACTCAAACTTAATCTTTCTAAAACAGAGTTAATAATATTCCCACCCGCCAACAAGAGCATACCTGACATTTCTATCTCTGTTGATAACATGACCATAAATCCCACCCCACAAGCTCGCTGCCTAGGTGTAATCCTTGATTCACGCCTATCCTTTGTTCCCCACATTGACTCTATATCTAAATCATGTTACATACATCTAAAGAACATTTCCAGAATCCGCACATATCTCACACAAGACACTGCTAAAACCTTAATTCATGCACTAATCATCTCCCGCATTGACTATTGCAATTCCCTCCTTACTGGTCTTCCCAAAAACAGACTCAAACCCCTAAAATCTATTTTACATGCTTCGGCAAGACTGATTTTCCTTGCAAATAGCTATTCCTCTGTTGAATCACTCTGTATGTCTCTACACTGGCTGCCTGTCTTCTACCGAATCCAATATAAAATACTTTTACTAACCTACAAGGCCATCAACAAAGCTGCACCAACATACATCTCCTCTCTTGTCTCAAAATATCTCCCAACTCGGCAACTCCGTTCTGCAAAAGATCTGCGTCTCTCATCCACCCTCATTACATCCTCCCATTCCCGGTTACAGGACTTTTTTCGGGCTGCACCCACTCTATGGAACTCTCTCCCTCGCACAATAAGACTCTCCTCTGTTCTACAAACTTTCAAGCGTTCTCTGAAAACCTACCTATTCAGACAAGCTTATAATATTCCTCAACCACCATCTTAACCTCACTACCTTTAGCCTGTTACACAATTTCACACAAGACAACTACCCCCGGAATAACATTGTTGTGTGACAGGATCATTTAGCTTATGAGTCACCCTACCTTTGCAGTCTGGCTGGGCCAAGATGCAAAATGTATACTTAACCTCATGTGTCAATCTCCCATTGTCCCATAGATTGTAAGCTTGCGAGCAGGGCCTTCTCACCTCTTTGTCTGTTTTACCCAGTTTGTTTATTAGTTTATTACGTTTGTCCCCAATTGTAAAGCGCTACGGAATATGTTGGCGCTATATAAATAAATGATGATGATGATGATGATGATCATGTACATCAGTCCCTGCCCCAATAGAGCTTGTAGTCTAAACTCCCTACCACACAAACACACCCAGCTCTGTCAGTAGCCAATTAACCTAACAGTATATTTTTAGACTGTGGGAGGAAACTAAAAAATACACGTAAATCAGAAAGAACGTACATATGTCACACAGATAGCGCCCTGGTTGAACACCTGACCTGTGAAGCTGGAATAGTAACTACAGCCACCGTGCTGCACTATGCATGAAGAGCGCATGGAAACATGTTAAAAACTTGTAACCTCAATGGACCTCACTTAGTCGTATAAGAAGTGTAGGAGTGGGAGTGTGCCGCAGCTTGGTAGGGTATTACAAGTGGCAAGCAACCCCAGTCGCATCTCACTCGTAATACCCTATGGAGCTGTGAGCAGTTCCTGCAGCTAGCTAACGCTAGTGCCACCTAATTCCTGCTGCACAGCTTTAGCCCTGTTTTGACGTGTGTTGCATCTGCACCTCACTGCGACTAGGATGTATTTAGATGGTCACACCGTCACAATTTCACGTTCCTCCCATTTTCTCGTAGTGAGTCGCAAGCTGTCGCAAGTGTTATTTGCGTCCAAGATGCAGGCAGATATGGTGCTTGCGGCACATGTGTGATAGTGTTTTTTTGTTGGATGTGCCTAAAACGGACTTTGTGTCCGACTCTAAATGAGGTCCAATGTGTCTAAAGCGATAGTGTTAGTTTTCCCTGGGCATACATGTGAACAAGCTCTTACCACTGACTCTGGTCTGCCATTCCGGCTGTAAAACAATCACACTAGGAGACTTGTAGAAAGTAGTTGAACCCCATTGTTGACTCTTTGTGGCCTAGGGCAAGTATTTCCAATCACAGTGATTTCTAATTTGTAATGCACAGTCATTATACAAATTGGTGGCTTGATTGGGTTGATAACATTTAGGAGACCAAGAGAAGTCCAACTGTGCAGCAAATATGTTTCTATCATATATTCTTTTATCTCTCTATCAATGTACTATGTGTTTCCAGTATTGTAAGTAAGGATGACTCTGTAAAAGTGGTTTGTTTGTTTTTCTAAATAAGAAAGATTCTGCAAACTATATTGATATGTATCAAGTAGCTGTAACATATCATTAGAGAGTTTATTTAATTTAAATTATGTACTAGTAATATCAATATAGGAAATAAAGATCATAATTAATAAAATACTCTCTGCAGTAGCAACCATGTACAGATGGAAACCAGAGACTGCTCCTATAGATACGTGAAGTAAATAATAAAGTTATATATACATAATAATAAATAATATATATTATATTAAATAATATAGCTAAAACTAATAAAGCAAACATGAGCAGGTATTTTTGCTTTTATCTCTGTATCCAATGTCCATGCCTAATGGAAAAGAGCTTACCATTGCACAATGCCTCTGCATTAGACAGAATGGGGTTAAGTTCTATTGTGCTAGGAACAGTAGAGGAGAGTCCATGAGCTTACATGTTCCCATCAGCCTATTGTGTGTGGAACTCAACAGATGTGAAAACACTTCTCAATAGTGTACATTGTGTCATATGATAAGTGATTAGCATCATTTGTCATTCATATACATGTGGTTAGGCAGGGTTTATTTTTTAATATACAAGATTTACAGTATTTTCTATATTGCAGTTAACCTAGCAATTGACATTCAGTTGAATAATGACATAATATTTCTGTGAATATATTAAAAATAAAATATAAACCATCATATCTGTGTTTATTCATACCTGTCTGCTTGTCTATACATGTATATGAAGGTGAAGCTCTCTATAGACATCAACACAGACAATGGCTGTTAACATATTGTTAAAAATACACATTGGACCTCATTTAGAGTCGGACGCAAAGTCCGTTTTAGGCGCATCTAACCAAAAAACACTACCACGCATGTGCAGAAAGCCCCAAATCCGCCTGCAGCTTGGACGCAATTAGCACTTGCGACAGCTTGCGACTCACTACGAGAGAATGGGAGGAACAGGGATTTGTGAAGGCGTGAACATATAAATACATCCTAGTCGCAGTGAGGCGCAGACACAACACACGTCAAAACAGGGCTAAAGCTGTGCGGTAGGAATTAGGTGGCGCAAGCTTTAGCTAGCTGCAGGGACTGCTCACAGCTCAATAAGGTATTAAGAGTGGGACGCAACTGGGGTTGCTTGCCACTCGTAATACCCTACCAAGCTGCGGCACACTCCCACTCCTACACTTCTTACACGGACTTTGCGTCCGACTCTAAATGAGGTCCATTATCTGTAACTTGACACCTTAGAATGTACTTTTACTATTGTCTCTGTTACCAATATTCATCATCATCATCATCATCATCATCATCATTTATTTATATAGCGCCACTAATTCCGCAGCGCTGTACAGAGAACTCATTCACATCAGTCCCTGCCCCATTGGAGCTTACAGTCTAAATTCCCTACTATAGACACACACTAACACACAGACAGACAGGAGAGACTAGGGTCAATTTGATTTCAGCCAATTAACCTACCAGTATGTTTTTGGAGTGTGGGAGGAAACCGGAGCACCCGGAGGAAACCCACCTAAACACAGGGAGAACATACAAACTCCACACAGATAAGGCCATGGTTGGGAATCGAACTCATGACCCCAGTGCTGTGAGGCAGATGTGCTAACCACTAAGCCACTGTGCTGCCAATATTATTATTTTATGCTTTATTGTCTCATCCTCATTATTTTATGCTCATACCCACTGGCTTTTTTAATATGTATTTTGTGAGATTTTAATGGATATTGGTTAAAAATTTGAATTCAAATTCACTGGTTCAATTGTCATGAACATGTCCTTTGTACAGTCTTCAATATATACTAATTCGATTGTGTGGCTCGAAATTTGTGTCTCATGTTCACACTTCATGTTCGCTGTTTGTGTTTTCCTTAACTTTTGAAGTTTGACGTTTGTATTCAACGCCGCCATTCACTCCTTATGGGTGGAAGCCCATTCCTCATGGGTAAACCTGTTCGACCATGTTCCCGCCTGTTGTTTGCTTTGCTCGAATTTAGCTTCTTTTTTTTAATTGAACTAAATTTTAAAAATGTCCATCAGATTGTAGAATTTTTGTTCTGTTTTGATGAACCAGTGTCAAAAACAGTTTCCAAGCCAGTTTGAACATGTAGGGGCATATTCAATTGTTGGCGATACTCGGAAAAGTAACGCGGCGTGCGCACTATTACCGTCATTACGGTAATAGTGCGCGTAATTACCATTATTACGGTACCTTTAACGCTGGATTTCAGCTCTGAAATGCGGCTTAGAATTACCGTAATAACGGTAATATTTTTAACGCCGCGGGGAACGCCAACAATTGAATATGCCCCGTAGAACGCATGTAAATGAGACTGACACCATTGTTTCTCGCATCAACATACTTATTTGCTTTTTTTTCCACTGAGCTAGCGTTTTTTCAGAATACTACTAGTTCCATTATTTTACGTTTACCACTTGTAAACACATTGGAAAGAATACAGTAAGCTCTAAAACCTTAGCAAAAATTGGCATTTGATAAGCACTTTAATGTGTTAAAAATTCTAGTAAAACATGAAATTTTGCAACAAATAGTTATAAATGAAACTGAATTTGAATGGTTATAAACTGTTCTCAGAAAACCACCCCTTCTTGTCTAGCAATGAGTTGTCCCCTTGTTAGTAATTGCAGTGGTACTGTGAGAGTGTGAGATTTCCATTTGTTTCTACCACATTGGCCTCAGTAGTTTGTTACTCTTCTATGAAGCTATGGCTGGTTAGACTTGTCAGAAATGATGCCTTTAATCCTTCGCACCCATCATTTGTAGCCAGGTTACTGTAGATAACAGCAGTAGAAGTGCAGCTTCTCACAGCTGCTGGGGGACAGAATAGCAGGGAGAACAATAGGAGTGTCAGAACTGTGCAAAAGAGAGGAAGGAAATTGAGTAGATAGATGTGTTATTCTCTAGAAAAACCACCATTTCATATTTATCACTCTTATCCTGAAAATAAAACACAGAATATTAGTCCTTCCCGCCACACAATATAGGGAAGTGGAAAAACTTTCATACTCCCAACTCTTTGCTGCACAAAACTTTTTTTCCCCTTTAGGAAAGTGAGAGTTTATGGTAATCTTTCATCTTTACCGCTTAGGGAGCTATGTAAATGCAGATAAGGCATACACTATCAAGGATTTGTGTGCTACATGAAAAAACAGCCAGTATTTTCCTTGCATGCAAAAAAATTGTTAAATTTGTACCACTTTCATTGTAACCTGGTTTGTCCAGGTGCAAAGTTGCTCCTTTTCTTGGCTTTACTCCTAGCGCAAAATAATGCCTTATAAGTGCAGTAAACTATGTGTATTTGCTGCCCATTTTTGCAAGACTGTAAGTGATGTATACATTGTATTTATTTATTAATGGCATGCAATGTATTCAGGGCATTATAGTATTTAGGATAAAGACATTTGGGGGTAAATTTATCAGTCTGCGGGTTGAAAAAGTGGAGATGTTGCCTGTAGCAACCAATCAGATTCGAGCTGTCATTTTGTAGAATGTACTAAATAAATGATAACTAGAATCTGATTGGTTGCTATAGGCAACATCTCCACTTTTCAAACCCGGAGCTTGATAAATTTATCCCTAGGAATAACAGCAAACATAGATATGTGCAAATGATAGGAGACAGGTCACTGCCCCAATCAGGGTATATTATATTTAGATATTTCTTTATTCGAAACAATGAAGTAAGTAAACTGTTTACAGAGTGAAGTTGGAGTTCTATATACCAAATGTAATGAATATAAGCTGTACAAAACCTATTAACCTTTGTTTACATTTTACTTGGGAACCTGTTAATAGTGAAACATTTAGAGTTTTAGCATATGTCAACCCTTCATTAGGAGGTGTCTTTCTGTTTGTCTTAATCAGCTTGGAGCTTAACTGTGAAATTCCTTTAACTCCTTCACCGCTGAGCCAGTTTCCTGTGATGTGACATGCAGAATACTGCCTGGTCTGAAGAGATCAAAGCCTTGAAAGGATGAATAGTCCATTGAGACATTTATTGTCAGTCAGACATTGTGTCATTAGATTACAGAGAAAAGTGGGTGTGAGTTGATGGACATTTTTTGTGAAATATTTACATCTTTCTTGGATTTCTTTAAATACTAAAGTAGTGAAGAAGGGGGTCATTTTAAAATAGAAGAATTTTGTTTGCATTTGTTCTTTTATGTTGCTTAAAACCCTCCGGCATCATATTGGGTATGTTTTATGCATACAGTAAATTACTGTGTCAGAGGATTTACCCTTTCCTTTGATGGCTCTCCTCCCAGGAGCAAAAGGACTAGTACAAACTGCTTACAGCTTTACTTTAACAATTTTTAATTCCTCATATGTTTTGTCTGATTGAACCATTCCCACTGATACTGTGACAGGAGGCACTGTACTGCACAGTTATGCAACCTGTGGTGTTCCAGCTCTTGTGGAACTACAAATCCTAGCGTACCCTGCCTCTGTCAACCCATGCTGGGACCTATTCCCCTACAGCTGAAGACTCACAGGTTGCCCACTCTATAACACACTCTCCTCATGATAGAAAATGGTACCAAAGGGTACCTGACTATTCTCTCATACCTAAAGGAAATAATGATGCAGGAAGCTTAGGCCATAAATACAGATGTATTTTGTTGGCTGTAAAAAAAAACAGTCTGTTTTTAGTTTATGTCACAGAGTTTTGCCACAACTTCAGACAAATGTAACTTAAACTGTAAAATAAAAGATAGGCTGTAAAACTATAACAAGCCCTCAGCATATGGACACAAAGACACACATGCCTTATCTTCCCACACCAGTGACCTTGTCACCTTTGTTATTCTCAAACACTTGCTTGTATAGTAAGGAGGTTTGATGGCTGGCTTTTATGAAGGGACTGGGGAGTTTTGTACAAGTACCTGTAAAACCACAAAGGAACATAAATATATAGCAACGCATATTTTATCAATGAGCTCATTAACATACCTGAAGTAAAATAAATGTGTACATCTAAATCTGACGGCATGCTTTCTGTCCAATCTTGTTGCTGTAAAAAGTTTAAAACACTGTTTAAGAGGGTGAAACGTCTCTATATTACATTGCTCTGTAAGGGGAATTCAGAGGAAAAGAAATGCATAGAAGCCTAAAGCTTCATAGATCTGGGTGATTTGTTCACATTCTCTCACGTAACATAAATATGGTGGTGTACAGCTTAGTTATTCAAACAATGTAGCTTGATCAGTGCTGTCACTCTAATCTTTATGCCATGTATACTCTCTTGCTATTTAAGCTTATTGGTTTTGCCTAGCAGTTATGAAGCATAAAGTCAGGCAAAAGCTTAAATCTAATTATATTTTTCTTATTATTATTATTATTGATGTATTTAGTCCTTGCACAACACTGTTGGTATCCTGTTTTGTTTGCTAGTGGCAATGCTTAGTTTTTGCACAGACTACAAATATACTTTCCTCTAAAGAATAAGTCTACATTGGTGGATTTTGTATTGGCTAATCTTGCACAATAGACTGTTCCATGCAGATGTGTTATCTGGGGGGAGGAGGGCAGTTATGTGCAGTCCTCTGCCTACCAGTGACCACCACCATTGTATAATCTGACCAACATTAGTCAACCTAGATCTTCAATAGAGGAGCCTACATACCTGCTGCAGGCTATCATGTAGATTGTATATAATTTGAGGCTCTGATTTATTAGAGCACAGTTCAAAAACTCAGGCAACCACAAAAGTATCCATAGACCATGTCTGATACTTTACAAAGTATATGAATAGTGATAAAAGCTCTTTGGGCTACTCAGTTGAAAAACAATGATGGCGTGTCTATAAAGCAGTGGTGGGGGCCAGGCCTTTAGGATGTAAGCTCTCAGGAGCAGGGCCCTATTTCCTTGTGTGCTCCTTCTACTATCCCATCACCCTCTGTACCTCTTGGCCTGCTTCCCTAGCCCTGTTTTCTTAAGCTTTGGCCTACTTCTCACTGATTTCTACCATCACTTTCACTCATTGTTCCAGAAATAATTTGATTTGCATTACCATGTTCCCTGTGTCTGTGTATATATTTTTATTCTTGTTTTGTTCTTTCTGTATCATGTTGTGTCATGTATGACGCTGCGGAGCCTTTGTGGTGCCTTATACATTAAAGATAATAATAATAATATTGAAGATGAGTCTGCAAGAAAGGTACTGCCAGTGCTGTGTACACTATATACTTCATCTAACAGATATTTGGCTGTATTTTACACATTTCAAAATTAACCCCTTCAGTGCAACATATAGCCCTAAAGTGCTAAGGACATGTCCCACTAGTTATTTGCATATATAGGGAATGATTATATAATCGCTCCAGTGCACCATGACATCACCGAGGGCACCTACAGGAAAAAAAATCTGTAGTGCAGGGGATGCGGGGAGGGCACCAAAATTGCTCATTCGCCTCCATCCTGGAATCTAAAAACTCAGGGACACCCTGATTTGAAAATAGGGAGTACCCTCTTTCAAACAATGGGGCCCTTTAACAGTTATTGCTTGGTGATCACCAGACGATAACATCCTTCACTACAGAAAGCATTAAGAAATCCACACATGGGTGGTTGTAATGGCCAGATCTTCCCAATCATGGCTTAAATAAATTCAGGGATACCCTAATTTGATGGAGTAGATTGTTCAGATTTCAAAATGGCATGCCTTGTTTTTTATTGCTACACATTTTATGCATTTCATTCAAGTAAATTGAAATTAGAAAAAAAAAATTATTATCATTTTCAAGCGATTTTATTATGAAAATGGTGTGTAAAATCCTGCCTTTTGGGAAGGTGGATTTATGCCATATCAAGAGCCTCAAAGTAGTTCTTGCTGGTGTTTAGAAGCAAAATACACACATTTGCTTACTTTCCAGCAATTTAAAAAACACACCTGGTATTTTCTGGAAATTCAAAGTCTTCTGGATAAAAAACAAGCTATAATTTGTGTGGGTACTTTATAACCAAATTACTGATGTTGATGTTGGAATACGAACAGCCCAAAAATTGCCAAAATAGGCACAGCACTGGGGTGAGAAAGTGAAGGGGTTAAATCATAGGAGCCAACCTTTTAAAGTGATTGGGAGTGCTCAAGTACCTGCTGCCATATGACGGAGAAATGCCATGCATAGACATGGATAGTCTACCACACCCACATAGCTGGTGCCTATGGGTTAAATAGTGTAAAATAAAGAGCCAATTTCCTGCTTAATGTAAGCAGAGCCAGATTTAGACATCATGGGGCCCTAGGCAAGATACTGGTTTGGGGCCCCCTCCCTGAATAAATCCATAGCACTATAGTTTTTTAGCATAATATATACCCCTATTCAGGGGCTGGCTGGCAGACTTTAACCCGGGGGGGCAAGCATATAGCACTGGCCCATAAGTAGTGGCCCATTTTTAAAGGGTGGTCTCACCGCCGGCCCTGGTAGGGCCCTCTGGGGACGGCTGGGCCCTAGGCAATTGCCTAGGTTGCATAGTGGTAAATCCGGCCCTGAATGTAAGAAGCAAATAGTTGTATTGCAGATGCAGTATCACATTATTAATGCTACCATTTTCTGTTTTGTCTGGCATTAGCTTAAAAAAGTTTTAAACTGGCATCAACAATTCTAGTGCCTCAGTTGTATTAACATTGGTCTCCTGTAGTGAACTGGCACTGACCTCTGAACAGAGATGCTGGGTTAATACATGTTCTTTTGCTGGTCACAAGCTGATTATGTTTCATTTTGAATTGGCAGATTGTTCTTGTAAAGGAGAAATAAGGAAAGAAAATCTTTAGTGTAAGATTGAGACTTAGACATCTCCAAAATCATCTTTCCCCACAGCAGATTTGTTTTCCTCTCAAACTGCTTGATAGCATTTATTATTTTGATTTAGTAATATTAAACTTAATAATCTCTTGAAGTAGGTATCCTATTGCTTCCATTATAATTCCCATCAAGCATTGCCAGGAACAGCCATAACACATTACATAAACAAATAAATAATACATGGATAACTTGGTTATGCATATCAAGTGTGTGAGAGTGATGGTAATGTCCAATGTGAACTAGGCCTGGGCTGAAGAAGACAGAGTTAGGAAGCAGGCTTAGAGCAGCATACTTGCCAACTCTCCCTGAATGCCCGGGAGACTCCCGCATTTCGCGTGAGTCTCCCGGACTCCCGGGAGAGTGTGGCAATCTCCCTGATCTGCCCACTTCAGGGCAGATTTCGGTTCAAACACCGCGATTCCCGTTTGGCACAAAATGGCACTATTTCTGGTTGTCCGCCCCCCTCACGCCCACCTCCACCAGCAGGCTCCCGGAAAACATTTTTATAAAGTTGGTAAGTATGGCCTAGAGGTACAGAGGTATTAGAAAGAGCACATGAGTACAGAGGGCCCTGCACATGACAGCTTACATCCTAAAGGGACGGGGAAGACACAAATAGGGTGCAACATGAGTCATTGTTTGGTTTGTTCCTATTTATATTTTTGTATGCTACCCACTTAGTACTTAATTGCAATATACTGCTGACTTAGAAAGAGTACAAATGAGATAGCTTGTAAAGTATGACATGTCTGTACTTACTTTTGTGGTTGGCTAAGTTGTTGAGCTTCCCCCTAATAAAATTTGTGTCTCAAATCATATACAATCTCTGTGTAGCAAATGTTCCCCGCAGCAGGGGGCTCCTCTACGGAGGCAATTTTTAGCCATGCGTTTCAAAGGCATTCAGAAAAGTTTGAATTCAAATTTATCTCCATCCCTTCAAAAAATTTAATAAATAAATTGTGTCACATGCATGTCTACAAGGGGAATGCTTAATCGGACAAAATCTATGTAATTATCTTTGCCACAAATGTTTTTTTTTAATGGTTTTGCTTTTGCATATAAATATGTTAAAAAAAGAAAATCTGAGCACAAAACAGTCATACTAATAGACACATATAATCATACACACACACACAAACATAAGCCTATAAACACACATACCCATAAACACTCATAGACACATAGGGGCATATTTAATAAAGCACGATAGTGCTTTTAACGGATAATTAAGGTCCCACAGTGTCCTCCGCAAATTTATTAAGGGGGCATCGCAGCAGATATCATGGATATCTGCTGCTTTGCACTCCTCTTCGTTTTTGGGAGCAGTCACCATTCAACAGAATGGTGACTGCTCCTGGCCGCAATCTAACAAGTCCCGAAAAAACATTTGCAGCTGCAGCTGGCGTACATGAGGAAATCTACTGCTGTCAGCTCTGCTCCGGAGAGCAGAGCTGGACAGCGCATGTGTGGAGGAATCACATGATCCCTCCCTGTCACTCACAGCTCTCTCTCTGCAACAATCGTTGCAGAGACAGAGAGGGGATCTGTGTGCGCATGTCCAGTTCTTGGAACTGGACATGCGCACTTGAAGAGTGAAGAGAAGACCCGAAGACAGCGCTTCCGAAGAGGGGGGTAAGTATGTTTTTTTTTATTACTGAAACAGCAGTTTTTCGGAACTGCTGTTTCTCTGCACGGCTGTACATAAATGTGAGAAGTAGTTCAATCCTTATCATTGCGATAAGGATTGAAAACTACTTTTCACTTTATGTGAATAATGATAAATGTGCCCCATAAACTCTACATAAACACTTACACATACGTATAAATATACATACTTGCACATAAACATATACCTATACACACATTAACATTTCTTGATACGTTGCATACTGTGATGGTCTTTTATGGTAGTTAATGCAGAATGTGTTACAGTACTCTTCATCCAACAGGGTAAAATTCCTTCAAAAATTACAAAATAATTTTCTCATTCTGTGAATGGTTGTTGGAGATTCAGCATTGTAATGTAAACTGGGGAGGTGTGGTCTACAGCAATTGACTGCCATAATGCCATAATGTCTGTCTGCAGCGAAAGAAAGGAACCATATAGAATGTTGTACATTAGCATTGTCAAAAGCGAGCCAGTTCAGCCAAAATAAAGCATTGTAGACAAAACCTGGTTAATGCTGAGTTGTGACCTTTAACTGACCTCCAGAATGTAATAAGCCATACTCTTCACTTAAATACAAAACTAGTAGAAAACTCTCTCTCAGAAGGCCAGTGCACGTGTGTGAACCTGACAATATATTGCAATGTGCTGCATTTTGTAGGCCCTAGACACTTCATAAAATAAAGTCAACAAAGCAAAAATACAGTGATAAAACAGACAGACCACACAAAACAACAATAAACATTCTGTTTGTTAATGTTCTGGATATCTTCACATTAGATCAGCCCTTTTTCAGGTTTGTTCTGGCTCATCCGCACATACGTTTTGTGAAGCCCGCTGGAGAAATAGCTCTGCAGAAAGCTCCACTAATCTCTATGCTGTTCCTCCTCGGTGTCCACACAGACATTAATGACATACATGGCTCTTAGGTTGCCTTGAAAAATGTTGTCTGCATCAGCATAATGGCTACTTCTCTAGTGGTTTTGTTTCGTTTTTGTTCGAGATCAAAGTGTATGGACCAGCTCTTAGATTTGTTAACTAAGGAGCCCTATTCATATGAATCTTTCTAAATGACTTCCATGTCAGATCCCTGATTTAAGATGTGCAGTTATTCAAAAGATACTACATATACCTTTGATTGTTTAACTTTTAATCTTATACCACTTTCACACTGCCGCCCTGGCAATATCCCAGGTTTATGAACCTGGGATATTGCTGGCTGAGAGTGCAGGACACCCTGGCAAATTTCTGGGTAGATCGTGTTCACACTGACCACGGGTCTACCTGGCAAAATCACAAGAGGAGATTTGATTGGCTCCTCTTGTGATGTTTTTTTTTTTTTTACTTTACAAATAACCCTTCAAAAGACCAGGGTCTAATTCCCGGGTCATCCAACCCAGGTGGATGCCCTTGGATCCGTTCACACGGAGCCTTGACCTGGGTCGTCGGGGCTTGCCTCGGTAATAACCTGGGTTTTTGAGGCAGTGTGAACGGGATATTAGGGGAATATTCAATTAGGTTCCGTGAAGGTAATATCATACTTGCCAACTCCCCCGGTGTGTCCGGGAGACTCCCACATTTCGCGTAAGTCTCACGGGCTCCCGGGAGAGTGTGTCTCCCGCATCTGCCCACTTCACTAGAAATTAGGTACAAAACGCTGCGATTCACCGGGAATCGCAAAGTTTGGCCCCGCCGTGTTTGCGTCATTACGTCAATGGGGAGGGTCCAAAATGATGCAAATTTTTGAGTCCCTCCCCCCCCCCCCCCTTCATGCCCACCTCCCCCGGCAGGCTCCCGGAAGCCAACTTCACAAAGTTGGTAAGTATGGGTAATATTTAAATGCACAGGTAGTTCTTTAGTAATAGTGTGGGTTATCACTAGCAACCAAATAGAGATTTTCTTTCACCATCTACATTGTACCCCATGTATCTAAATATGCAAATTTTTTCCCTTAGTACCCTAATGTATATGCATATATACTAAGTAATCCCTTACACCTTTAAATACTAAAAATACTTAATTCAAACTATTTTATATAAGCTGTTTTCTTTACAAATACATTAAGCTGTTATTTTGAGGTTAAATCAAAAGTACACCATGTAACTATCTTAGGCACCCCTGGGTGCACACATAGCATAGGGTGGGAAACCCTATACCAATTCAAAGCTAAATGATGGTCTCTTGCTGTAGGCTTGTCGACATAGGTAAATTTGTTTCATGTCAGTTTATTTTATTTATGTGTAGCAATGTACACATTACGCACTTGTGCATAATATGTTGGCACTTTATCAATAAAAGATAATAATTATATGCACATGAAATGTTCACCTGCAATTGGTATGGTTATAATAAGATCAGTAAGAAGTGACAGGGAGTGTCAGCAGACTGCAAGAAACAAGTAATAAAAATGTTTGAGAATTACAGTGATTAGGGAACTCACTTAAAAGGGGTCATTAATATCTGGTATCTCAGTCTGAAGCAATGTAATAAATAGAAAACTTCCATATCAGCAGAACATTCACATTGTGTTCCAAATGGTATTGATCCCTATGTTGTGCCGTATACCCTGTCCGCTTATACAGCAGTGAAATGCGTAGATCAGATGTTACCTCAAGAAAATGGTATCTGAGCATGGATGAACCCTTTAAGAAAACAAAAAAATCCTTCAGAGATTAGAAATGTAACCCTTTATCTCTAGTGCACCTGATAGTTCAGTAAAACTATATTTTGCATAAGCTGCTTCGGTGAGCTGCTTGTTGGGACCACCCAGGGGGTTGCTGAGTATTTATCTAACCCCAAATTAAAGGGAGGAAAGTGCAAAGATAAACATATATCCTCCCTTAGGTCTTGTCAGACTTGTTGATTTTTTTTTCTATTCAGTTAAGCCCAATGTAATCATTGGACTGCTAAAAAAAGCAAGGAGAGAAGAATATGAATGCAAACAAGTATTACAGCAGAGTATCCTAACAAGGATCTAATTGTAATGTTAATGACTGTTCAGAGGCTAATTCTAAAAGGAATGGGATTCTTCAGTGCAACACAACAAAACTTAAAATACACGTCTCTTTCTATGACACAGCAACATTCAGTAACATTATGATCTTTACAAGTTGGACACCTGCTGAAAGACACAGCAGTTAGTACCTTGTACTTAGTTCATCAGTGTGGGTATGTACAAAGCCAACCTTAAATTCTGTCATGGTATAAAAACATTTAAAAAATATATAATAAATATGTAAATAGTGATTGTGAATGTTACAAGATACATTTCATATGTTTTCTTTTAGCAACCATTAAAACAATTGAATAGAGCTGTAGTTGGCTAACTTCACAGCTTCTCTGTGATAAATGCTGGGAAGTTCTGCAAGTACATAAGTATATTTAGACAGGTGAATCTGGTGCAGAAACAGAATTGCTGCAATCAATTGAAATATGAACTAGCATGTGCCCACTGTCTAGAGCAATGGATCCCAAACCTTCTCAGTTCGAGGCAGCCTTAGGGTCACCATCATTTTTTTCAAGGCACCATGAAGCCAAAATAATTACCAAGTAGTCGCCCGCTGCACCCCAGGGAGCCGCGGCACACAGCTTGGGATTTAATGGTTGGGAGCTAAATTTGTAATATGACTGTTTCAAATGTTTCACTCTTTCCTATTGTTTGATATAAGCAAAAGAAATTCTTTATGGCTCTTCACCTGCCACCGACTATAAATATGAACTGCACCGCAGCACTGGTATTCTGTTATAATAAATTAGTATGTTTGCTACATTCATAACTGGAAAACCCACAGAATTAGATTTGGTTAAGCAGGTCATTGATCTGTAGTTCTATCAGTCCATTGTTAGATATCCACGAACCTAGTGCAGGGGCACACGCATAGAGCTGCTGCGCATGCGGCCGTGCAAGCGCAGAAGCTTCATTTCAGCGGCACTGCACTGAACAGCAGCCGCAGCACTGTCAAACAAACGTCCGCGGCAGTGCTGTACAATACAGCACCGCCGCGGACTCTTCTTTGACAGCGCCGCGGCTGCTGTATAGTACAGTGCGGCTAGGTAGGGACACTGTTCTTTGCGGAGGGGAGGGGTTTCTGCAGAACCAGAAACCCCCCCTGCGTGCTCCCCTGTGGTGTGGGAGAAGAAGTCTAGCAACAGTTTGAGCAGCTCTTCCCTAGAATAGAGAAGTTTACTGGCTTTAAAAATGTGGTTTATCATTTACTTATTTAATGTGATTAATGTAGTCTTCAGCTCCCAACTGCACATGTAAAACAAATGTACTGCACCCACTGTTTATAGTCTTTACTGCTGTTATGGTCTGGACATCCATCCTTCCATATTTAGTAACACTGTTGCCTGCACGATGTTCCCAGTCTACATAAGATAATCACAGCAGTCTGTGCAGGAGGATGCAGACATGCTCTTTCTCCAATGAACTAAATGTTATATATATATATTATAATATTATATTATATAACTAAATATGCATAGGAAACCATTATGTATGACTTTTGCTTCTATCACGACCCGTATCATTGTCTCACTTAAAAGTTTAGATGAATTTTATTCCCCACAATATACAATAAAACAACTTTGCTGATTTCTATGGTCATATTTCCCAGAATATGTAGTTCTAGGTAAAACTTGAAATTCTAAAATGTAAGATACTTTTAATGTTCTTACTCCCGCCAGCATACAGCATGTTGTCTATGGGCGCTATGCTGTTTGTATTAAAAAAAAAAAGCATGCTTCTGTAAAGCCCCTCATGACTGCTGTAGTCCAGGCGTGCGCTCCTAATTCCTACCAAATTAAACCTTTTTTTCGGCAACGAGAAGGGAGGACAGCCGTCCCTGACCATGGCGGAACCAACAGATCGGGTGGATTGCCGCAATAGAGATAAGTAATATTTTTAATTTTATGTTTTAATTTGTCAAACCCTATCCAACACTGAATAAGACTGAGATCAGATTGTGATCAAGGGAAATGATTTTACAATCATATTTTCATTCTGTCAAGCCAATGGACATATTTGCTGGACACTGCACCGTGTGTGGACCAGACGCAAATACTCTGACACACCAAATATTTAATTGGGCTGGCTATACAATCTTGTCAGCCAATTATACCATACGTGTGTATATGCTGTCATCTACTGACCACACTGTCTAGGCCCCATGTGACCTGGTAGTTCAAAGCTATATCTGAACAACCAAATTTGTACAATCTCAGCCTGGACTGCTTTCCACGTGTGTCAGATTTGATTCACTAGGGATTGGGCTAAATTGTTGGATTGCATATGTAACTATGCATGTTGCTAATAAATCAGACACATCAGGCTGTTTTGATGGCTATATCCTGTAAAGTTCCATTAGTTGTGTTGGCCAATGATCACACTCATATAACAATGACAGTTACTGCTTATCTGCATGTCCTACCTAAAATTAATAAAATCCACATGGATTTCAATCAATTTTTGTAATTGTGATTGATGGACTCCCACACATGATGCAACTGCAGTGGAACTTTGCACAATTTAACAGACAGAACTGCCATCTGCGCAGCCATCTGAACCTTAAAATTGTTTATAACTATAAGTAATATCTTTATGCAGCAAAACAGAATGTCAAGTACCTTGTATTTAAAACTTATTGACAATTGTATTAAGTCACATACTGGCTGGTGCACACTAAACCATTTAAAGCACAATTCATAACAGTTTACTCAGTACACACATTTTTTTATCAGGCTTTGTTTCCTTCATGTAACAAATATTCAATGTGAATTATATTTTGGTATGTATGTCACAGCAGTCACATAAGAAAAGCCAGGGAGTGTCTGTTTACCAACATTGTAATGTAATTTAGTTTTGTATTTCTTTTCTCAATAAACTCTAATGCATGATAAATAGTCATCAGGTGAACATACACTAAAGTGAGTTTTGTAGTTTGAACATCTTCTTTATATACTTTACGCTTTACTTTGCTATAAAAAAAAGTGGAATGAATTCTGCCCAGGGCCAGGACAAGGTTATAGAGCAGAAGCAGATGCCTTCCTTGCATGGAGGCTTGGGGGGGGAATTCAATTGGCAAGTAATGCGGCCTGCGCACTATTATCGTTATTACGGTAATAGAGCGCGTAAATACCGTTATTACAGTAGTTTTAACGCCGGCTTTTTGCTCGCAGCTTCCTGAGCTGCGAGCAGAAAGCCGGGTTAATATTACAGTAATACCGGTAATAGTTTTTACACGGCGATGCTTCGGGGGGAATTGAATTTCCCCTTGGTGTGCAATTTCAGAGCTGAATAAAGTAATTTATTTCCTGCATCAGATTATTGTCTAAACTGTTGGCATGTAACCACAAACAGCTAAGAATAATTCCAGTTTTTCCATAGCTTGTTAGATTGATTTAAAGGGTTGAGCACTTTTGGACAACACACCTTCACTAACCTTCCCTCTTTGTATATAAAAGGAGGGTCACAACAGGAACCCCCCAAATCTGATGCCAAGAACCACAAGATGCTGGATAGCACTCATGGAATACAAGTGCACGGTGGTCCATTCATAGCTCAACACTAGAGCCGCATAGGAGAAATTTCAAAGAGCTCTATTGGGCTGTGGGTGGAAACTAGTGCGGAGAGGCCAAGCAGTGCTGGCGGAATAGGTCTTTCCATAGCTCACGGTGCAACTCTATGGCCCTAAAGCTCTATTGTAGGACTATGTATAGCCTGCAATGCACTTGTTGGTGCTCCAGGGAAAACAAGTGCTATCAGTTGCTCTCAGGGTCAGGCAACAGTTGCTATACATAAGGAGAAGGTTAGTTTAAGAATAGCTTACGGACAACCCACCATCAGAAAAGATTATGATCTAAGTCCCACAGCAGCACTGTGCAATGATCATGCAATTCTACCATATGTATATGTGGAGGCCTATCGGTAGCCTTAGCTTAGTATATTTTCCAAATACTATGTTGTTGCATATTTTCCAAAAACTGCTGAGTTTGACTTTAACAGCCTGGATTAGGAAAGGACTGAGATACCGCTTTATTTCAAAACCCCTGCTGGAAAAAAGCATGTGCTCCTACACTGGTTGCATAAGTGCCTAAGCAATACAATGATTCAAAATGTATATTTAAGAAGACTTTTATTAAATAAACATGTGTCTTAATAGAGGAAGTCCTATAATTAAGCAATAAGGCACTGCAATTATAAATGATTATTATGTGCCTCAGTATAAATTGTATGGTAAGAGGTTGAATGCTGAACACTTTAAGCCGATCACATACAATAAAGCTTATAAAAGCATTCTACCGTGTTGTAATAGTATTTCCAAGTAACAAACTAATATGTAGGAGTGGTATTGTCTCATCACAGAAAATATAATTCATAGACAGTATACATAAAGTATACTGCTGCACACTATTGAGCTGTGTCCAGGGATAGGGTTAGCACATGCCTGTCAATTCACCAGTACAGCAATCAAAATCTTGACTGTATTTAATCAGTACAAAACAGGATTGTAAAAGGTTTAGCAGTTCTATTAACGTGGCACAGTGAGGACATTTATTTTTCCATAGCACATAATATATGTTGAGAGAGAGCGAGAGAGAGAAAGAGCGAGCATGTATACAGCGTCCGTTTTGAGAAGTCATTTTGTATTAGTATTTCATTGAATGATTGAATGAAAATTGCCAAAATGTATATCAGTTAGCTGTCTAAAATATATAGTAATTCTCCATACATTGTGAAAGCACTGGAGCCAATGTCTTGAAATATTTTATAAGCCATGCATTTAAATTAGGGTTACAGTGGTCCTCTATCCATCTAATTTAGTTATATATATATATATATATATATATATATATATATATATATATATATATATATGATTTCCATACTCACAACAAATCTGATAGTCAGTCTAATTATTATTATTAACATTATTATGTTATTATTATTATTATTATTAGTCGGTGGGAATTAGAGGAAAACACTGATGGGTGATGACAGCAATTTAATAGCACGTATAGTCATCTTCTGCTTTCACTAACTGAAGCCCATATGATGTAGCTGTTGTGTCGGGCCAGATTGGACATGGATCCGAAAACCCAGGCACAGCATTTATGGCTCCCAAAAACATTCCACAATTTAGTAATTTCACGAAGGATAACCCAAAAATATAGTTTAGTATGAGTTCAAATTAACCTGCTTACAATTTGAAAGTCAGAAAAATAATAGTGATAATGCAACAGTATTCATCTACTTAACAACCAGTTAGCTGCCAAATGACTTGTTTTGTGGCACCAGGCCCGGCGCTCCCATTAGGCAAGGTTAGGCACTTGCCTAGGGTGCCGGGCTCTGGAGGGTGCCTGAAGGGCGCCACAGAACTGGAAATTAATTTTAAAACTGTGCGGCGACCGCTGACCATACCTGTCACGGCCGCCGCACAGCATTCAGATGCATGGGGAGGGGGGGAAGAGGCTATTGCTCACCACCGCCGCCTCTCTGCTCTGTCTCCTCCCCTCCACTCACTAGTGTCAGTGAGTGGAGGGGAGGAGACGGAGCAGAGAGGCGGCGGTGGTGAGACAAGGTAAGAAAAGACGGGGTGAGGGGGGAGGAGGGAGGAGGGCGCCGATTTTTGCGGGGGGGGGGGGGAGGAGAGGGTGCCGATTTTGCCTAGGGCGCCATGGACCCTAGCACCGGCCCTGTGTGGCACATAAAGATGTGTACATTCTTCTGATAGGAATTATATACCAATGACATCAATTTTTTTGTGCGTTGAGTGAGATATTCTCATGTAAAAATCGGTTGTGAAGTATTATATAGCCTTGTTGTATCTCATTCCCTATGTCTTAGCTTTACACATCACTGTTGTCAGCTTTTTCTTGCATGTGTCTGTTAATTATCCATGATGTTCCATCATATTTGACAGAGAATAGCAATTTATAGCTACACTAGATAGCATCAACGTATGAAAACAGCTATTATCAACAAAAGCTAACTGCGGAGATCTAAACATAGGGAATGCAAGACATGCTCAGTGTGTCTTCTTACTTTATCAGAAAACATTGATTGTGTAACCAAATAATCCTTGCAAACTGGTAAATCAGCACATTTTGCTTAATTAAAATCAAATGATATGGGGAGATGATGTCCCTGTGTGTTAGAATCTTCCGAATGCCTTTCAGCAACGGAATGTTGCTGTTACATGATGATAAATATATAAATAACCAAGTGCCATCTGTGTATGCACTGATGCAGTATTTCATAAGTGACAGACAGAGAATTATACATTTGTCAGTGATGTCTTCTAACTTAAAATGTGCACAGTTTCCAGGGGCAGTCCCAGGTCTTTACGATTTGTCCCTGGATAAACTGTAGTGTCTATTTATATTTTTATATGCTGTACAAATTTAGATCTACTGTATGTAAGTATCTAAACAGCAGTAGAACTGCTGGATGTGAGTAGTCATTTAGGTGAACAGAAGAACCTTATCTTAGACATGAAGTCTAATACCACGTTCACATCATCATCACCATCATCATTTATTTATATAGCACCAACATATTCCGTAGCGCTTTACACTGATCTAAAAACCCGGGATATTGCTGGGATGAGCCCCGACGATCCGGGTCGTGGCTCAGTGTGAACGGAGGTCCCTGGATCTACCCAGGTCTGCTGACCCGGGAATTAAACCCGGGACTTTGGCAGTCTGTCCTGGATAGCCTCCAGTGTGAACAGTGCGACATGGGTACGTGTGAATGGGGTCTGATGAGCTGGGATACTCTGTGACACTCCAATATCCCGGGATATTGCCGGGACGGCAGTGTGAACTTGGTATAAGTGGGATCCTCCAGCATATCTGTTACAGGAAAACTTGAGAAAAGTGACTTCATTGCTCTCTGATAAAACATATCATAAAATAAGTTCATAGTGTAGATTTTTTTGTGTATATGTGATATAGAATATGTGTACCCATTAAATTATATTATTTAATCTTTACAGTTATGTTATTTTCAACTGTACAGTGGGCCCATGTAGCTGTAGGCACATACTTTAGCCCATACCTGCCGATCATTCCTTTCTCCCGGAGGGGAGGTCAGGTGCCAAGTGTGGGACTGGGTGTAGTGACGCATTCCTGTCACCATAGATCTGCCCCCTGTCGAGTTTTGCGGCATTAAGCGGCAGGGGTGGGGCTTAATTATGTGAATTGAGTCATTAAAACACGTCTCCACACAAGGGTTGTGCTTTAGAGGCATGGCCAACCCCCCCCCCCCCCCCCATTTCTAGTTACAGCGCTGTATTAGCCCGTGTGCTTGCAGATTTCTGTGCAATTTGGTTATAATTGAAGACTACTGTCTTATATCCTGACGCACTGTTTACTGAGTGTGCCAAGTTTAATTTGACCCAATTCCATTGTCATAAATAATTCCATAACAGGCACTTGCTGTAAAGTAACATTGGATGTTATAAAAAGTGTTTTTCTACTTCTCACTCACACTGAAAGGTGGAGTTTTACATTTGAATAGAGCAAACTGAGTCTTTTGTTTTCTTAAATAATGGTCATTATTGCACAATAGCTATAACTTTCTTTATATGGAGAAACTCCACAGCAACACACTGAAATGAATGCATTATTTGATCATGGGCTTGCTTAGCTTCTAGTTGTGAAAACTGTTTACAATACTACTTTGAAATGTGTGAAATTACCAATATTTGGATCTTAAGGTTTTATGCTCTGGTATCTGTATGAAACCTGATTTTAAATGGTAGTCCTTTTAAGGTGGTTTTGACTAGGTTTGTTCATATGTCTCATGTTGAAATTAAATAAATTTATCCACAGTGTCTGCTACAGCAAATTGTTTTCAGGTGCATTCCACAGTTTCACAGCTCTTACAGCGAAGAAGCCTTTTTATAACTGGAGATTTAAGGGGTCATGTAGAGTTGGATGCAAATTGCATTTTTGGCGTATAATACACTATTTTGCTTCTAAGCAGTAGTTTTGGAATTAGTACTTTGTGCACTTGCGCAGAAGTAAAAAAAGCCTATTATGCGCCAAAAATGCAATTTGTGTCCAACTCTACATTACCCCCTAAATCTTCTCTTCTTCCATCTGAAAAGGGTGGCCTCGTGTTTTCTGTGGGAACCGTGAACTGAACCGGTTGTCACAAAATTTTCGCAATGGGTCATTAATATATTACTGTTAATCTTCTCTAGTATAAAATCATTTAGCGCACACAGTATTTCCTAATATCTCCCAATTTATCTATGTCCTCTCGTAAGTATAAGACATCTTGTATGGACTCTGTTACACTACAAAATGTTGTGTCATCCTTAAGCTTAGATTAAGTACTACTATTTCCACCTTTTGTATAATTTTGAAACAAGTAAAAGAGCATTGGTCCCGAGTCAGGACCCTGTGTTACACAACACTTAGTCAATTTAAAGCATCAACCATCTATATCTATTTCCTGGACATGGTCCCTTAATCAGTTTCCTATCCAGTTATGTTGTATTTTCTAGGCCATGGTTTTTAACTGATATATTAAGCACATGTGAGGCCAAATTTCAGATTCTTTTCAACCCTCTATCCAACTTACTTTCTCATAAAATGCAATTAAATTTGCTTGACATGATTGTTGGTTGTTGTTGTTGCTGCTGATAATATGTTCTAGAACATACTGTATTTGGTCTCTCAAATCCCCATCAAATATCGCCTCCCTCCCCGTTCCCCACCAAGGATGTTTTCACGTTCCCGTTATCCCTCAAATGAACATTTTGCCCTTTTTTTACCTTCATTTGGTTTTACACTTTTCACCCATAGGAATAAATAGTAGACTTTTTTAAAATCACTTTAAAAGATCTCAGTTCATGTTCTGCATCATTTTTTAAGAACTCTCGATCTCATGCGTTGATTTGATGATCTCAAAATGAGTGAATTAGCATTCATCATCATCATCATTTATTTATATAGCGCCACTAATTCCGCAGCTCTGTACAGAGAACTCATTCACATCAGTCCCTGCCCCATTGGAGCTTACAATCTAAATTCCCTAACATACACATACACACACACACACACACACACAAACAGACAGACGGAGAGAGACTAGGATCAATTTTGATAGCAACCAATTAAACTGCCAGTGTGTTTTTGGAGTGTGGGAGGAAACCAGAGCACCTGGAGGAAACCCACGCAAACACAGGGAGAACATACAAATTCCACACAGATAAGGCCACTGTGCTGCAGCATTCTTAAAGTTATGTGTTTTTGACCAACATACACTTCACTCTTCTAACTTAAATCAAATGACACAATATTATGACCATAGTCTGTATTGTTTGAGATTATAAGATCCAACAGAGTACTTTTCAATAGACCCCATTCCGAATTCTGTTTCAAATATCGCAGCTTGCGTTCTCAGTTCAAGTTTACAGTTTGCATTTGGGGTTTAAAATATGTAACTTGTAGCTTGCAATCATATTAAAATTATTGTTTTAATGGTTTTGTAAAACACTATATAATATTTTTAATTAACAAAGTATTTTACCATTTTTTTAAAAATCGAACTTTGAACACTACTATGTTCACTGTTCACTCAACATTCGCTCCTTTGTGGTACTAGAAGTCAGATTACACCAATCAATTTCAGGCTATTTGGAATACTTTACAACTACAAAATTGTCCAGTTGCCCAGGGTTTTCTATCAGTGATTCGAGCTGAGTCTCATCCTAATCTTTTATCCAAGATTCTTACAACTAATCCAATAATTATCTTGTCAGTTATCATTCCTATGTAAATCTCCAATCATAATATTCCAATATCAAATGTGTCATCAAAAACATCATCATTCATACTCGCTTTCAGATTATTTCATGTTTGTCTTATCTGTAGATTGAAATAATCTGATAAAACAATGATGATGGTTATTATTATTTTTTCTGTCATATACATATATAAAATAGACACGCACTCCACCACCATTACTAGCCCTTTCAGAGTTTGTAACCATAAATATTAACATCTCAGTCATGTGAATTGTGTAATTACCAATCAAATAATTGTCAAACACCAACAACGTCAGCTCACCCAGTTTGTTTGCTAGACTTCTACAGACTTAAACATACACTTAAACTTGCTATTAGTCTGTAGATTTTTTTTTTGTTTGATTTGTTGATTAAGTCGCTGTTTCTGTGTGTAACTGCCACAGAGCTATCTCCTTTTCAGTTGCCATAACCCTTCTCCTATCTCCTCCCACTGCACCCACCGCTAACCCCAATTTACTATTTGACTTATGTACCCGTCTATTCCCTAGCTTGAACCCCAAAAACTTATTTTAAATACTTCTCCCATGGATTCAGAAAACTCTGACCGAGTACAGCATACACCCTTCCATTTAGGTGCAACCCATCCTTATCATAGAAATTATACCCAAATGAAAAGTCAGCCCAGTTGCATTTAGCTCTCTAATATCCCACTGTCTGGTGGTCTTTGCTACACATGACACTGACAGTCCTCCAAACTTTGGAGGTACTCTTCTTCAGTTTACAGCCTAGTTCCCTAAACCAACTCTTAAGGATCCTCCAAAGATGCTGTATCAACATTGAACACTGGACTGGTTTGACACACCTATATTTACAAAGTGCAGGACATTGTCCCTCTACTAGTTAGTATTATGCTTTTACAGGATATAGAGATATCATGCTACAAAATGAGTGTTGGACAGCACAGCTCATAACTTCCTGTGGTAGCTGTCTTTTGGCAATTAAAAGGCTGTTGTAGTTTTCATAAAACATGTTTATATAAACTGATGCTCACATCTAGATTAGTTTTGCTGTAACTAAGGCTTTTACTCATTCGTCTGTGGAACATTTTGAGTCATGTGATATCATGCTGCAAGTAGGTGTGGCTGCTTATTGCCTGCATGTTTACAGAAAACATTGAGATCTTTAATTTTATTCATTCATTGTAGGTCTCATCTTATACCACAAATACATGTCAATCTTTTTTATATTCATATCAGTAAAACAGGTAAGAAGAGGCAGCCAATGGGCTAAGGAATCATAATCATCATCATTTATTTATATAGTGCCAACATATTCCGTAGCGCTTTACAATTGGGGACAAACACAGTAAACTAATAAACAAACTGGGTAAAACAGACAGACAGGTGAGAAGGCCCTGCTCCCAAGCTTACAATCTATGGGAATGATATACTCTCTGTACAGCGCTGCGGAATTAGTGGCGCTATATAAATAAATGATGATACTGTAGATTTGCAACATTTTGCTATGACACACTAACAATCTTCAAAAGAGTTGAAAAGTCCAGGCAAAAGTAAAGTTTAATAAACTGGCAATAACTCTTGTCACATAAATCACTTTATAAGAAGTAACTATATTATTATTATCCTTAATAAAGTGTCCACATATTGCACAGCCCTGAAAATTGAGGTAATCATGATACAAACAAAGGTAAAGACAGCCCTGCCCAAATAACCTAATAGTAGTTTTTTTTACAATGTAATAATTAAGTTTTGTTTTTCTAAACAGAGTACTTGTTCTGGAATGCAGTGGTAATTGCAAAATTTCAGTTGAGAATTATATTCATATTCAGTTCCAGTTACGTTTAGAACCTGTTACATAGACAAACAAAGGGAGCATGATCTAGAGATATATCAGTTATGACACGTGTTCAAATTATCCCTCTTCAAAGTTTGATATATATAGATGCTTGTAAATAAACATTTTCATTGTGAGTTTCAATGCTTTGTGGTGTATGTGACCATATATAGTAAAACTGCTCATTTTATTGGCCAGTTTTTCATGCACCTGGGTGATAGGGTCAATATTCGGAGTGGTCTGCTGATGACTGTACATGCATACTGATGAGGTCATTGGTTGCCTGATCTGCTGTGATTGCATAATGTTACGTTGGGGCAGGATGAGGTCATTGATTGCCTGATCTGCTGTGATTGCATATTCTTATGTTGGGGCAGGATGAGGTCACACATATTCAATGTTGGGTACTTTGGTGGAAAGTTACCAAAGTACGCAAAATCCGTAAAATGTTACAGCATCCAAGAGATGATAGACAGGGCATCCAGATTGATCAAATAGATATATTTTATCTGACTAAGAGGGTACAATCTACATAATCCTACAGACAGTGTATTCTCAAAGTGTCAGTCAGCCGGAAATAACAAAGCTTTACCCAGCTCCAGTATTTAAAAGAATTCCAACAAATAACACATATGGTGTTAAGTTACAATATAACAATTCAACCTACCCCTTTGAGGATATACTATTGAAAACCAATGTCTGTTATCATTTACTGCAGGTAAAGAATATTTCTACTTTTCATTCACTAAGTGGTCTCCTATTACCTTACCTCCAAATAAAATGTGACTTCAAAAGCAGCTTTTTATTGAGTCAGTTTACCGCTGTTATGTGACACTAAATGTGTGTGGATTTAAATTGAAGTTCTGGACTTATGATTGCTTTGCATCTTTCTCTGAGCTCTATATCAAAGACTTGGGGGCCATGTGTAGCGTAGGATTCCTGAATAAACTCTGGAGATCTTATTATTCAGGTCATAAAAAACAGAGGATCTCATAAAAGAAAAGGAGTAGGTTTACAGGATGGTTTATGAGTACCCACATGATGCAAGTGAAAGTCACCATCATCTAACCGTATATAAGCAGTAGACAGATTTTATATATATACCTTTCCATGTATGCATATATTGGCCCATTTCTACTTGTATATTAGGTATATCTGCTGTTTACTATTCTCTTAATTAGTGACTGTTTTAAAAGATCTAAATTCAGGTGCAGTATAGGAAATACATGTAAAATATGTGCATTTCTAATTAGCAACATGGCAAAAATCATCCCTGGGTCCCTTATCATTGACGATCAACAGAATACCGAACACTGTATTCTCCCTGCATGGTATGGGAACAATAACAGAGGTGTCTGGATTTTATTGTCAGGCCAGCAACACCTGATTGGATAACTGCGCCATTCATCCAATCAAATTAAACTATACCACTGGCACAACCCTTCACCCTTTGTGAACAAGACAGTGTCCAGTAACAGAGTTTTAGTAGCTGTTTTAACATGGACAACCCATCCTATAGATTGTAATCTTGGGCCTGATTCATTAAGGATCTTAACTTGAGAAACTTCATATTTCAGTCTCCTGGACAAAACCATGTTACAATGGAAGGGGTGCAAATTAGCTTGATAGCTTATTTGTAAACTGAAATTTAAAGTTGATATTTGTGTGCTACATGAAAAAACAGGCAGTATTTAACTTATGTGCAAAACAGAATACTAATTTGCACCCCTTGCATTGTTACATGGTTTTGTCCAGGAGACTGAAATAAGAAGTTTCTCAAGTTAAGATCCTTAATGAATCAGGCCCCTTGTGAGCAGGGCCATTTTGCCTCTTTGTCTGTCAATACCCAGTCTTGGTTGATTACTGTGTTTGTTCACAGTTGTAAAGAGCTGTAGAATATTCTGTTGTTATATAAATAAAATGTAATAAATAAATGAATGCCTCCTCTGACTCTTCTTACCTTGTAGAGCAGACAAAAGACAACATAAACGAATCCCTATTTACCTTAATTATAGACCACAGTAATATATTTGTGTTGGTTATGTGTTAACAGGAGGGGTGTTGGTCTTTGTTCCTAAAGCGTCATTGGCAGTCTAGAATTCCAGCTCAGTAAAGGAAGCTGATTGATTGGTGGTAAAGTTTTAACATCTTGGCTGATTGACGGCTGAGCTGACAACCCTAACTCGGAAGGTCAGTGTGCAGCTTGTTGGAGTACAGCGATGATTTTCAATCGTAGTGTAAAGCTTAATAATGTCCATCAGCTGAGAGCCAGCTCTGTCATACCTGAGCACCAGATATTCCATTGTGGATATTGGCACGTGTCCAGTAATAGGTGCGGAGTTTTACTTCTCACATTTCTCACGTTACAGCGTTCCACTGAAAACACATAGCTGTGATTAGCAAAACACCCTCATATTTTTTCTAACAACATGGTGAAATAAGAGAATACAAATGCCTAGCTCAATAGGGCAAGAAACATGTTGGAAAATGACACATTGCTTCCTCTCTTTGATAGCTAACTGTGCAGAAGACTAAGATCTGTTTTGTCACTAAATGTGCAGGAAACTGGCATTGTAACAATGTGAGCAGGATATTGTTTCTTTATGTTTAAAATCATTCTGGTTATGTAACCAGAAGTGACAACGTGACGCTTAAGTGGATTTTTCAGTACTCATAGTAACAATATGCCTTCCCCAAGACCTGACTATACCAGTCTCTAAAGAAGTGGTAGGCAACCAGCGGCTTCTTTCACTACAAGTGATATCCGCACAAATACCTTTTTTAATATTATCCTTCCCTCTTGTCAGAACAGGAAGACTCTGATCCAGAGAAAATGCATTTGTATTCATATGATTAGGAGCACCATAGTTGCAAGGCTTCATCCATTGCACTACTTACAACTAATGACTCCTTTCTGACTGTGCCTTCGTACAAATCAATACAAGGTCAGTGATGGTGATGCTTTTTATAGCAGCTATGTACTGTTCCATTCTCATTAGAGAATGAAAAGGGGTCATATACAGAAATGGGTTTGTTGATGTGTCAGGTATGAGATATCTCTTGTTTATGCATTATTTTTATTTTCACAGATGAACAGTAAATGCCATGCACATTTTACTGTGCAAGATATTATTTAGAACATTGCACTTTGTAAATGTATATTTTTTTTTGTAAAATCACAAAAAAGAAAGTAACAGTTTGTAAAGCATTTTCACAAAGTGAATTACAAGTGAGACTAATAAGTAATTTAATTCTGGGCCCCCTACCTAATAAACCTGCAGAGGCCTTACCAGTTCAGTTAAATATTTTGTCCAGCAAACACATAATGTCAATGTTGTCAATCTTGCACATAGTTTGGGTCCACAATGCATCTGTCCTGCACCAGTGTGCAATGCCCCAGATCCTGGTGAGCCTACGCTCAGCATTTTGTGACATAATTCCAAATCAATACATTTTTCATCAATCCTCTATGAGTGGCGCCATATTGAAAGGAAATATGCAGATTTGGTATCTAATATTTAGAAGAAAGTCATTGCCCAGTGTATGTGAGCCGTCCCATGAGCCCCAAGATTTTGTAAACTATGGGCCTCACTTAGAGTCGTATGCAAAGGCCATTTCAGGCGCATCATGCCCCTTTACACTGACGCACATGCTCAGTAAGTAGCTGTTCCGTCTGATTTTCAGACGCAGTGTACATTTGCGACAGCTTGTGTCTCTGTATGAGGAAAAGGCCAGAACACTGAGTTATGTAGCTGTGAACTTGCATAATAAAGATATTATGGGCGTCTACTCGCAAATGAAACCCTAGACGGACTCAGACGCAGACGGGACACACATCAATAAAGAGAAAAAGTGCGGCAAGAATGAGGTGTCACAAGTAGTTAGCTAGCTGCGGGAA
This sequence comes from Mixophyes fleayi, assembly GCF_038048845.1. Classification (NCBI taxonomy): domain Eukaryota; kingdom Metazoa; phylum Chordata; class Amphibia; order Anura; family Limnodynastidae; genus Mixophyes; species Mixophyes fleayi. The sequence continues at coordinate 185,900,055 of NC_134403.1, read as the reverse complement.
CTGGCCGCAGCTCGATAGGGTAACTTGGGTTACGTCAAACTCATAATACCCTACTGAGCTGTGGCCAGTTCCCGCAGCTGCTCCTTAGTTTGCATTTTAGACGCAAAATGCGTCCGACTCTAAATGAGGCCCTATGAGTTTAAAAGCAGCAGAAGACAGTGATACTGGTTTTGTTAAATATATTGAGAATATCATGCATAGAAGCATACACTGCCTTCCCCACTTCCTTCTCATACTCTCTGCCTGAACTGTGCTACAGAGCTGATCCTGCATGATCCCAGCCAGCCCCAGGTAAAGCTCCCACAGACAGTCAGTGGAAAACTCCTCCCATCCTTTACAGAAGCTGCTAGGGAGATTGCACAATGTCAATAGTGCTGCTCCACTTGTGCCAGTCATTGTGACACCGCTGGTCTGTGGGCAGAAACATCCTGAATCCTGCACAGTATGGCATGGGGGTCTAGGCAGGGCTGACATAAAGTATAGTTACATTTCTCCTTGTAAACAAATACAATAGCAAATCTTAAAAAGTGTTTATTGAGAATTCCTTTTTAATCTATACCCAACCAGAAATTACTAAAACATAAATGTTCAGGGCAGTGTTTTTCAATGGCAGAAATTAGGAATGACCCAAGAATGAATAATGAGTAAATGGACACAGCTATTTTCAAACCAATGCATCAATACAGTTTTGATTGGTTCCGTAAGACAAAGACACACCATACACCATGCTATTTTTGCATGCAAAGTAATAAGTCAAGGAGACAGAAGGTGGTCACGAAGCAAAGTCTAGCTCTACAATCTTCTGTGAAGCACATATTAACATAATATGGTAACCGGTTTAAGGCGATGTGCCAGGCTGTATAGACATAGACCACAAATGTTAAACAATCCATGCTGCCCACAGGTTCTCCTACTTCTTCACTATTTTATTATGTGTTGGGAACTCATCGATGGATCCCCTGACTACCAATGGTAAACAAAGAATCTAAAAAATAATGAGGGATAAGATAGGAAGCACTCACATTAGTGGGCCCCCATACCCATTTGTAAGACATAAGAGGTAACTTGCAGTTGTATCCCAAAAGTATAGTGTATCCAGTTTTCAAAGGAATTTTAGCAGTAGACCAAAAAGTGCCTCACTGCTCCTTAGCCTTGGGTTAATGTTAGGTATAGGGATAAAGCTTTTAGTTCCAGATTTAAGAACTTAGCTGTGGGCTATGTAGTAGTTACAGGATTAAGCCTGTTAGGGTAAAGTTAAATTTGTATTGTTTTTAAAATGTAATCCTGGAGAATCTAGTCACTTGAAAGAGGAGAATCTCCTTTTTCAAACATGGGATCTAGTTCTACTTCCTTGGACACCAGGGGAGTATCCAGGCTCTAGGGGTAAATTTATCAAGTTTCGACTTTCCAGTGAGTTTGAAATGTGTAGTTGTTGCCTATAGCAACCAATCAGATTCTAGTTATCATGTATTTAGTACATTCTACAAAATGATAGCAAGAATCTGATTGGTTGCTATAGACAACTTCTCCACTTTACAAATCTGCCGGAAATTCATAGCTTGAAAAATTTACCCCATAGTGTGGGCTTCCTGTCCTGTGATAAATGTCTCTTTGCTCCTTTATCAAAATGGCCCTATCAGCAATGGTCATTGTAAAGCAATGGTAATCTCATAAAAAGAATATTAGCAGAATGCTTATAACACTCATTTCATTAGACAGTAGATGTATTGCTATTCTATCTTTACACAACAGTGTCAGAGTGTGCTGTCATTCAGGGCTTTGTAATATTGCTTAAACTTTTATGTCATTGCAGGAGACCAGAACAGATTCTGGCATCTGCATTATTGCAGCTACTAAGTAGTTTAGGCCTTTAAGACTTTTAGCTGAAGAACATAAAAATAAAAAGAATACAATTAGAATAAAAGGTTTTGTATTATTATTTACTGCAAAGAAAACACCAAACGTAATTCCAGAACGTATGCAGCTCTAAATAATTCATGTGCTGTAACAGAAATGTGTTAGTTTGCCGTTACAACTCTCAGTTTTGCTATTAACTGTCAGGTGCAGTGAAGTGAAAAAACTGAACTTGCACAGCATCAGTACAATGGTTTGTAGTTTATGTATGAATTAAGTAGGGAAAGCAAGATGATTTGCAATGACCTACTCACAGGGAGGGATTATTCAGCACAGGAATTAAATGTGCTGTTGGCTTTTTTCCTTCAAAGCGAGGCTTTTAACTAGAGATGGTCACTGACCCCCGTGTTTTGGTTTTGGATTCGGTTTTGGATCTGGATTACCGTCGTGTTTTGGTTTTGGTTTTGGTTTTGCAAAACCGCCATTGCGTGTTTTGGTTTTGGTTTTGGTTTTGTTTGGTTTTGTTTTGCTATTTTTTGGGAAAATCCATGTTTTTGGGCCTAAATTAACCCAATTTAGTGCTCCAACTGTTTTAGAGACAAGTAATCTAATTGTTGAGGTAATAAATCATCCAAAAAAACAGTTTAATTCTTCGTTGGTAGGCCTATTCTACACACAAAACAGATTGTCTTCCTCTCCATCTATGCATATTGGCAATGCAGCCATCGTCTTTGAATGTATATTACACCCTACACTTATAGTTAAATATGTAAAGAAATGGAAAAAGCCAGTTTGGTTTCTGTCTCTCAAGGCCCCCCTCCACTTGTATAAAATACCAAAAAATTCAGCCATTATAGACTGTACAATATTAATTGACATGGAGAAAGCCAGTTTGGTTTCTGTCTCTCTAGGCCCCCCTCCACTTGTATAAAATACTAAAAAATTCAGCCATTATAGACTGTACAATATTAATTGACATGGAGAAAGACAGTTTGGGGTCACTCTGTCTCTCTAGGCCCCCCTCCACTTGTATAAAATACCAAAAAATTCAGCCATTATAGACTGTACAATATTAATTGACATGGAGAAAGCCAGTTTGGTTTCTGTCTCTCTAGGCCCCCCTCCACTTGTATAAAATACTAAAAAATTCAGCCATTATAGACTGTACAATATTAATTGACATGGAGAAAGACAGTTTGGGGTCACTCTGTCTCTCTAGGCCCCCCTCCACTTGTATAAAATACCAAAAAATTCAGCCATTATAGACTGTACAATATTAATTGACATGGAGAAAGCCAGTTTGGTTTCTGTCTCTCTAGGCCCCCCTCCACTTGTATAAAATACTAAAAAATTCAGCCATTATAGACTGTACAATATTAATTGACATGGAGAAAGACAGTTTGGGGTCACTCTGTCTCTCTAGGCCCCCCTCCACTTGTATAAAATACCAAAAAATTCAGCCATTATAGACTGTACAATATTAATTGACATGGAGAAAGCCAGTTTGGTTTCTGTCTCTCTAGGCCCCCCTCCACTTGTATAAAATACTAAAAAATTCAGCCATTATAGACTGTACAATATTAATTGACATGGAGAAAGACAGTTTGGGGTCACTCTGTCTCTCTAGGCCCCCCTCCACTTGTATAAAATACCAAAAAATTCAGCCATTATAGACTGTACAATATTAATTGACATGGAGAAAGCCAGTTTGGTTTCTGTCTCTCTAGGCCCCCCTCCACTTGTATAAAATACTAAAAAATTCAGCCATTATAGACTGTACAATATTAATTGACATGGAGAAAGACAGTTTGGGGTCACTCTGTCTCTCTAGGCCCCCCTCCACTTGTATAAAATACCAAAAAATTCAGCCATTATAGACTGTACAATATTAATTGACATGGAGAAAGCCAGTTTGGTTTCTGTCTCTCTAGGCCCCCCTCCACTTGTATAAAATACTAAAAAATTCAGCCATTATAGACTGTACAATATTATGAAAAATGGACAAAGCCAGTTTAGGGTCACTCTGTCTATGACACCCTACCCTTAAGGATAAATTGCCCTAACAGCAGCCTTTCAAGATGGTATGTGATATGGAAATGCCACAAGTCCCTTTCCTCTTTGGGGGTAGATTGCACCCTACACTTACATAGAAAGTTTTAAAAAGATGTTATCGGCATCATCTTCAGCTTCATCCTCACCCTCATCAGTGTGTACGTCATCATCACAGACTATCAATTCATCGCCGCTTGAATCCGCCATTAGAGAACAGTCAGTGCTTGGATGTCTTGGATGGTGAAGGCCTTCCTCGTGGAAGATGTAGTTCATTTTGATAAACATCATTTTCTCCACATTTTTGGGAAGTAACCTTCTACGGCGATCACTGACTAAGTTCCCTGCTGTGCTGAACACTCGTTCAGAGTACACACTGGAGGGTGGGCAGCTTAGGTATTGCAAAGCAAGTTTGTACATGGGTTTCCAAATGGCCTGCTTTTCTTCCCAGTAAGGAAAGGGACTGTCTGACATTTCCATATCAACTACCTCTTGAAAGTAATCCTCCACCATCCTTTGCATGTTTATACTCATATTGGATGGACTTATGGGCAAAGTGACACTTTTTTTTGAAAAATCCTTCAAACCAGCCCAGATGTTAAATTGTTCTCGTCTGCCCCCTGTGTCTTCCCTGCTTCTTTTTTGGAAATTTAATTTTTTACGAGCAACAGCTTGAGAAAGTGAAGGAGGACACGTCGTCAAGCCGAGGCCCAGTTCAGCGGCCAACTTGCTGAGCAATAGCTCCTTGCAAAAGTTCACATCTCGCTCATTTACAAGTAAAGACTCAATGTAGGTTTTAAACCTTGGATCAAGCACAGTGGCCAAAACGTACTGATCCGAGTTCAAGATCTTAATAACTCGAGGATCATTGTGAAGCGAATTAAGTACTTGATCGACAAGGCCAACATACTTTGCTGAATTGCTTGCTTTCAGCTCCTCCTTCATTTTCTCAAGCTGCTTTTCCAATAGTCTAATTAAAGGAATGACTTGGCTCAAACTAGCAGAGTCTGCACTGACCTCACATGTCACAACTTCAAATGGTTTCAGCACCTTGCACAGCACTGAAAGGATTCCCCACTGTGCAAGAGTGAAATACATCCCCCCTCCTTTCCCAATGTCATGACTTGTGCAATATGCTTGGATGGCTTTGCGCTGTTCCTCCATCCTCTGAAGCATGTACAGGGTGGAATTCCACCGAGTTACCACCTCTTGCTTAAGTTGGTGGCAGGGCAAGTTAAACTGCTCTTGGAGCTGCTGTAATCTCCTACATGCTGTGGCTGAATGCCTGAAATGGCCTGAAATTTTACGGGCCACCGAAAGCATCTCCTGCACCTCACGGTTATTTCGTAGGAAGCTCTGCACCACCAAGTTGATGGTGTGAGCAAAACAAGGAATATGTTGGAAATCACCCAGCTGTAATGCTCGCACTATATTGTTGGCGTTATCTGAAATGACATACCCTGGGGAGAGTCCGAGTGGTATAAGCCATGCATCAATCACATCTCTCAGTTTGCGTAACAAATTGTCAGCCGTATGCCTGTTAGTGAAGCCGGTGATACAAAGAGTGGCCTGCCTGTGACAAATGTTACGTAGTGGTGTACATGCTGCTGCTGTTCCTGCTGGTGAAGGTGAATGACCAACCCAGTGGGCTGTCACAGTCATATAGTCTTTGGTTTGGCCACTTCCACTTGTCCACATATCTGTGGTTAAGTGAACAGTGGGCAGAATGGCATTTTTCAGCGCAATCTCTACATTTTTACACACTTTTTGGTATAGTTGTGGAATAGCTTTACGGGAGAAATGGTGTCGCGATGGAATTCTGTAACGCGGACACAAAACCTCAATTAACTGTGAAAAACCAGCTGCGTTTATTGTGGAGATTGGACGCAGATCTAACACTAACATTGCAGCCATGGCGTCTGTGATTCGCTTGGCGACTGGGTGACTGCTGTCATATTTGCTTCCCCTCGCAAATGATTGTTTCACAGTTAATTGCTGAAATGTAGGACTGCTCATTTTATTCACCTGCCTCTGGGATGACGATTCACCCCCAGCAGCAGCAACAGCAGCAGCAGGACTAACGCTTTCTTCAGAGGAATCAATAATAGTGCCGGAGTCATCCAGCCTTAAGTGGGATGCCGGGCTAACTCCGAGCGCTACTGAGGATATTGATGAGGATGGTGTGGTGGGTGTATTTTGTAGCCGTCGGTATGTCGGTGAGCGGAGGGTCTTAGCTGATGAGGGAGTGCTTGTATTCTTTTGGGAAGAACTTTCAGCTTTTCCCAACACTTTGCCATGAACTCTCGTTAAATGGCGTAACATAGACGAGGTTCCAAGATGGTTAAGGTCCCTCCCTCGACTGACTGTGGCTTCACATACACTACAAATGGCTATACAATTGTTGTCTGGATTTGGGTAGAAATAATTCCACACATAAGAAGTGGATTTTTTTGTTTTATGCCCAGGCATGACAATGGCCTTTTTCTTGTCACGTGCCAGAACTGCTGCCACTGGTGCAGGACTTACACAAACAACCTCATCCTCATCAACATCCTCATTAGCGCCCTCGTCGCCTACACAAATCTCCCCCTCATCCTCTTCTAATTCCAAAGTGGCATCCTCAATTTGGGTATCACCGGCTACACTCGGGCTATTAAGGCACACATCAGCAGAATGCTCACGATTAGACATCCCACTGTTGGATGGACTCTCCACAGGGATTGTTGTCATTTGTGAATCAGAGCAAATATTCTCCTGTAATGCCTCACTGGTATCTTGCAGCTCAGCTTTGACGCATAACAGTAGTTGTGCACCAATTGTAGCCTGGGTAACTTTTTGGGATCTGCCACTAATAGCCAAAGGTGAAGGCCTCATTCTCTCTTTGCCACTGCGTGTGTAGAATGGCATGCTTGCAATTTTTTTTTTATCGTCACTTAACTTTTGCTCAGTTACACTTCTTTTTCGCTTCAATACAGTAAATTTTTTTTTGGTTTTTGTTTTTTGCACTAATTTGAAAACACTCTGTTGTTTGACATCGCCTTGGCCAGATGACGTACTGGGAACACTAACATCAGGACTGGTGACAGAACCTGGTTGCTCATTTAGATCATATGTGGACTGCTTTGAATCCATTCTGAGCGCAAACCACTGAGGAGTGCTAAAAATTATTGAGTAGATACTGCTGACAGATATGACTTTTGACAGCCAGAAATATTAATGCACAATTAGGGAGGACACCCCAAAAACACTGAGGAGTGCTAAAAATTATTGAGTAGATACTGCTGACAGATATGACTTTTGACAGCCAGAAATATTAATGCACAATTAGGGAGGACACCCCAAAAACACTGAGGAGTGCTAAAAATTATTGAGTAGATACTGCTGACAGATATGACTTTTGACAGCCAGAAATATTAATGCACAATTAGGGAGGACACCCCAAAAACACTGAGGAGTGCTAAAAATTATTGAGTAGATACTGCTGACAGATATGACTTTTGACAGCCAGAAATATTAATGCACAATTAGGGAGGACACCCCAAAAACACTGAGGAGTGCTAAAAATTATTGAGTAGATACTGCTGACAGATATGACTTTTGACAGCCAGAAATATTAATGCACAATTAGGGAGGACACCCCAAAAACACTGAGGAGTGCTAAAAATTATTGAGTAGATACTGCTGACAGATATGACTTTTGACAGCCAGAAATATTAATGCACAATTAGGGAGGACACCCCAAAAACACTGAGGAGTGCTAAAAATTATTGAGTAGATACTGCTGACAGATATGACTTTTGACAGCCAGAAATATTAATGCACAATTAGGGAGGACACCCCAAAAACACTGAGGAGTGCTAAAAATTATTGAGTAGATACTGCTGACAGATATGACTTTTGACAGCCAGAAATATTAATGCACAATTAGGGAGGACACCCCAAAAACACTGAGGAGTGCTAAAAATTATTGAGTAGATACTGCTGACAGATATGACTTTTGACAGCCAGAAATATTAATGCACAATTAGGGAGGACACCCCAAAAACACTGAGGAGTGCTAAAAATTATTGAGTAGATACTGCTGACAGATATGACTTTTGACAGCCAGAAATATTAATGCACAATTAGGGAGGACACCCCAAAAACACTGAGGAGTGCTAAAAATTATTGAGTAGATACTGCTGACAGATATGACTTTTGACAGCCAGAAATATTAATGCACAATTAGGGAGGACACCCCAAAAACACTGAGGAGTGCTAAAAATTATTGAGTAGATACTGCTGACAGATATGACTTTTGACAGCCAGAAATATTAATGCACAATTAGGGAGGACACCACAAAAACACTGAGGAGTGCTAAAAATTATTGAGTAGATACTGCTGACAGATATGACTTTTGACAGCCAGAAATATTAATGCACAATTATGGGGGACACCCCAAAAGCGCTGGGGAGTGCCAAATATGAAGAAAAAATAATAAACCTCTATCCTCCTCTCTGCACTAGCGATTTTGGTTAGAGCAATTGCAAGAACAATATGGTATTCTCTGTCCCTGCTCTAATTAGCCTATGACTACACCCTGCTCTCTCCCTCTGTCAAATGGCGATGGATTGCTGTGGAGGCGTGTATTTATAAAGTTGAAGTATCGCGAGAACCGAGTCCCGAGATCCGACGACGTCACAATGACGTTCGGCCTCGATTTGGATTCGGAATGGGCGGGAGAGTACCGAGCTGCTCAGCTCGGTACTCGGATACCCAAAGTTCGGGTGGGTTCGGTTCTCGGAGAACCGGACCCGCCCATCTCTACTTTTAACCCCTGTGTTCAGAGAATCTATGGCTTCTTTTGGTAAAGCATCCCCCGATATGATTTCCTTTTGTATTGTACCATTTGTGAATATAGACAGTGGGATGCCAGGAGAAATGGCTTCAAACGTTTGTCAGATTAATACTAATAGTAAATATGTAATATTAATAATTTACCAATAATAGTAGTATATGATTTATATAAAAGCTATTAACAAAAAAATGGCTTGTTTGTCATTTTACAGCTATTTATTTTTATAGCCACAAAATATTCTACAGCACTAAAGAACACAAGTAGCTAACACAGAGTTCTTCTAATATGTGTAATGGTTCATAGGGCATTTACTGAATTTTAGCTCTCTCACAGTAAAGCAATATTTCAAATGTATATTTATTTCTTGTGTAATAATTATCACATTGACATATGCTGAGAAGCAATAAAGCAGCAATGCACTGTGTATTTTTATTTTTCAGCCCCTCCATTAACTCCAGGGGGTAAATGTATTAAGTTCCGATTCCTGCAAGTTATCGCTATTTTAAATTTCCCCTTCAAAGTCGAAGATTTCTGGCGACTTGCAGAATTCGGAACTTAATACATTTACCCCCAGATTTCCCTTTGGTGGCTGTCTGATATGTGCTATTATAAACTGGGTAACAGTGTTTGAGTAAAACTTTTGACAAATCCCACTGTTCAATCCCACGTACAATCTAATGCTTGGATAAGCAATGGTTTCTATCTGCTTTCATGTTTAATTCACTTTGATTCTGTGTAAAGAAATATCAAATACTTCAGCTGGCAAATCTGTAGGCAGATCGAAAATCCCCACTGAGAAAAACTTTCAGCAAGACCCTAACAAGAAAGCCTGAAATGGGTTGTTAAATTGGTTTAGATGGCTGTAAGTGTATTTCACATTGTCCCGCACACATTTTGTTATGTTATATTTTTTTTTACTATCTGTTAAAACCAATGTTAAGGAGGAAATACTTGTGATAAATTCTGAAAACAAATAACCTTGCTGTTCGGATCAACGTCACCAGACTAAGAGCCGGTTAGGCAGGACCTGTTCAATCACATGGATTAGGCAACATTTAAAGTGCTAACATTAAGGTCAAGACAGGATTTAGTGTACATGGGCTTTTTCTTCATAGTTAGCATTTACAGTTTTGTTTCGTACCCTGTTATTGTCTACATATAACCCATGAGGGATTACCAAGTGAATGAAAAGGGCGCCAGCAGGTACATTGTTAGCATGTAAATCATCTTCAGCTAGCCTTCTGTACTGTATAGGCATATTCTCATTGCTTTATGGATCTTATACTTAGAGCCACATGATATCTGCACATTTAACGGTGCTCTTAAGCGTTTCGTATGATGAAGGTGGGTTTTTGTGACCAATCCACTGCAATTACCTAATGAACCCATAGTAATACAAGTTAATGATCTTGTTAAAAGAAAAATTTCTATAGGCCTTATTCTTTTAATTCTAACTATAGTTTATTAGCTAAATAAATTATAGATCTAAGGGATGACAGAAAATGAAAGCAGTCAACCTTTTCAAATACCTCCCACTCTCATCATATTATTTATGACATGTTACACTGCGTTTTATGTGACCCACACACAACACAGTGTCATTCACCCTCTGGCTGTTCTTTCTGTGGAGAACGGTGTTATTGTTTCAGCTTTCTGATATGTGACCAAATACACTTTGTGATTGCTTTGAATGTTTGAACATCTGTTGCTGTTACTGTATGTCTTGCAGTCCTGTTTTACAGGCGCCATGAGGAACCAACTCTGGTCCAAACCCTCACAGAAATATTTAAAGTAGAGCAAAAGTCCAAAAATGAAAATAATTAATACAAAACTCAATGAAATAAGTATATATTCAGCACAGAGGCTTAATGGTTAGCACTTCTGCCTCACAGCACTGGGGTCATGCATTCGATTCCCTACCATGACCTTATCTGTGTGCAGTTTGTATGTTCTCCCTGTGTTTGCATGGGTTTCCTCCCACACTCCAAAAACATACTGGTAGGTTAATTGGCTACTATTAAAAATTGACTTTAGTCTCTGTCGGTCTGTATGTGTGTATTTTAAGGGGTTTAGATTGTAAGCTCCAATGGGGCAGGGACTGATGTGAATGAGTTCTCTGAACAGCACTGCGGAATTAGTGGTGCTATATAAATAAATAGATGAAGATGATGTTACATGTCATGTATGGTGCTGCAGATCTTTTACGGTGCCCTATATAAAAAGATAATAATAATAAATAATAATACTACATGTGAAAATGATAAGCTGGTAATCTACAGCAGTTCTACATTCCCAGTTTTGACTGTGGCCACCAATATACTATCTCCCAATGTAGGCAGACAGTGTTATAATGAGAAAAATGGAATAACACTGTAATATCAGATAAGCTTTATGTTTAAAAAAGTCTGATTTATCAGAAATTACACTATTTATTAGTCTTAGTCTGTGAGGCCACTTACAAATTGCAAATGTACAGTAACCAAAAGCAACCAAGCAGATGTAAGCTTTGATTAAACCAAAGCAAGTTAGATAATGTAAACAAATGTCTGGTGCTATGGGTTACTGCACATTTGCACCTCGTTAGCAAATAATCCCAAGTGACTTGATGTGTGGTATGACGTTTCACAAAAATATGGTAATGGGGGCTACCAGGGAATGGTGTCATACCTTCTAACATGACACCTTCCACCTGATACAAAGCTTCTGCTAACAAGCTTCCCAGCAGCACCTGAAAGATCGCAGATTGCGGTAACACTCCTGAATGCGAGTAACATTGTGCATGAGGTCATTGGTCATTGGAAACAATGGTTTCAATTTCAGAACCATTTTCGTGCATTTCATTAGCGTTAAAAATGCTAGTACAATGTATGCAGTCATACAGTACAGAAATAGTATGCGTGCATTACACTTTTAAATGGAAATGTATCATTTTAAAACAGTGTTTAAGCTATTTAGTTTTAAATGCTGCTATCCATTTTAATGTTGTATAATAGCATGAGGTGAGACTAAAAACATCCGGCTACACAGGAGAGATAAATGACACATTTGGGTATATTTACTAAACTGCAGGTTTGAAAAAGTGGAGATGTTGCCTATTGCAACCAATCAGATTCTAGCTGTCATTTTGTTGAATGCACTAAATAAATGATAGAATCTGATTGGTTGCTATAGGCAACATCTCCACTTTTCCAAAGTTTAGTAAATCTAGCCCATTGTATCTATGTCTTAGAAAAAAGACATTCTATTCCATTTGAAACTTTACTTTGTTTTTCTATTATACTTATTATTATTATTTTTAGCGTTTTATATATTGATATTGTAGTGAATATGTAAAGCAATAATGGTGGAGAACAGTCAGTGTCCCTTTATAGACAGCATATATTTTTTGTTATTTGCAAGTATGGAAATCTGTTGTTGCTTACCTAAATTATAATTGCATTATTTGCATGTTTTCCAGCTGTTCATATTTCAAATGACAGTCGTTCTTATGAACTTAAATACCCCTGCTCTCTTACTTTCCATATTGTCCCTTGGAGCTAATATAAATTATTATATATTACTAACCCATTCCCTGGCTCCCAAGTATATATTTCTCAGAATTTTATTAATGTTGTACAATTTTGAGATTGTTCATGTTGTATTAGCAGATATTTATATATTTCAACCGGGTTTCATACAGTTTGCTTGAAGAAAATCAAATAAAAAAAATACCCTACCTGTTACCCATAAAGAATACAAGTAACATAATCTGCATGAACTACTATTTTTAAAAATACATGAAAACGTGCATTTTCTATTGTATTTATAGATAAGGAATAATAAATAAGCAGACATGCCAATGAAATTTTGCTTCCCAATATTTTACAGCTCTCTTGAATTATAGAAATTAAATATGTCTTGTTGTTTTTTTCTTAGGCCTAGTACACACAGGCATTAAGAGGTATATTTACTAAACTGCGGGTTTGAAAAAGTGGAGATGTTGCCTATAGCAACCAATCAGATTCTAGTTATCATTTATTTAGTACATTCTACAAAATGACAGCTAGAATCCCATTGGTTGCTATAGGCAACATCTCCACTTTTTCAAACCCGCAGTTTAGTAAATCTAGCCCTAAGAGTTTAATGCATGTTTTCCAATGCTTTGTTGCTGATAGTCCCAAAAAAATTGTCAGCAAATGTACTCATACACTTACTGATAAGCGTTTACCCCGCTTTGGTGTTACGTCAATTTCGATATTGCCTGCAGCATTCAGAAGAGGTAATATTCTGTAAAACACAATTAAGTACTAAAGGAGCGATCAGTAAGTACATACTACACTGTGCTGCAAGAAGACTTTTAGACAATTAGATGATCACGCTTTTAACACTCTAGTTTTGCCTACCTTTTAACTAGCAATGTTTTTCATTGCTGGTGTGTATAATCCCTCACAGTCACATTGTAGCAAATTAAAGGTTAAAGCTGGTTCTTGGAGCACTTTTGATATTTTCCTCCATTCTATATATATTACTCTTTGATATAAGTGAAAACTAAATATTTGATAACACCATTACAGTAACTTCCAGAATGAAGGATTGTTTAAGTTTCAGTCATGAGTTGTTTTGCTGGATAATGTGATGGTTACATGCCATTGCCATGTAGTAATAGAACTTGGCAGCTAACCCCAGGTTGAAAGGCCCAGCATTTAACAGTTACCTGCATTCCCACTTATTAAAGTCTGCTGAGCCCTGACAGTGAACAATGGTATAAGTACAATTATTACTGGAAACCATGTGCTTAAACATGTACATACAGTTTTTGCCACCAACTATGCTTTAATGATTGTTGCAGAGAGTGACTGTGTTAAATACACGTATTATAGCATGCACAAGCTATGCTATAATTTTTTTCTTAATTATACAGATGGGCTATAAACATATATCACAGTTGCCAAATGTGCCTGGTTTCCATGAACAAGCCCAGGTATTTGTCTAAGGCATTTGTCTGCCCTAGACGCCCTTGTATTTAGGATGGCACCTTCACTTATCTGGCAGTGTCCATGGAAATGGTATTCAGATGTTCACAGTTTACAACATCTGTTATTGGTGGTTTGGAATTGATGCTGTAGCTCGTCCTACAACAAATAGAATCACTGCACCCAAATCCACTTCCTCCCTCAGATGCAGGCTGAATTGTGAGTAGGAGTATACAACAGGTGGCACTTTCTTTGTTTACTGACCTCATCAGAGTTAATCTTTCATAGCAATTAAACAGGATCACGATCTTGTGGCTTCTTATATATTAAGATGCACACGTCATCTGCTCTATATTTGTTACATATTCAGCTGCTAGTTAACAAATCCACGCTGCTTGCATTAATTTAAATTCACTACTGAACATAGCATTGTTATTGACCATTGATTGTACCTCTACTGCTATAAATGCAATACATTTAAAAAATATCACAGTGAGCATAAGCAAAATATAAATAACAATTTGAGTACAACAAGTGCTTATGTTTTAAAATGTACTAAAATAGAGATTATGAAGTGAGGAAAATGTACCCAAACTTTCATCATTACAAAAAAACGTCCTTAATCAGGATAATGCAGAGGTCGAAATCTCTCAAGTAATATCAAATCTTCATAATAATAAGTCTCCTGGACTAAATGTTTTAAGTAGAGAATATTATAAACTCTTAAAATATAACATTACACCTTTTATTACTAACCTTTTTGAAGAACTACACAATGACTAATTTATTTCTCACGGTGTGATGAGGCCCACACCATTTTTATTCCTAAACACCATATAAACCGCAAATATATCACCTCATATATGCTAATTACATTACTGAATCAGAACTTCAAAATTTTAACGAATAATGGTTAATCTCTTCAATCTATTTTACCTCAGATTCTTACTCCACACCAGCTTGGCTCTGGCAGTGATCATAGCAACGTATCAAAAAATGGAAACCTGAACCAAACATGCTATTAAGCCTAGATGCGGAAAAGGCATTTGATAAAGTGTCTTGGACACAATTACAGAGAATCTTTGAGATTAGAGCCCTTGGTCACACCTTTTCCCAATTTATCCAATACACATATACTAGGATGGTAACATCACTTATTGTTAATGGAATACAAAGCTGACTAATAGTTATGTCAAGATGGAGCTGACAAGGATATCACTTATCTCCATCATTATTTAACATTGCATTATTGTAAATAATAGCAGTTATTACAATAGGTAACAATGGAATCCAGCCTTTACCTGTGATTGATTTTTGTAAATTTCCAAACCTAAACATACTCTACAACTCATCCTGGACAAAATCAGGGATTTTGGAGAAATTTCTGGTTTCATTGTGAACTAGCACTAATCGGTAACAAAGTATCTAGACCCCAGAATGGAACACTCATGGAGTGATAACCTTATATTACCTTGTTAACAATAATATTAGTGAAGACCTACAGGCGCTATTATATTCCCTATAAAAAAAAAAAAAAATAGAATGGAAGAATACTTAAATTGTATGCTGGTAATCCTCCAATTCTTATTTCTCACGAATTGTTCATATACTCATAGAACAAAGAGAAAAAGAGCAAAATAGTGTAATACAGTCAGAGATAGTACATATATCAGTAAAACTCCAAAATGGTGAATAAATGTAGAAAATCTTCTTTTATAGGTGGACGCCCCCTTTGGTGGGGTACTCACAAGAGTTAGATGAAATATAAGCCCATCAGTTTGTAGTTTTTTCTCTCTACTTTTCACAGGATCTTGGTCCATAAGTCAATTCCATTGACAATCATCATACGTGTTTCACCAAAAGAAATAAAAAATAGAATATCTAGTGTGATATTGTTTGAGTAAAATTTATTCATATAATCACAAAGATGTATGATAAAATAATAAAAACAATGTATAACTACTCCTACCAGACAGATGGAGTATTCAGGCAGATGATATAGGTTCACAGGGCTTCCAAATAGGTCACAATGTGGGACAGCCAGAACTTAACATCCATTGAATGGAGGAGGTAAATGATCAGTCAACAAGCTCCAACATGTTTCGACCTAGAATGGTCTTTCTCAAGGTGCACCTTTAGTTACCACGCTCATAGATCCTAGTATTACACCAAGCTCAACATTATACTAGCTCAACATCTATAAACATTATATTGGTCTAATGTTTTGGATGTGAAACTTTTTCAAACTCAGATTGGTAAAAAAGCTATCTCCGTACACTATAAAATTTTACATACACCTATAAACCATATGAAAAGGAACTCAGGACAATCCTCCTGGTTGGAGACTTTCCCTCATATAACACTCGATGAAATGTTAATGAAACACTTTCTCTTAAGCTGGGTACACACTACAGAAATTTCGACCAACTTTTTATGCCGAGCGATTTTACATGCGATCGATGGTCCAATCGCTCGGTCCATGGACTGCATACACACTAGCCTTGTTTAGAACGATAAAGGGAAGAGCGGACTTCCCTTTAGCGACTTTTTACAGCCATGTTGTCGTGAGCAATAACTGTTATTTCGTACTCACTGTTGTGGATTGGTCGGAAGTTTATACACACTACACAGCGGAAACAAGATTAGAACGTAAATATTAAACGGTACGACCAACCAAATGAGGTGACAATCGTCCATTTGGGCAGACTGTCGACTATCGTGTCACTGCACACACTGACCCGACTTTTGAACGAGCGGTCGTATGTCGGCTGTTTCAGCCGATTATTGGACGAAAACAGTGTAGTGTGTACCCAGCTTTACTCTACATCTGTCTTGACATCTAGTATATATAGAGAGATTTTTACAACATATATCGTAAAGGCTTTCTGTCTCCCCAAAGGAAATTTCTAGTTGGACTTTCTGAATCGGATGTCTGTCGTTAATGTCAAGCAAATGATCCTTCATCAGTACAATGCATGTGGGAATGCCCCCCCCCCCACCATTTACCAGAGTTAGAGGCAAGTTAGACACTTCTCATCTACTCATCTTCTTAGCTATGTGCCCTGTATGGGCAATCTTGGTAGTGATCACAACACCCTCAAAACTGACCAAAGGAATTTAGAAAATTTTACTAATTACATCCGCAGTAGCTAGGAAATGTATCCTACATGTATATTAATAAGGAACCTCCCTCCATATCTCTTTTCCAAAATAAATTGTTCTACGCCTTGCATGGATTGGAGTCCTACTTGCATAAAGAACGTACTGAGTTTTTTTCACATTTGGAAGTGTTTTATTGACACATTGCCAAGCATCTTCAAGATACAACATACATGTTTCAAGAATAGTACACCGTATAAAACCAGAATTCTTCTTGATGAACCTCCACTTTCGGTTGATATTGACAATGCCAATAACTAGAAAAAGTAAGGAGATAATATTATAAATCAGTGAGTCTCTAGCAATAATCATTTTTATCCAAGGGATACTACAGTAGTGCTAGTCTATCAATTATTATTTTAGGGTGCAGAAATGTTGACTACATCAGGGAATATAGATCGCTATTATGTTTTATTTTCTTCTCTATCCATATGCAAATCTTGTTGCAAATATTTTACTTTTATATAGTTTATTATATACTAAAAGCCTTTCTAATATTTTAACTATTTGTTGTTCTTTGTTATTCTGTATTTATGTTGTTTGCTCCAATAAATATAATATATACATTAAAAACGTACTAACAATTGACAACAAATTGACCATATGTTAGGGCTTGTTATAAGGCAATAGAGGTTTGCTCTTTGCTTTTATATCTAGTAATATCATTATATAAACAAAGTAAAATACTTCTTGTTTACTATTCAACTATTAATTAGTAGATTGCTAGTTGGTGGTCTTGACCATATACAAAGGAGTTTAAATGACCTCATCATCTGTCCTATGATCCTGAGATCTGTATATTGAAATGGCATCTCTGGTTTCAATGGGAATGTAAACCATTGTCCAAGAGACAGATGGAATGTGTCATGATAAGTAGAGAAAAAACAAATAGCAATGTTAGGACTTTAGAGCCATTACTTTCAGTAATTAAATATTTTTATGAGAGTCAGGAGGACATCAAGAATATATTTTTTACAATTTATGTGTTTGAAGCTTCATGAGCCTAAGGGGTCAATTTATCAAGCTGCGGGTTTGAAAAAGTGGAGATGTTGCCTATAGCAACCAGTCAGATTCTAGTTATTATTTATTTACTACTTTCTACAAAATGATAGCTAGAATCTGATTGGTTGCTATAGGCAACATTTCCTCTTTTTCAAACCCGCAGCTTGATAAATTTAACCCGAAGTGGGACTAGAAGATCCAAAATGCTTTTTATTAAAAGTAACGGACGAAACTTAATTTTTGACAACTCAGAGCTGGTGCAAAAAGTTATTCTTTTACATGAAAAAGGCTGTGTACACCTCTGCACAGCACGGGACACCTAATGATACACTCTGTCTACCCCTTATATCATTTAAATAATTTCACTCCACAAAATGAAAATTTGCTTTTGAAGTGACCTCCAAATCTAGGTGTACAATTGTGCTTACTCTGTACTTAGAAGAAATAACGTTCTCACTCCCCCAACAGCTCCCATCGACCACCGCAAACGTCTACTCATCTGCAAAGATGCCTTCTTGCTTTGACCTATGCTCGTTATCAGAAATGTAGACCCACATGCACAAGTCACATGCTACTGAAGGATGTTTTACACTGTGCATCAACCGTTTTGCAGTTTGTAAATGAGGAACTTTGTGTCTGTTATACAGGCGTCAAACATTATTATCTGTTAGAGTAGAACAGTACGGTCCATAAATGTAGTCTAGTCTTATTTCTGGAATTGCGTGTTATTTACATTTTCAATTATGTGAAAAGAAGTTTAAAATTGTAAACCTGACTAATAATAACTCAGCACATTTCTTTGAGCAATAAAATGTAACAGCGGCTACCTACATCCGAGCTTTACTTTTGGAAGAATTCAAGTATATCTCAAACAATACGTGGTCTGCTTATCTTCATTATTATTGTACAATTTAATAGTGTTTCCATTCCGTATGAATTTGTTGTAGAGACAGAGTTTGCAAGTACATGTTGGAGGGTTTTCCAGATACATTTTTTTTCTTTTCACTGTCCACAGTAATGCTGGTAGGTTAGTTGGCTTCTGATGAAACTAGTGTGTGTGCGTGTTTATGTAAAATGAAGTTAAACTCTTAGTTCCACTAGGCCAGGGACTGACATTGTGTAACACACTGGCACTATGTAAAAAAGCTTAATAATAATAGCTATGCCAAAATTAAACCAAACCAAGTTCGGTGTGTTAGCCACTCAGCCATCCCAAAATGACATAAAGACGTCAGAGACCCTGAATGAATCTAGGGAGCATTAAGTGTTGTGACCCCGATATGTAATGTGAGGTGATAAGTCAGCTTGTTTTATATACTGTATTACATACATAGATCCACCTATAGAAACTATTCATGGATTCATACTAACAAGGACTTGTGAATTTACATTATCGGTATCTCCGTTTAAATGGATCGAGGGACTTCATGTGGGTGTCTTGACTTCTGTTTTAAAATGATTGCCCCCCTAACAGGGAGAATAATTTACTACCTGCTTTTAAATTTCAGGATATTAGAAGGCACTTCAGACTTTCATAACCACTTTATACAGATTACAAAACTTCAAGGTGACTTCTAATATCTATTTTACAGTACACAGAGTGCCTTATGCTTATAATACACAAGTTTCACTTTGAGACAAAGCAAGTGATATACAGGGCAGTGGTCATGGCTTAGTGGTCAGCACTTCTTCCTCACAGCACTGGGGTCATGAGTTCATTTCCCAATCATGGCCTTATATGTGTAGAGTTTGTATGTTCTTCCCTTGTTTGCTTGCGATTCCTCCGGGTGCTCCGGTTTTCTAAAACTCCAAAAAAACATACTAGTAGGTTAATTGGCTGCTATCCAGTTGCCCCTAGTCTCTCTCTCTCTCTCTCTCTCTATCTGTGTGTATGTGTTTGTTAGGGAATTTAGACTGTAAGCTCAAATAGGGCAGGGAGTGATTGAGTTCTCTGTACAGTGCTGAGGAATTAGTGGCACTATATAAATAACTGCTGATGATGATGATATACAGTGGGTTACCCACCCGATGTCCTGTTTCTCTATGTCGGGGTTTCTTTGTGCATTCGCCGAACCCACACATGCTCAGTAGACCTCCGCTCTGCTCTTTTGAGAGTGGCTTCCCCAGGACCACCTCCAAACTTGATACCGTCTTCTGCCCCTGCATCCAGATGTGTTTTACCCTCAATGACAGTTATGTCTTGCATTACTGAACACTTTCAAAATTAATCATGAGTAGCAAGTCGTAATATACTATATTACGAAATATGCTATATTTTTGAGGGGTGACATCACTACCAAATATAAGAAAACCATATTTTACATGTATTCATGTCACATATATTATATATAAAGTAATACTGCAGTAAGTTACCTTGTTGTCCTGTCCCTAAAGTTTTAAAATGACAATCTAATGAAGACAATACCTAGTTTCAAAACAATATGCATTTTACTTGAGTAAAACAAGATATTTGTTTTTGACAGGTGATTTATTTAAAAATTATTGCCTGTGATCATGACCTGTTAGTGTGTAGACTATACTTAATTTTACGGCTCACATTAATAAATGTAAGAATGCAAATAAATTTGATGTTAACAACAATAATAAATGCATGCGTGTTTTACTCATCATTTAAACAAATATAAAGTGCAGGATTTCATTAATTGGTAAATCAACTTTCCAGACCAACCGGCAAAGCATCGCCTAAATCCAGACACAGGCTTATGATCTACAGGATGCAATAAAACATGATTCAACAGAATAGCTCCTTTACCTTACAAGGAAACTGATAATCTACTGTACTCTTTATGCCTGCGTGATGGTTGGAGAAGTAATTACAGTGTAAGTTCTAAACAGCTGTGATTTTAATGCTTCAAAGATAACACAATTGCTGGTTTTACAGGTATGCTATTACGTCATTTGTATGACCAATTCTGCTTTGATACATGTTTTCTAAGGTTTTAAGAGATATCAAAGTTTGACTCTTCAACACTGTTGGTGTTTGTATTTTTTTTCGTATGTATTTTTGTTTTGGAGATATTTAACATTTTTTTTTTAAAATTCCATCTTAAATGTCTTTCTTACACCTTTTTTCGCAAAAGTAGAAAAATAAAACTAATATAATAATATAATATATGCTAAAAGAGAAGAGACATGAACTGGCATTGTAATAATATGTTTAAATATCATAATTCTAAAGTAAAACTTTTTAAATAATCCATCGTTTGTAGGATTAAGTCAAAAAATGTTTTGTGTTGGGTAGCATCACTATGCATGCAAAACAATCTATTTTTGTAATTCAAAAGAAAAAAATAAATGCAAATACAAAACGGTTTGTTGGTATATTTATTTGTATGTGTATTCAGAAAGTAGATAAAATAAGTTTGATGACTGAACTTTATTTCATACAGTAGTGAGTATAAGGTAAAGAATAAAGGGCTAATAGGCACTATGAGGGTATTCTTAAATATACTGGCTCAAACAGAGCCCTAGGACAAGAACTGTATACCAGTAACAACTTTCACTACAGTCACACATTAAATAATAATGCATAAATAACTCTCAATATAAATCACATACCAGATATCACACTCAATAATTGCTTATCAAATGCCAAATGTAGATGTATTGCCTGGTCCTTGGGCAAGGAGGGCAAGATAACCTTATTACCGATTGTGAACACAGATGAAAGTGACAGCAATCCTCCGCTATCCATTTTGTCATGTGACAAAATAATCAATTATCTATTGCAATATCTGGTATGTGTTTTGGCTGCATTTTGTTTTGCCCACACTTGCCGACTTTTCAAACCACTCCTCCGGGAGATCTCGAGGAAGAGTTCATGTGACAGGGGTAGGAGGGGACGTGGTGATGTCATCGTGATGTCTCCCCGGCTAGGAAATGCAGCACGGTGGCTAAGTGGTTAGCACTTCTGCTTCACAGCGCTGGGGTCATGAGTTCAATTCCTGTCCATGCCCTTATCTGTGTAGAGTTTGTATGTTCTCCCCGTGTTTTGGGTTTCCTTCGAGTGCTCCGGTTTCCTCCCACACCCCAAAAAAACATACTGGTAGGTTATTTGGCTGCTATCAAAATTGACCCTAGTCTGTCTGTGTCTGTGTGTGTGTATGTTAGGCAATTTAGACTGTAAGCTCCAATGGGGCAGGGACTGATGTGAGTGAGCTCTCTGTACAGTGCTGCGGAATCAGTGGCGCTATATAAATAAACGATGATGATGATAAAATTCACAGCATTTCATAGGGGGTGGGGATTAATGATGCAAAATCGCTTTGTTAAGCCCCACCTCCCTCACGGTCCGGGAGGATGCCTACTCTTTCAGGAGAGTAGGGAAATTTGGTTTTACCTCATCACTAGGCGCATACTGTCCTTTCCTCTTTCTCTATCATATCGAGGTGTGTTTCACACTTCAGATTTCCTGCAGCAGTTTGATAGAAACTTCACATCACTTCTCTGTGCCATCCACTATCTAACTCTTAGTCTGTGGCTCACTTACAGTCTCTTCCTCACATCATGACGCTACGCCTGTTACACGCAGCCGTGGTCACTCTCACAATATAAGCCATCTCCAATCTGCTGAAATAATCTGTACTGCTGTGAACATTGAGATGATAAGTTTGGCTAAAGGATGTCCTTTACCTGCCCACTTCAAAATGGAAGACATCTTGAATGTGCAGGATTTAAAGATTGCCCCAAGTCAAACTTACCTTAAAGGGACACTATCACCAACAAAACAAAACTTTTAGCATTTAACACACAGTTAACTATTGTTTTCCTATATCTGCAGGCCTGTTTGAATAAAAATGTGTATTTATAGATATATTCATGGTATAGAACTTTACATATGATAGCTGGCTATGACCAGTTATTTTCCCACCCACATTTTCACTGTCTGGTTCCCTGGAGCAAACTGTTACCTCAGGGCTGCTGTAAAACAATTGTAATAAGACCTCCCTGTTGTTTACTTTAGATTATCGCTGTGTTGGAGCTGTCACTGAGATCAATGAGCAGCCAAACAAGAATGTTGTAAAACTTGTACTGTTTACAAAGGAACGCAGGAGACTATTTGACCACTATTGGCTATTTTTTAATTTTAAAAGCAAAACAAAAAAGGAAATGTATTTACAGTGGTGTGAGTTTAACTGCACCCGTTTATTTTATTACCTATTGTTATTTTATTGACAATGTTGGTCTTATTAGTAGTGCTTTAATGTGAGGTCCTTCTACTGACACAGGACCAATGCTGTTAATAAAAAAAATTAATAATTAGAATAAATCAAAATAATAACATAACGCCATAAATTCCATAACCAGCCCTAGACCGACTGGGCTGATTATCACTATAACAGGGGAAACCGGTCTCATGAGGTCCTTCAGTATCATTATAACCAGCTCCCAGATGCAGATCAATTGAATGTCTCTATAGAAGGACAGGGGGCACCTAAAAATGTTAGAAGTAATCACACACACCTCTAACGTAAATACATTTTACATTAACAAAATACACACTCCCCACTCCCTTGTTCAGGTTACCTATGCAGCAAACAGCACTTCTAGGGCAACAGGCTCTCTAGCCATTGTTATTTATTTACTTATTAACATCTATTTATTTATTTATTTATATTACCTCTGTGTCTGGGTTTTACAGACAGACAGATGTAAGTGTGCTCTGCTCGCAAGTTTGCTATCTATAGCAGTGCTGCATTGTATTAGGAAAACTGTGGACTTGGAGTTCCACAACAGCAGGAGCTAGCGAGATGCAGAGATGCATAACATGTACTGCAGCAACAACTGTCATATATTTTTGATGAGCCTCCTCCGAGTTTAGATAGGCAAAGAGCTATATTATTCCAATTAAAAGAATGTGCATGTATAGTAGATATAATCAAAGAGAGTGCATTCATTTTCCTTACATTTGTTTGACAAGAAATATTAACTTCTGTCACTGTTACTTATGCCTGCATATATAGCAATGCAATGGCATTACCTTTTTGCCAACTGGCAAAATAATAATAATAATAATAATAATAATAATAATAATATAGGCATTGGGCAGCATGGTGGCTAAGTGGTTAGCACTTCTGCCTTACAGCACTGGGGTCATGAGTTCAATTCCTCATGTTTGCGTGGGTTTCCTCCGGGTGCTCTGGTTTCCTCCCACACTCCAAAAATATACTGATAGGTTAATTGGTTGCTGACAAAATTGACCCTAGTTTGTCTGTGTCTGTGTGTGTGTATGTTAGGGAATTTAGACTGTAAGCCCCAATGGGGCAGGGACTGATGTGAGTGAGTTCTCTACAGCGCTGCGGAATTAGTGGCGCTATATAAATAAATGGTAATAATAATAAATAATATGCCAGGCTCCTGATCTGTGCCTCACCGTCACCAACAGTTACCCGTTCGTCCTGCACGTGTGTGACAGTGTGAGTCACACAGAATTG
Source organism: Mixophyes fleayi (assembly GCF_038048845.1). NCBI lineage: Eukaryota > Metazoa > Chordata > Amphibia > Anura > Limnodynastidae > Mixophyes > Mixophyes fleayi. The sequence continues at coordinate 185,875,746 of NC_134403.1, read as the reverse complement.
TCAAGTTGAGCTGACAGTGTAGGACCCCCATGTCTCATGGTGCTTACGTACTGCACACTCTGCACACATTTGGTAGATAAACCAATTGAACAGGCTACTTAACAATGATGGCACTCTTATAATGCATAATTCCCTGTGGTGTATGGGTGCCAGGCTGCCAGCTTCAGCCAGGCTCTAATCACAGTGTGATCTCTATTAAAACTCACCGTTTTTATTGACAGCTTTACATTTTCTGCGTACAGAGGACATTGTTATATAAGTATTTGTATACATGTTATATTTTATGATATAATGGCACAGGACATTATAAGGTAGCATGTATCACTGCACATGATGCAGTGCCACAAGGTATAATAGAACATCACAGCATTACTGTTATAACACTTTGCTTGCTAAGGGAGTCCAAACCTTGTCCTGTCTATGTTAATATGACTGCATCGCTTTCATGGGCGTAGCTATTGTTTTGTATTGACACATTTCATGTTTCAATAACATTTCTCTTTTCTCTTTTACTTAGATGCAACCATACATTTTACTCCTCAACATGCTTAACCTTTGCAGGAAGTAACATGTTTGTTTGTCTTTTTATATTTTCTGTTTAACACAAAGGGAATTTCCAGTCTGTCATATTAGTATAATTTATTGATCGAGTGTCACAAGTGCTATGAGTAATTGATCTCTATCACATTAGATCACCTGGAATATTTTCCAGAAGTAAGGATCAAAGGAGATTTATCATAAATGTCTAACGATTGTCAATTTGAAAGGTTTTAGATAGATTTTCTTTGCACACAAGCTTTTTCTGTTCACCAAAGTGCAAGGAGCAACTTTATTTACACGCCCAGTGGAAGCCAATCTGTGCTGTGACAAACTTCTATGGCACCATACAGATTGTGCATGTATCCAGGGTTTAACTCCTCTTTTGCTTGTGTAATTACCAGTCTTGCAACACCATTTTGTTTTTGCTATTTTGTGCTGAGTTAGATTTAAAAAATGTACTTAGCATGTTACTCCCTGATATAGATGAAAATGATGCACATCCACAAAATCTCAGTTTTGGGGTTGCAAAAGCAGGATATATTGATGCCCCAAACATGTCAATGTTATACTTGCGCTGTACTCAGCTGCTGTTAATGACCCTCACAAAGGGACTGATTCATTAAGGATCTTAAATGAAGAAGTTTCTTATTTCAGTCTCCTGGACAAAACCATGTTACAATGCAAGGGGTGCAAATTAGTATTCTGTTTTGCACGTAAGTTAAATACTGACTGTTTTTTCATGTAGCACACAAATACTTGATAGCTTATTTGTACACTGAAATTTAAAGTTGATATTTGTGTGCTACATGACATGAAAAAACAATCAGTATTTAACTTATGTGCAAAACAGAAAACTAATTTGCACCCCTTGCATTGTAACATGGTTTTGTCCAGGAGACTTAAATAAGAAACTTCTTAATTTAAGATCCTTAATGAATCAGGCCCAAAGTCTTTATCTTTCACTTGCATAATAAAAGTGCATTTTTTGTAATCATGATGGGAAATGTTAATGCTAATATAATTTTCCAATGTTGCTTGTTTTGATCTAAAAAGGAAACCTTTCTACATAACTATATAACTTGTTACAATACATGAAAACAATGAGGAAGATAATTCACAAAGTTGGTTTAGCTTTGGGCCACATATGCACTGCAATCACATTGTGTTTTCTAGTAAAAAATACATACAACTTTTATTTAGGCAGTGGATACACCTTCATTATGCATTTAGATGCATTTATAAACGCGTTAAAATAGCATTTTGTGTCTCCGACAAAACAGGGAGAAATCTTGTTCAAGCCAAATGTATGTGGAAAACATATGTAAATATTAGCCATATCTCACTGCATTTACAGTACTAATTCATTGGGGGGAATTCAGTTAACCGCGAGGTCTCCGGAACGTCCGCGAGACACCTCGCGGTGGAGATCCGCACGCCACATCGCCGACAATTGAATCTACCCCATTGAGATGAATTCTTTAACATCTCATGGGGATGACGTTTTTTAAGTGAGTTGACACATACCAGACACAATGAAATGGAACAAGATGTTAAAAAACAGACTGCATCACAATGCAAGTTAAATATGTACAGCGTCATTTGGTACAATGATTTTAATTGTCACATCTATTTACATGCGCTTGACTAGCCTTAGAACCATCGCTTACATACAGAAATTTACAGCCAGTGCGTATGTAGATTTACAGTGCCAGAATATAACACCTTGCCCACTGCAGAGCTCTGATGCTCTTAGCACGGTGGCTAAGTGGTTAGCACTTCTGCCTCACATCACTGGGGTCATGAGTTCAATTCCCGACCATGGCCTTTTCTGTGTGGAGTTTGTATGTTCTCCCCGTGTTTGCGTGGGCTTACTCCAGGTGCTCCGGTTTCCTCCCACACTCCAAAAAACATACTAGTAGGTTAATCGGCTGCTATCTCTTTCTGTCTGTGTGTGTTAGGGAATTTAAAGTGTAAGCTCCAATGGGGCAGGTACTGATGTGAATGAGTTCTCTGTACAGCACTGCGGAATCAGTGGCGCTATATAAATAAATGGTGATGATGATGATGATGATGCATATTGCATCATCATGCTGGGTTACCATTTCTTTTTTCTGGCCCGTCTATTTCAGGCGTTCCCCAAACATTGTGGGAGAGTCAGTGCGTATGGTGAATGCTGAAATATGCACTATTTGAGAAACAAAATATTTCATTTTTATATTATAAGTCATTCTACAATGATTCGTGAATAAAAACATGTTCTTCATTGTGATAAAAACAGTTCAACACATTTTTTAAAAATTCCTGTGATTCAGAAACATTTCTGGCACCAGGTAGGGATTATTGCTATTTAATGAGCACATGTGAGTGTCATTATATCCTATAGCCCAGCCTTTAGTGTGCTGAGATCTGGGGAGATCTGTAAAACAATTCAATGTTTTATATGCGTATGACAAGTGATGGGGCACAGGTGTACAGTAAGGCTAATATCCTATAATGAAAAACAATACTAATCTTAGACACACATTACAGCATGTGTGTATCCATATACATATGTATAGTTTTATTTCCATATTGCTTTATAATGTGAAGCAGATTTAGGAAGTACATGATGTGTATATAATAATGCATGAAACACTTGGAAGTCAAGTCGATGGTCTACAGCATTTTAAGACAGAAAACTGGCATGAAGAATGATTACTAATTCTGTAATGACAATCTCATGCTTCACTTTCAGTGTCACCTACCAATTTTATAATTTTTTAATTAAGCACCAATGTGTAAAATAGCGGAAACAGAAGTTAATTTGTTTAGTTTCCATATTCTTACAGGTGCTTTAAATTTGTAACTAATGATAATAACACTACATTTTATAATAGAAGCAAAATATAGAAGTGTATTTAGCATGTTGTGTGGAGGGGAAGATTGGCGTGAAAGTGAAAAGTATTAAATGTTACACAAAAATATCAGGTAATAGGTTGTAACTTGGCTATTATTAGTGAGTCATACTGCTTGTTATTTCACTGATGTGTCTTATTATATGATGTAAATTAATGTATAAAAGGCAAATGATGCTGCTTTTAATTGTGACCTGCTATTAAAGTAAGTCTTTTAGGAAATATGTTTTTAAAAGTGTCACTTCCAGACAGAGAGAATGGAATCCAGTAAATTTTGCAAACCCACGGAACAGATGTGCTTTACTGTAGATTGAATCTGAGAAATTTCTGGGAAGTTTCTAGGCTCAAAGCCATGTTCTTGGGATTATTAAAGTGCACCTCACCCAAACTATGTAAAAATCACAAGAAAAAAGAAACCCAAGGGATATTTGCAGTTACTCAGGTGCACGTGCTCTGAAACATACATGATCATTGCACTGCAAAACAATACAGTTATGTTTCCAAAATCTATATTAATAGCATAAGTATTTCCTTTATGAGTGACTTATTTCTATGATGCCGTTGTCTAAGCAGGGTACATCATATAACAAATTAAAGGTCTTGGTCTGTAGATTTACAGAAAAATGGCATTGTAAACGGTTGCATTGTTATTTTATTTTGCACACCATCCACCTGCCATTTACAACAATGCATTACCATTGTCCTCTGGAAAATGTGACAGTTGCCAATACACCTGTGCTGGAAACTGTGACAGTTAGTGAACTCTCCCTGTGCATGTGCTGGGTGACCTGGAAAATGTGACCTGCTGGGTGGTCTGGAAACTGTGACGGTTATTTGCAGCCACATATATTAACGTGTTTTGTGGGGACCTCAATCACAGACTGCTGTGTCATTATTCACTTATAGTAACATAACATAGTAACATAGTTGATGAGGTTGAAAAAAGACACCAGTCCATCAAGTTCAACCTATTTTGGATTGTGACACGCTGCTTGCGTGTCTCGTTGCTGGTGTACCTGGGCAGGTAATTCTGGACCTCTTACTATGGATCCGGGTTGCTGTGAATGGGTCCCTCATGGCCTATCACATGGCCCAGGGCTGCTGGGTAGCAGGCAGAGCGGTGGTACTGGAAACGCTTGGGTCCAAAACCTCAGAGACAGCCGAAGAACGGATTAGATTTAGGGTCTAATCTGTAGATCACAGGAATACAGCGATATTGAAGATGTTTCCAAGCAGGTCTTTGAAGGAAGATGGTTTATTTACTAACACTGGTTTGAGGTACCAGTGATCAAGTCAGATGTTGAAATCAGAAAAACACTTACATGCTCACACAGCTCATCTTTTATATAGTTCAGAAATAAGTCTATTTTTAGAATCAGGATATATTCTATTTACACAAACATAGATTTACATGCAATTCAAGGCTAACAAAATTTACACCTATCTATGAAATTCACTCTGGGCAAAAGGCCACAAAGTAACGACCCCCTGCTGGGCCTTTGGCCAGAACAGGCCTGACACTTCATCACAAAACTTCGTTAGCACTTGCTGCTATCAGACTTCCTTGCACACATGCCTAATTGGAGGTTTCCACTAGCAACCTTACAATGAACCTAAACAATGACACTTCCATACTAAATACATCCCAATACACACAAGACCTCCATCCACAAAGGCCTATTGTATCAGATATATACATCAGAAATAAGGCATATCCTTTAGTAAGGTGAAAACAGGAAAGACAACTTTTCTACACTGGTCTCAGAGATAACGATTTCCTATCTTACAATAAACAAAAATAAGTGCACGTGCAATTACATAAATAAGTGCTCTGCACTATTCGTTTTAAATACATTTTTACCAAAAGTTATTTAATAGTGATCCAGTCACATGGATCTCCTGCGATCCCTCACTTATATTTGAAATTGATCCAGAGTAAGCAACCGCCAATCTGTTTCAATTGTAAAAATCCCCCTAGACCCAATATTGCAGTCCTATTTTTACCTTATATCCACTACTATCCTTCATTTTAATTAACAGTGGTATCCTTGGATACACTTTTACGCAAAAAACTTGTCTAACCCTTTCTTAAACATATCTATTGAATCTGCCATCACAACCTTCTCTGGCAGTGAATTCCATATCTTGACTGCCCTTACTGTAAAGAACCCCTTCCTTTGCTGGTTGTGAAATTTCCTCTCCTCTAACCTTAGGGGGTGACCGCATGTCCTGTGTATGGTCCTTGGGGTAAAAAGTTCCCATTAAAGTTCTCTATGTTGACCCTTAATGTATTTGTACATAGTAATCATATCCTCACTTTGTTTACAACAAACATGTCAAGAGCCCAATCTAGAGGACGTTGACGTGGTGGAACCCTTACAGGTCGCCCAAAGCGTGCAGTTCAGATCTTATCCTGAAGAATATTATCGTCACAATCAATGTATATGACGTCCAGTGATCTAGATTTTGTCAGGACTGTCCCAATTCTTAGGCGTAAAAAGGGTCAGGGCCTATCAGAATGCAGATAGAAGTTTGTCAAACTATGGGAATGGTTTGGATATAAATCGTATTCTAGCCAACACCCTTTATGGACAGATGGGATTTCCGCATCAAGCCTAATGGTGTCTCATCTTGGAGTACTTAGAGCTAAGTAGCAATGTTTACAAATACAGTCTTATTTATTTATTGTTTCGTTGAACTGTTATTTTTGATAATAAACCAGGTTTATTTTTTTTTAAAAGAAGCATGAATGTGTGGAGATATAATCCCATACCATTACATTGAGATTACTGGGCCAACCTTATTTTGTCCATTAATTTTACCTTTTTACTTTGGGAGGTATGTCAGTTAAATTGTGTTGTCAGTTTATTCCACCAAGTTAACTTTTCCCCACCATTTTAATTGCTGTGTTGATATTTCTCATTGCCCTAATTCATTTTCTTCACTACTGAAAGAAAAACTACAATCTCATAGCCAGAGGAATGGTGTATCTTATGCTGAAGGTGGTCCTGGAATTATGCATCAGATCCAAAACAAAGACAGTTAGGAAGGGAAGAGGAACAGGTGACATAGGCTCACTTTGAAAGTATGCAAAAGAATGGTCAGTAGTTTGTGCGCAAAGAATTATTAAAATGAGATGAATTCTAATGTCACAACTAGCAACTTATTCAGTTCTTTACTAACTATACAACTGTTTCTTTTGTTGTCATGTGGGCATATTCAAAATTGTTCAACTTTATGGCTTACATTTAAGGACACATTTCACTTCATTTGAACACTGTGTGCTACATGTATAGAGCAGATCTGAGATCTGACATCTTGATGGCCATGGCAATGTTTCTAAGTGCAGCACAAGGGCTGAGCACTTTGAGAATGATGTGAATGTAAAACAAAGTCCAAAAATGGGAGCAGCTGTCTGGTTTCTGTGGAAAAGTATGTCAGGCCAAACACTGCTAATGCTATACTTGCTAGACACTTTTCTCATATACTAATCCAGTCATTGACTTCTACCAAAGCATTATAACCAGAATATTATACCAACTATAGTACTATTGTTGTAAATTAAATGCTGACAAAAAAGCAATCTCGGTTAATCTATCATACTGTTGCTAAGAAACTATATTTAGTCAAGGTTAAGAAGTAAATGGAAGTAAAACTCACATTTTGCATACTTCACATATTGTTGCTGCAGTTCTGTTATGGTATAGATATTACATTATTGTTGTTTTTGTTACGTATTCCATATTAAGTAAATCTAGTGCCTACCTTGAGCATTATGCATATCGTCAGTGAAAGATGTCTTTTTTAAAGAGGTTAGCTAAAATTGTGGCAAATGTTAGTGTAAATTGGATCTTGGAGTGAACCGCACTGTATTTGTAAATTCACATTACACAGAATTTATAGTGTATGAATGGAGCTGAAACTAAGACCATCAATTAATGCAGTGTGGTGTATTTGGGTAGAACTGGGAATTTAAGGCCAAATCCCTCCAGTAGAATGTGACAACTTTTGCAGTCATATGCAGAATGTAGCTAATATTCCACAGATGAGTTTTGAAAATGCTACTTTTAAAATGTTACTATATCTCAGATTGTTTGTAACGTTTAATGTATGGCTGGTCAATCCCTTGTACCTTTTGTACAATTTTCCTGTTAAATTATAAGCTCTAATAAACAGGACCCTCCCCACTTTTGTGTGTAAAAGATGCTTGTCTTCATGAGGCCTTAGAGTTGGCAGAGTATTGAACCAAATTCTGGATCTGTTACAGTCACAGTTTAAATCCTTAAACCGTTGACCATTGCCTGAAATATTCAGTACGTCCTCTGCAATACACTCCTTGAGGAAATGGTCACTCTCTATATCGGTCACCAACTATGTAGCACCACTGGTTAGTAACTATTCTGCTGGAAATACCAAGATCATAGACTATGCCTCCGATGATAGCAACTACCAGGATCTTGCACTCAGTCTTACAGTCGAAAGATATGTTACCAATTTGTATCTTAATAGTTCTAAATTAAACTGGCATTTATGTCATAATACTGCATTAAGCCACTAAGATGCAATGGATTGTAGAAAAAAAATGTTGCTAGAGACATACGGCCTGATTCATTTAGGAAAGTTAAGCAAAAGTAAGCAAGTAAGGCAAAACCATGTTGTATTGGAGGGTGCGGGTACATTTAAAATGTGATGGCAGATTTATAGTTGGGGTTGTCCTAGATTAACTTTAAATTTCAGTGTATAAATAAGCTATCAAGTATTTGTGTGCTACATGAATAAACAGCCAGTATTTATCTTATTTGCAAAATAATAAGCTCATTTGCACCCCTTGCATTGCAACATGGTTTTGTCTAGAAAATTTCAGTAAGAAAACGTACTCAATTTTGTGCTTAACTTTCTTTAATGAATCAGGCTCATAGACATTAACTTTCATACAGTGGCGGATCCAAGGGGGGGCGATCGGGGCGATCGCCCCCCCTAGCAGGGGCTTGCTGCCGGCGGCTGCACATTATGCTCTGATTGTGTTTTAAACACAATCAGAGCAGCCAGGCAGCACATTGTCACTACCGAGCGGACCTGCACATACTATGCAGCCACGGGCAGCCTTAAAAGTCAGAAAGGGGGCCCCCCTAAATCGCCCGGGGTAGAAAATCTTTCTAGATCCGCCCCTGCTTTCATACAAATGCTGGAAGTAAGATCAATGCTTTTGTAGTGATAATAGTATATCGCTATTTAGTTTTCTGTATGGTAAGGGCAGTGAACTTCATACTGCCGCCCCGGCAATATCCCGGGTTGTTAACCCGGGATATTGCCGGGGCACAGGGCAGTATAGATAAGAAGATTCCCGGGTCGGGCGGGTTCATACTGCACCTGCCCGACCCGGGTTTTAGAAAAAAAAAGTGTAAATTTTTTTTTTAATCATTAGAAATGACATCATTTTAGTACCCAGAGGTCCCCCTGACAGCCAGCAACGCACCGGAGACACCGCTGGCTGAAAATAAGTTAAGTAAACATTTGTTATGTATTTTTTATTAATTAAAATCATTTTTTTACACCTTGCCATTTTTTTTTTTACAGTATGAATGGTGAGACCCGGGAATTACACGGGTTGCACCATTCATACTGCAGGCGAGCGGGGTCCAACCCGGGAATTACCCCTCGCAAAATCCCGGGTCTAAGTCCCGGGATTTTAGACCCGGGATTTTGTGGTTGGACTATTCATACTGCACCAAGACCCGGGTTTTTCAGCGTGCCTCTGCAAAAACCCGGGTTTTTGGTGCAGTATGAATGGGGTAATGACTTTTGTGAAAGTGATTCCTACTTCCTTATTTTATAAACACAACAGCACATATTTTTCCTGCCACTTTATTACAATAAGTAAAGATCAATTTTCGTTCTCTTTCCTCTTCTGAGGGCTTAAGGGATTTTGGAAAAGTAGTGTATGATGTTTTCAGAACTCAGTTACCAAAAACAGCCCTCGGCTATTCAACGGCACCAGAAAGGATTCAAGGCTTCAATAGGGGGTTACAACACAGAGTTCAATGAAAGTCTGCTCTTTTTGCTTTTCCTAAACTTAGCTTTTGAAGTAACTCAGCTACATATCCTTTAAACATAACAAGCTCCTGCATGCAAAATGAAAACAAAATTTCACACATGCAAAAGTGAACTTCTCTCATTCTATATACCTTGAATGAACATATTTCCGTTCCACAAGCTCATGTAAAATATATTAGTTACAGCAGTCAATCGTAGTACCACTTATAGCATTTTCAGTGCTGGACAATAACAAGATTTTTGTTAAGGATTCTTAACACCTATATTAGGCTGTGAGAGATAACTTAATATCGGTTCTAATTATCAGGCAGATTACAATCACCAGTATGCTCTACCAGACAATGTATAGTTTAACAGTAGGATACACACTACAGAATTTTCCAACCAATGTGTTATCTACAATGATTTTATTAATAACTGAAAAAAAAAGAAGTCACGATCTGCATGCCGATCCGTGTGTACACTATACTTGCCAACTCTCCCGGGAGACTCCCAAAATTCGGGTCAGTCTCACGGATTCCTGGGAGAGCCGGCAAATCTCCCGCATCACGCAGTTGCAGGGCTAAAATGACGCGATTCGCGGTGAATCATGTCATTTTGGCCCCGCCAAAGCGACAAAATGGCATATTTGTTGCGGGTGGCTGGATCAAAATGATTGGCCGTCCCCCCCCCCCCGTCCTCTAGACACGCCCCTCTCCTGGATACCACTTGCCAAAAGTAGGCAAGTATGGTGTACACACTATACATGTTTTAAAAGATTTACACTTGGATCTGTGCTCTTCAACTGTCATAACCGTCGGCTGATTTTTAAACAGTACGACCAATCATTTGAAACGTCTATTGGTACTTTGGAACGACTCTCGCTCATCGTGTAAGTATACACACTACTGCGATATCGGGCCAAACGGTCTTTTATCAGGTGTTTGGCTCGATAATTGGCTGAAAAACCTGTGGTGTGTACCTAGCCTAAGTCGTACAGAGCCATTCTCATACAAGTGTTTTGCAGTAAGCAGCAAAATATCTCTAATTGGAATATAGAGGAAGACCCTCACCCCAAGCTCACTTTATTTCTTGTTAAAATCATGCTTGCAGAACTCTGTTTGAATGAGGAAAATCTGTCTTTCCTTATAACCAGGATACAGGGCTGCTGCTCCAAACACACTGAGTCCTGGTTTCTGGATTAGACGCATCCATGTTATTTCCCAGCCTGGTTTACTGTATTTTTGGTAATGGTTTGCAACTGTGTAAAATCCATTCAATCAAATTCTAATTTAATGCACCTCTAAAATATCAAACTCATGTTGGGAATATATCTGACAGTTAAGCAACAGAGACCTGAAACATTCACATCAAATGTATCCTATAGTAAAGAGGATTTTCATGTATAAAACCAGACAATGATCCTCATTAACATATATGTTAATATTAAACTAACTGGAGCAGCTTACTGCAGTCATAGGCCACTGGCAGGCAGTTGTCTGATCTTATTATTAATAATGTTGTTTTGATTCTTTAGAGATTGAATGAGGGGCCTCAATAGGACATTTATTCGTCATGTCTCGGGCTTCTGTGCGAGTGTTTTATAATTGTTTCTTTTGTATGTTTTTGCTGAATCCCACCAGCTGTCAGTTTGCTATAAAGTTAGGTCCGAGTCAATGGCTCCCAATGGGATGACAAGTAGGTTGTGCACAGTTGAATGGGATGCTGTGAGCCCTCCATTGATCCTTCTAGCGTGGGTCTGGATTTAGGCCATAACTGCACAATAAATAAGGGATAATGCTGTTCCTGTTAAAGAGGCTGCAGTGGAGGCGTTCGTGTGCACAGGCCAGACATACAGTTGCTAAACTAGACAGATTTGCCAAGAGGACCTCATTTGTATTGAACGTTGCTAGCATAGTACTAAAACAGAGAACCTTATTTTTTAATGAAGCAAAGCAGATGCTTATGTAGTTCGTATTTATGTCCATTACTATGGACCACCTCTGAGCTTATTGAAGTGATAGTCAGGGGCTGGCTGGCAGACTTCAGCCCGGGGAGCAAGCACACAGCACTGGCCCATAAGTAGCAGCCTATCCTTAAAGGGTTGTTTGCGGTACAGTATATATATATATCAATATAAAAAGAGGTTATTTTAGTGTTGCCTAATCCAGCGGTACTTTCATTATTATAAATGTAAATTTGAAATAATGAAAATAAATAATGCAACAAAAAACAAACCTCCCTTTATATATTATTTTATATGTTCCTTCCCTACTTTACATACCTGTCTGATTATAATCTGACACCCTGGCCAATCAATACTGTGGTGATCGCACTCACACACAGTCATTTGTTGCTACAGGGCTCCTGTAGTCTAGTAGAGGAGCCCTGTAGCACTGTCATTAGAGAAACGTGGTGCAGGCAGCCTATGCAGTCCACGCATAGGCGGCCATCACATACTATTGGATTCGGCTGTGTCATCTATTGATAGAATATTGTACTAGACGTTGTAGTGCCAATATTCTATCAGTGCATGACACGGCCATATAGAGTAGTATGCGATGCCGCCGACTGCATATGCTGTCTGCACCGTGTTCGCCACTGGACCACCAGGTTCCCTCCCTTCACAGCATACCTTTGTGGGAGTAGATGCTGCCTCTTAGTGATTACGCATCGCCGGTGTCTTCTGCCTGCTGGTCTTACCTTCCATTGCTGCTTGATTGGATCCTGGAATGTTGGTGTCCTGTTTGGATAACAGATAGTTATTTTTCACCTTCTGAAAAGTTGAACAGTGAGTGAAGAATCTAGACCTCCCTCCCGACAACCAGACGGACATTAAATCAGTAGCTTTTTCTGTTTAATAAACAGGCCTACTTCAACCCAATCAGCTCCAGAATTTAATTAATAGCATTTAAGTGTAATGTCTATTTTCCTCCATATAGGCAGGACATCAAGTTAAGAGCACCCATGTTTAATAATTAGGCCTCCTTCCCCCTAACTGGCCCAACATTAAATTAAAAGTCTCTTTCTCCCCAACCAATCCCCTACAACAAATTAATAACATTTAATAACATTCTCATTTACTAAACAAACATACCCCCCATCAGCCCAGACATTAAATTAATAACCTCCATATTTAACAAACAGACCAGTTTCATCCCTCACTAATCTGAACATTAAATGATCATCAGGCTCCTCTTGCCTCCAGTTCCCCCTTCTCATTATTCCTCCTTAATTAATTACCGGAGCGCTCCAGAGCTTCTTTTTTTCTTCTTCCTGTAACTTCTTCCTTGCTGCGTCCATGCCGGCTCCCCTTGCTTCCTGTGTTCATGCAGCGTCCTGACATCATTTTTTCACGTCAGGATGCTGCAGTGAGCAGAGGGCCGATGCGCCAGCTCACTGTCACTATTCAATGTAGTGCTGCGGTAACGGGCGGGCGGGTGTTGAGCACCCCCTCCATGTTGAGCAGGCGGCCCAAAATGTTCTGTGGATGACCAGCCCGGGGGGCATGCCCAGCCTGCCCCTGGTGATAGTCTCTAGGCCTGACGATCAGTACATGCAAAACATTTTAAAATAAATTTTGAAAGGTTTCACCTTAAAATTAATTAAATATTAATAACCCATTACAGGATACTTGCAGGTGTCATGTGAGAGGCATGTGTCAGCCTGCATGTATGAAAGAGCACACCTTGTATTTCAAGTTGTAGATGGTGTAAAGACCTCTGATAAGTTAGAGAGGTACACATATTGGTGTGTGCATGGGAACAATGCAGATGAGATGAATGTAAGCAGGCAATTCCTTATTTATGTCAGTAAAATGTTTGGACCTAATTAAGAACTCTGCACAAGAAGTGTTCTGGGCCCTAAGCCAGCTTCAGTGCCAGTAGTGAGAGTGGTACTGTGCTAAAGAAGCGGAAGATTCCCATCACTGATAGAAGGTCAGGTCTAGATAGTCCTGATCTCAGAGCCTGGTCATGCAAGGTACAGGGATTAGGTGAATAAGAAGTAACATAAGTGAATATCCCTATGCTTTTTAGAGTGGACATTACACCTTCTTTGTTTTTTTAATAATGCATTTAATCATTATTATAAAAGCGTTTATTTTTTGTTTTTATTTTTGAACATTATTATTATTGTTATGTAGAGCATTATGATTTCCCAGCTCTTAGAGCACAAGAGTGGACTGGGGTGATCTCCACTCATCCTGCTCAGAAATCTCATGTCTGTCAGATTAGAATGACCATCAAACTCACTGATATTTCTCTCATAAATACAGCGCAGGCCCCGAGGGATGCTGACATAATCCTGCTTAAGTAGGTAAGCAGATTGGTTTTATTCAGGATAGAGCTAGCTATATGGTGTGGGTCCCAAAGAGACATTTTTTAAAATTTAGAACATGACAGGCACACCTTAAGCCTATTGATTATTTGTATTGATGATTGATTATTCCCATTGATATGAAACTAAACAGGTAATCTGGATGTAAAGCGCTTCGAAATTTGCTGGCGCTATGTAAATAAGTGTTGATGATGATGATGACCTCGATGACCTTTTCCTACCAGTTATCTCTAAGGATGAAGCTCCCATCTCCAACAGCATGACTTCATACACCTGGGGCTAGATTTACTAAGCTGCAGGTTTGAAAAAGTGGGGATGTTGCCTATAGCAACCAATCAGATTCTAGCTTTCATTTATTTAGTGCATTCTACAAAATGACAGCTAGAATCTGATTGTTGCTATGGGCAACATCCCCACTTTTTCAAACCCGCAGCTTAGTAAATCTAGCCCCCGATGTATTTCTACATTGGCATAGAAACACATCATACATTTACTTGGAAAATTAAGGTTCTAATCTGTGACATCTATTTCACTTCAAGAACTGTCTCAGAATAGCCAGCCATGGAAATGATCCATAGAAAGCAACACCTGTACTACCAGGCAAAAAAAGAAAAATATATATCCAGTGTCTTCACCACTGTGCACAAGAAGATCCCCTTCTTTATTCTTCAAATAACAGATGCAGACCCATAATGATAGTATACTAAGCTGTCTTCACAACAGGACTTGGGGGCAGCAAATTGTAGGAGGTGGAAGTATAAAAATGACTATTTCTGACATATTAGGAATAATTGTCTTGACTTTGATAAAATATCATATACTAAATAAAATGACAACATCTATCTCATAGGGTGTATGATAGTGTAAATTATATATATTTTTATTTGTTAAGGTATGAAAAGGGCAACATTAATAACCCATTACAGGATACTTGCAACATTTTAGTTGGAGTTTCTTGGAGTAAAATGGTCAGGTAATTCATAAAAATAGCTCCATTATGCCAGATATGACTTAGTAGGACTTAGAAGCAAAGTTAAATTGAATACTATTCTTAGTTTCTAAAAGACTTTGGGACTCTATGGGATTATTTAATTGTATGATACCCAATATTATAAATGACATGTTGGAAAGCGCATGTTGGAGCTTATTGTGAGTACTGATTGTGATTGTGTGAATGCACTCACACTGTATGGCAACCATGCATTTGTGAACTAAAACATATTTAATATTAATGAAATATGTTTTTTTGCTTTGGCAATGTGCCCACTTTCCACAGCTAGATGCCTGCTGTTACATTTGAAAGTAGAAAAACAACCTGTCTTGTCTACATCATTTACTCAGTAGGTAAAGCCTGTGAAACAAAGTAGTTGAGATAATATAATTACTCACCTTAGCTGTACCACATGCGCGTATGAATATAGAGTTCTATACAGGTGTGGGTGTGATTGTAGGATTGTATATTTACTAAACTGCAGGTTTGAAAAAGTGGAAATGTTGCCTATAGCAACCAATCAGATTCTAGCTATCATTTCTTTAGTACACTCTCCAAAATGTCAGCTAGAATCTGATGTAGGCAACATCTCCACTTTTTCAAACCCACAGTTTAGTAAATATACCCTAAGTGTCAGATAGGAATATGAGAAACCCACAAGGAAACTAAACCACTGCTATAGAATAAAATAAGAATAGTTTATAGTTTGTAAAAAAAATTATAATATACAACATAGAAATTGTTGTGAAATTATTAGACATTTGCAAATGAAGACCAATGATGTTTGCTTTGAACAGATGAGTGCCCTGGTAACTTGTATGGCCATTACCATCATTTATTTATATGGCGTCAGCAAATTCCCTTGCGCTTTACAATTGGAAACAAGCGCAGTAATAAAACAATACTGGGTAATACAGACAGACAGAGAGGTAAGAGGGCAAGCTTACAATTATGGCCATTCTAAGCATGTAGCATCATAACACTCAGTGGTGGAACTATTGGCACAGCAGGAAGTGCTATGCTTGGTCACCCCCCTGAGACCCCCTCTGGTCTGATCTTCTGAGAAGACACATCTGGAGCCTGGAGCACGAGCAGTGTTATGAACTTGGAAACTTAGCACAGCGCAGGTCACCATTCCTCAGGGTTCAGCATCTCTCCTACATCCCACTCACACTCATGTGGGTCTTTTATCAGATGATTATGCTTTAATATCAATTGATAGAAGGTTGAAATGAGTCCTTTGGAGGACAGGCTATGGCAGCATAGCAATTCTAACTGAGAGAATTGTATAACAGAGCCAGGTGTAGGCATCATCTGGTCGAGGTGCCTAATTGGCAAATATTGAAAAAAGCTGCTATTGTAAATTTATGTTTTTAATGTTTGATTTCATAATTGCAATGTTGTCCTTGAGAGCAGACAAGCTGACAATACATATTTAATATAAAAAGAACTTTATTTTGAAGAGGAGTTTTGGATACGATTTTGTGCACAAATTTTTAAAATGTGTTGCTCTGGAGACGAAATGATTTAATGGTCTAAAGCAGATTGTACATAAAAAACCCACAAACACAGCTCCCATTCTAAGAATTTTATTATTTGAAACCATTCAGACATAGACAGTATTTCTGGTTCATAACCTCTAAAAAGCCTTTCTGCTCATAGATGTTTTGTAATATTGACAATGTAAAGCAGTTAGAACAGGATTTGTACTAGGAACTACAGTGAAGCTCCTGTGATACTATGCAAATAGTCACAATAGACTGCGTCTTTGCTTGAATGTACTGGACTGTGTATGTTAGGTAATCATTTTTGTGTATGATAAAAAACACTGAAATATATGTAAAGGGGGGGGGGGGGGGGGCAAATTATGACTGGTGCCATATAACTCTCCAACTGGTGCTTTATAATTGCAGTAAAGACTGGGATAATAAGTGAGTTTGCACCAGCTGTACCATCAGCCGACATCACATTTACCATGCATGTATCTATATGTACTGCAATATTAGTAGTACTATGATAAAGCAAACAGTGTTATCTATGAGAAATTGATTTACAGGCAAATTTCATCGCTGATGTTCCCCTTGCTTACTATATATTACCTAAGTAGAATTAGTAAGAGATAACCTACATGAAACCCCTTTGCTGAATACATGAGAAAACAGAGAGGTCTTGGGCAATAATGTTGTTGTCTGAGCTGCTCAGATTAAGGGGTCTATTTAACATCATAAAGCCAGGCTCATTGGCGATCCCTGACAAATAAATCCCCCCCTCCCAATCTAAGTAAAACTTCCTCAATCATCAATATAAAGCTGCTGGCAAGTGGAGGATCTGACCCGAGGGACCACTGCCTATGCGTGGCTAAGGTAACACAGGTGCATTGCGATGGGATCCGGCACTGGACAAAGAGAGGCTTTTCCAGCTATGATGGAGTTCATAGCACTCAATTAAAAAGGTAAGTTAATGCCATCTTGAGATGACATTAGTTGTTAATGGCTGGCAGTGAAAGCAAATATTGTTAAATTGGGACACATCGCAGTCCCCATATAAGTCTATGGGGACTGCAGTGACCAGCGTGAGACAGGTTGAGGCAGGATATATTTCTGATTTCCCCCTCCTGCTTTAACCACTTGATAAAGTAAAAGAAGAGCTGCGATGGCCATCCTCAGGAGGAAACAGCTGCTTTCTTCAGATTTTCGGCTCATCGCAGCTTATTCAATAGCCCCCTAGGTCTATGCTTAGAGCTAGACTTGTGCTGAGTCTAGGTTTCTGACTAGGTGTTATAGGTAACAAAGTTCACATTAAATCAACAAAAAATGAGTTTTCCATTTGACCTGACAGATGTTTGAACATTAATAATTGTTTCAAACAGAAGCCCCATTTCTTAAATTAATTATATTTATTTTTCTAGAATTCCAGTGGGTTAAGATAGAAGCTGTTTTCCTCTATCCCAGCTTGATCATTAGGATGAGTAATGTTACAAATAATAATATCCATTAGATGTGTACTCTCATCAGTAAGAGTACTATGCTGTCCTGTATTAAAAAAAATAAGACTATTATTCTTCCTTTTTATAAACCATTAAAACAGAATGATGAGTACCGTTCTGGCAGGTGGTTTCTTAACACAATGGAAGATAATGAGAGTGTTTCACATTTTACATAATATGTGGCTATGATTGTACCTTAGTGTTAACTGCTGGATTGCCACTTGAAGATAAATGTTTCAAATAAAATTTACTTTTATCATAAAGTTTGCCACTACAAAGAAACTTTTCTTCCTTGTCTTCCATTAAATGCTTCATCCCAGACTAATGAAATGGAAAAAATAATGGAGAACAGGATGCACTGAGGCTAAAACCATGTCACAGGCAGCTAGTCACAATGTCACATACTAGCTAAAGTCAATAAATTCAAGAGATTTCTTATTTTAGAAGAAAAGTGTCCTACAAGTGTTTGCTTTTAGGTTTAATGTCCTGATCTGTTTGGCATCAAAATCACCTCATTTATCAGCAGATAATAAAAAAGACTAATAAATGTCATATGGCAGAAGTTGGGAAACAGATGGGGGGCCTGGTGGGGGCGCAGAACCGATTGGTAATGTCCCTAGATTTCTCAGGTGTTCGGTATAGGTGAGAATGCAGAAAGAGGTTATATGTTGAACCAGTTTAATGTAAAGCAGATATATTATCAAACTAAGTCAGGTTTTAGTGTTGTCAGAATATTGAGAGAATCTGTTAACAAGCCTGGTTCATGGTTATAATGTGAGACTTCAATACATGAGATGCAAAATAATCCTCAAAGATAATTCAGTGACCGTCATACGTATATCTAACACTTTTCATGAATTGAAAAAAGTATTGTGTGCGTGTCCGTGGGTGTCAGTTTGTTTGTGCAAATATTGTACATTCCTTTCACATGCTGTACTTTGAAAATTGCGATTGTGAGACTGTTGGTCATACTCTAGTGCTGTTATTATAAGTATGCTGCTAGATAATAGCAGAAATATATAGTGTTGCCACATTGTGTTTATTTGGAGAATGATGTTTTTCATGTTTGGCAGTTCGTGCGATAAAGCTCATTTCTGATTTGAGCGGTGATAACAGCAGAGCCCTCTCCCTCTAGTGGATGTTTGTATGAACTGACAGCAACTTGTTGCATTGACACTTTCTACTATAAGTGTTCAGGACTTAGAATACCTGTTTGTGAGATTAAAAGAATATTTAATACATTCTTATGACTGTTGCTGTGGTAAAGTACATGAATTGTATACCAAGCTGTCAGGTGCAGAAGTCATAAACTACATACTATTGATGCCTCTTCTCCTTTATCAGCTATTTATATAGTGCTACTAATTCCACAGTGTTGTACATAAAATTCACTAACATCAGTCCCTGTCCCATTGGAGCTTACAGTCTAAATTCCCTACACACACACCCCAAGAGAGACTAAGGGCAATTTAATAGCAGCCAATTAACCTACCAGTATGTTTTTGGAGTGTGGGAGGAAACCAGAGCACCCGGAGGAAACCCACGCAAACACGGGGAGAACATACAAACTCCTCACAGATAAGGCCATGGTCGGGAAATGAACTCATGACCCCAGTGCTGTGAGGCAGAAGTGCTAACCACTAAGCCACATGCTGCCTTCATTGCACAAAAGCTCTCTCTCTCACCGTTTAAAATACTGCAATCCATACATAAAAAAGACAATGACAACCATTTGAATTTGGCAAAATAGGTCACAGTTTATTGAATCAATTATAAAGCTGGTGGCGGCGACAGCAAATTGCGAGTCAGCTAACAACTAACACCAAAACCAAAAAGTGTATGGTCACAGGCACTAACCACTGGTCCCAGGATATAGTTCTTTACGACTGGCTGGTGCTAAATCTGGTGTCATAGTGACTACTCCCCCTCTGGGCTCACAGTGACGTGCCCACACAAAGCAGGTGAAGGGGTCCACCACACAAAGGGACCAAGAGCCACAGTGCCTAAAAGGGGGCATTGACATGCAGCCAATCAGTGATAGTGATAGTGAATTAGTCGCTAACTGCAAATGCTTTCCTGCTAACTGTGCATTCTCTGGTATTGGGAATAAGAGTATGGTTAATACATCAAACATAATTGTAGGGAGGGAGGGGATTTGTGCAGCAAAAGAGACCTAGTAACCACTAGGGGAATAATATATGGCCCAGCTAGGGACCCTCCCTCGTGTATACTATTGGCTGGAAGGTGTCAGCACATTCATATGCGTTTAAATGCATTTGGCTTATGGTCTCTCTGGTCATAGTGCATGGGGTAGTAGCAGTTGCTGCTTACAGGAAACAGTTAACTAAATCACAACCAGATATAGTGTATAATAATATACAACCGTATAGACAGTGGTGGAAGTGGGCTGGTATACGGTGGTATGTCATACCGCCACTTCTCCTACTGCCTTCATTGTAAAGCTAACATATTCCATTCAGTTACATGTTAATTACCGCCACTTCTACATTTCCACTGCATATAGATATAATAGTCCTTTAGAGATGTGCAAGGGTTTAAGAACGTTCAAGTTTCTTGAAGAAGTACTACAACACGAATTATCAGCATGTGTACTATAATGATTAATGTTTAATTGAGGAGTCGTTACAGAACGCATATCTTATACAAACTCTGGTCCACAAACTTGTTATGTACAGTCCTCTGGTCCACCCCATATTCTTCTTTTCCTAGTTAATTTGCATGGTTGTGCCTGCAGACTTTTCTTTCTGGAGCAGCTGTTCCTCGTTACAGGATGGAGGTAATGACTACTGAAAATTAAGTGATTCTACAATTAGTTCTTTGCATACCGCCATGAGATAACTGGGGACTAATTGCCCCTGACAATTTATTTGTGGGTTTATGCCGCAAATCACACTCAACAATCCCTGCATGCTGATGGATCTACTACTAACCTGTTTTAAAATATAAATATTTATTTTGCATTTATTTTGCTTGTTGTTAAAGATTGTTTTAAAGTTATAATTTTTAATGGATAGTGTAAGCAATCCGGGATTTGTGAATAGGTCACATAGGCCCGTGCTGGGGTGCCAGGCATGTTAGGGTAGCTTTACGCTCCCTTATTTTTTATCTTTTCTTAGTTTGAATTAACAACTTATTATTTGAATATTATGTACATATAAAACTTGCTACAACTGAGATTTTGCTAAGGTGGTATTTAGTCAATTTAGACCAAACTGACATTAAATCACATTGTGTATCTAACTCCACCATCCACAAAGGGTGGCTGCGGATGATTATAATCTATCCAGAAGATTCAGCTGGCTAAAAACTGCAACCACAATCTGTGTGCATTCACCAGCCGATTGCAATAATGGAGCACTATGGGATCAGGTCATTTGGCAGGTCAGGCTAGATCTATTTAGTTTGCCTACACATTTTAGTGACCAAATTAGTTACAGATCGGGCTGTTAGGTTGGATCTTAATGTGTATAGGCTAAATTCCATTTGTTTATTTACACTCATAGGATGCAGTGGGAGTTTGGATGATGGAGAAATAGAGCAATATGGAGGTTGGTTTATGGCGTTCAAAGAATAATTATCCTAGGGGGATAAAATGTTAAATCCGGGCTTGATTGTAAGCTGTACTGTATGTTGGATATGATCCAGTTTGTTTTATTTTTACTTTGTTTTCCATACAAGAATGGATAAAAGAGTGAACAGAAAGATGGAAATTGGCTTTCCCGTTTTTTCTGGCTTATGATGAATCTTTCTGTCCGTGGATTGTTGTCATGTCTTCATGTTGGCCAGTGTTCTGACACTAACAGGAGGGATGGAAAGCCAGACACATGTTATTGCATTTGTTCATTTATTAAAATTAAACCATAAATGAGCACAAAATACAGAAGCAAGTTCGATAAAGTCAAATGTATGAGCTTAATAATTATATATAGTATTTGAAATCAATGGTATATGTAGACCAGTCAACCTTGCATTCTTTTCATAATTGTTACAAATAAATTGTAAAAGTAGAGAGGTTTGCAAATCCAAAGAGTTAAGTGCATAGCATAGTACACACTACTGAAAAAGGGATTCAATAAATGTGGTGTCCATAGCACATACTGCTCTAAATTTGGGTAGGCATTTGGGTACGCAGCATCGTCTGCATACAGCCCTTCCTATCTCAGGATGCTACCAAAACCATTATCCACGCACTCATCATTTCCTGTCTGGATTACTGTAACCTTCTCCTCACCGGACTTCCCCGCTTTCACCTCGCCCTCTTCGTTCTATACTCAACGTGACTGCGAGACTTATCTTCCTTTCACATTGCTCTTCTTCTGCCTCCCCTCTCTGCCTTGTCTTACACTGGCTCATCTTTCCCTACAGAATCATTTACTCCTCACCATCACGTACAAGGCCCTCTCACACTTAACTGTCCCTTATATCTCCATCTTCCTCTCCATTCACACCCTCCTGCTCCCTAAGCTCAGCCAATGACCGTCACCTCTCCTCCACTCTGATGACTTCATCCTACTCCAGAATCCAAGATTTCTCCCGCGCTGCCCCTTTCCACTGGAACGACCTCCCACGCTCCATCTCACTGTCCCCTAATTTGTACGCCTTCAAATGGACACTTAAAACTCACCTGTTCCTCAAAGCCTTTCAGTCATCCACCTAACTCTCTCCATGCTCGCTCTCATCACCTCTCTCTTCCCGGCCCCTTTACCCGCAACTTCTGCACTTGATCCCTTTCTCTGACTCCCTTTGTGCCTGCTGTCTGTTTGCCCACACCTTAGGATGTAAGCTCTTGTGAGCAGGGCCCTACTCTCTCCTGTCTCTATACCTATTCTTCTGCTCCAACTTCATTATAATTGCTATACCTGGAGATTCTGGAATCTTGGTAATACTCATTTATTGTTCTGCTCTGTTTTTACCTTGTATAGTCTACTGTTTGTATTGTGTATGGAGCTGCAGAAATCTTGTGGTGCCTTATAAATAAAGAATAATAATAGTAATAATAATAATAATAATTATAATAATAATAATAGGCAGCATCGGGACTATAAGCAGCAGTGAACAGAATACCTCCCAACTTTCCCAGCCCTCAAATCAGGACTGTTCCGCCTAAATCAGGATGGTTGGGAGGTATGATAGCGCTATACATGGTATGGCAAATTAAATAACTTCTTAGCATGCATAGTATGGAGAAAAACATATACTTTGTGTGGCAGAACAGTAAAATCAGCTACAGTAGTATATGAAACCTCATGCCCATCAGTTTCTTTCTGTAAGCCTCATGCCCATCAGTTTCTTTTTGTAAATAAACTTACTCTGGCTGCTGTGATTCGTCATCTCTGCGATCATGTGATTAAGAACCATGCCTGGCCATTACTTCATGACCTAAGGCTGTCAAAGATAGGAGCTCTGACCAGACGCTCCTTTGTAGGGACCCGAGATCCTTGCTGTTGCCAACATACAGCAGTTGTGCCCGCCACATATGTACAGTGAAATGGTGCTAAAAAAAAACATCTGAAAGTAGCTCCTGTTTACTTAGGCAATTACTAAAGAAACAAATTCATACATTTGCACAGTGTTTTATGGATACTATTTGCTATATGACTCTTTAACCTACAGTATCTTTTCCAAAATCTCCATGATTTTTTTCTTAAGCCATCCTATTGTTGAACTGTTCAATTACTAAATGCCAAATACAGGAGATAATTGGATTGATATATCATGCAAACAAAGACAAGTTTCCTGCTTGTGTTTCTTTTACTTGATTAGTATAAAAAGTAAAGCTGTCCTCAGGCAGAATTCCTAACTCTGACACTGGTGTAGAAAGAGAATAAAATAGTAAATGACAATATGTCTCTTACAGACAGGAAATTTTACAAAATACAGTATACTCATATAGATAATCTCTAGAGCTTCCATGAATAATAGATTTTAACCCTATAACTCCTTTATAAAAAAAAAAGTACAAGATTTATGTATGTATCTGAAATTGTAATTGTATTCTAACATATTACTAGCAAATTTAATATAGTAGCTCATAATATCTGGGAGCTGCCGAGGGAAGGTGGGCCTCCGAAAATCGCGTCATTTTGGCCTCACCCCCGTGATGTAATGACGCACACGTTTTTTCATGTAGCACACAAATACTTGATAGCTTATTTGTACACTGATATTTAAAGTTAATATTTGTGTGCTACATGAAAAAACAATCAGTATTTAACTTATGTGCAAAACAGAATACTAATTTGTACCCCTTGCATTGTAACATGGTTTTGTCCAGGAAACCGAAATAAGAAGTTTCTTAAGTTAAGATCCTTAATAAATCAGGCCCCTGGACTCTAGATCACACTTAGGATATACACAGATTTTTTATTCTATACTCTACTGTATACTATAGTTCTACTTGTAAGATATTTATATATTCTTGGCTAGAACGTGGTTATATTAGGAGAAAGCGATGCTTATACTATTTTGTGTCTCTCCACCCATCACATACTTATTGAGTAAGCCATGGGTGCAGGATGAACTGCTTGTCCCCGGGACAGGTACATTCAATCTGGATGCCGCCTTGTGCGTCGACAGCCATTACAGTCTTACCTAGCAGGGTGTGGGGTGGGGAGGCATCCTCTTGGGATTGTGGTGCTGGGCTATGACATTAAATCCTAGATCCACACTCCCAACCCTTTACAAATATGGAGGAGCAGCAGCCGCAGCTTCACAGGTAATAGCTGCTGGCAGTTGTCCCTCCAAGTTAGCCACCAGAGCTCAGTGTTGGTGCCTCACAGTAACAATAAAGAAACTGAAATAATGACATTATATCACTCTTTAGGTTTGCTAGTGGTAGCGCAACCCCTGCCTGCCCCCTCACAGATTTTAATTACATGAAACTTGCTAAAAATGCATGTATGCACTGCTAAAGGATGAATGGGATATTAGTGACTGTACAGCTCTGGGCCCCAGCATACAACCCAAGCTGTCCTAAGTATAATCCACCACTAATCCACACACAGAGTGTAAAATAGTAAAACAACGAAAACACACATCTCTTTGTAAAGCCACAAATACTATAATAGCAATAACATTGAAACTTACTTAACTTATTTAGGCCTATACTGAAAATATGGTATTGAAACGTGATAAAGATGAGGTATATATGATAGTACAAACATGTAGAATACAAGCAAACTATACATAAAAAGAAAGGAAAACTGAAAAGGGAGACTTTGGCCAAAATTTGTAAAAGCTGTTAAAATGTGTACTGAACTCCAAAAATAAGTCTAAGTGACAGCTATATAGACCGGTAATATAGTTATGTTATCTCTGGCTTGTCAAACTACTTAGGCTTGATGGTAAATGTATGTGAATACACAACTACTTAACATACTTGCCTACTCTCCCTGAATTCCCGGGAGGCTCCCGAATATCGGGGAGTGCTCATGGACTCCCGGAAGAGTAGTCAAATCTCCCGCATTTACCGAAATTCACGGCACAGTGAATGGAGGAGGCGGGGCTTAATTGGGGCTATGGTTCCTACCCCATGTCACGTGAATCTTAAAAGTTGGTGAGTTATCCATTAATTGCCTAGCAAGAGTGTAGTTTTCTGCTGCTACAGTCACATACAGTTGTGACATTCTATTACAGTATTTTGCTTTGTTGTATCTAATTTGCTGGCCAGTCCAAGACACACATGTGGAGCGGTAGTTATATCTGTATGTCTCTCAGGGACACAGCCTAATAAAACAGCCAGTGCTGTAGAACTGCAAGATATATTTTTCTTATGTATGCCTGCCAGGATAAAAATAAATTAAAATTGTTAATTACTAATAGCTTTATTCATACAGATATTTTGACAATTGCGCCCCTCGATCTCTGTGGTGATGATGGTAGTAGGAGACGATTGAAACTCCAGACTAGGATGTGGGAAAAAGTTGAATTTTGGGCCCAAGTACAAAAACATTTCATTGTGCTCAGCTGGAATTTCCCTTCATGACAGGGTTAATTGATTTATCAAACAAATATCTCTGTAACCCATGGGACAGATGTGTGGCTGTTTCTCTTGTCTTGAGAAATATGTAAACAATGTGACTGATTAACCTCTAATGAAAATATTGCTGTTTGAGACAGTATTGCTGTTGTTTTATTGTACTGATGTCTTATAATGCAGACACTTCAACTGATTTCCTAATGACGCAGCAATGATAAAAACATATTAGGCCTCATTTAGAGTAGGCCCAATTTTAATTTAAGATGTGCGCAACTCAAAATAATTTGTAAGTATGCATGAAGATAGGCTCTATGTGTATCATAATGCGGCTGGAGTAAATATACTATGAGCACCACCCGTGGCTGCCGGAGTATGCTGGAGCTTATGAAATTACAAGCGCCTGCAGCCAGGGCCCACTGGGACACTGATTTACCTAAAAGCAACAAAAACACAAACACCATGGATGGTCATAAGCTAGAAATAATAGCATGAAGGAGCGGAGAAATTCGCTTAAGACAACAAGGTCGTACAAGAAAGAAAGACATGAGACATAAGAGTGGGAGGACCTTGCCTGTGGAAGCTTACATTCTAGAGGGCAGGGGTAATGAGGGAGAGTAGGTGCAAATGGGGCGAGAGTGAATGTGGTGAATGGATGAGGCAGAGAGAGTGGACATTTTGGGGGTGGGATAGGGGTAGGGTAGGTAAGCTTGAAGAGGTAAGTGGAAGGTTGGATGTGAGTCTGTTAGGATGAGGCAAGGAGTTCCACAGGTGACTGAAAGGAATCCGCACGAGAATAGCTACCCGGTGTGACTGGATTGGTTGGAGTATTGGAAAACTGTTCACATATTGACCCCTTTTGAGCAATGAATGATATTAGTTTCTAGAACTAGAGTTTCCAGTGGACTCTGGCTGCCAGAACATACTGGCACTTGCTCCAAATCCTCCATATTGCTCTGGTAGCCACTGGCTGACAGCCTTGGACATGCTGGCACTTGTACTTCTATAAGCGCTAGCATGCAATAGCAGTCAATGGCTTTCAGGGCTTGCTGGAATTTACAGTTTTATAGGCACACTTATTTATTTGAACACTTTAAAACCCTGGCACCCACTGCCCTAATGTGCAAGGAGGAGCCCAAGGTCTATTCAGCATCCGGACAGTTTTCACTGGGGGAAGGACGCTACACATTTTTCACAAGCCTGATTCCATAGAGAATTCTGCCCTGAGCTTAATCGGCTGGGGGCTGCTATCACATTATGACAGTTTGACCTCAGCCTGCTGGTCTCCCTTTATAGAGTGACAGCCCAACCCCGCACTGGTGCTCTTTACCGTACTTACAGGGGGACCCCACGCTCTTTGTCTCCCTACATGAGCGATGGTGCTGGTTAATTATTTTAAGGATGGTGTCATCATTAGCATGTAATTTTACATCAGGGCTTAGTGAGTCGCAAATGATACACCTCATAATAAATGAATTTGAAGACTGAATCTGCAGGGTGTGTATTACATGTAAGTGTGCATTCGTCTATTGTAAGCAACTTGTACCACCCTGATCCACCTCTCCAGGGAGGCTGCAAGTGCATGCGCAGTGAAACTAAGTGGATATTTGCGACTCGTAGCTGGACACACATCCAATTCTATGTCAGGCCCATTGTGATTAAATCATTAACACACATGAGATTGTATATGTGAAATATTATATCCTGTTCTTAGCTATTCTAGATATTGTGGAGCAAGGGGAGGGGGGTGTCATGCAAATTAATTTTGAGACTGCTACATGATATGCTTCATCGTCATTATCATCCATTTATTTATATAGCACCACTAATTCCACAGCGCTGTACAGAGAACTCTTTACATCAGTCCCTGCCCAGTTGGAGCTTACAATCTAAATCCCCAAACTTACACACACACACAGACTGAGACTAAGGGCAATTTAATAGCAACCAATTAACCTACTAGTATGTTTTTGGAGTGTTGGAGGAAACCGGAGCACCCGGAGGAAACCCACGCAAACACGGGGAGAACGTACAAACTCCTCACAGATAAGGACATGGTCAGGAATCGAACTCATGACCCCAGTGCTGTGAGGCAGAAGTGCTAACCACTTAGCCACTGTGCTGCCCACATGCTTTGCAAAATATATCAACATGTATTTCTGAAGTATTTTTCAGAATGATTAAATGTTTTCCAGATCTCCAGAGAGAGCCTGCAAAATTCTAGTATAAACCAGTGATGGGCAATAGGCAGTCCTATGGCTGCATGTTGCCAACTGTGTCTTCACCTGCGACCCTCAGCTCCTTCCTGCTTTATTGTTATAGCTTGTAACACTTGTGTAAAATGCCTGCCAATATGTTTTTACAGCTCTCTTTCTTTGATTAAATGCATTGTTTTAATTTATTACTGAGATTGAGGATAATGTGCAGTCCTTTTGCAGGATAGAGGTTGCCAATCACTGCTATAAACACTGTCCTACAAAGAGCCTATTTCAAGCCATTTTACGATTTGCAGCCCTTACCCCATCCGACTGCAATATAAAAGGTAAATCCTCAAGAAGACACTGATGTTTTTCCCCTTTCAGCAGAACAAAATGTTCTGATTGATTTAAGCCAATGCTGCTGATATTAGTTTTCATACCACTACTAGAATTATTGCACCCTGGGAAGGGCTTCAGAATTGTCCATCCAAATGATAGGAAAATACAATTAGAATTGTTTAACCTTTGCGTTATGTTATTATTATAAAGTTGACCACCTTTAGTGCGCTCAGTACTGCATCTCCTCTTCCAAAATACACTACTGCTGAGATTTAACCTCCTGTTCAACTCCTAAACACTCCTGCAATAAGTGTAAACACAGTATGCTTGATTGCACAAGACTTTGGGCCCAAGCTCTAACAAAAAGTAAACTACAACAAAAACATGATTTATGTATTATAACAAAATAAAAGAAGCTAGAATTTGCCAAGTATAAAGATGTGACAACCGTATTTAGTGAAACTGCTTTATTAGCATGCATATTTCAGCAAGTGGTTACAACACAGTACATAGTTAACAGTTTACAATGTACCTCATTCCATAATAACAAAGGGTACAGTATAATTAGCTTAGGAATCCCAATAAATCCTAATGTCTGTTTGCTGATTTACCTTTGGTTGTGTGAGGATGGGTTATGGCACTGCTTCCCACGACCCACTTAGCATGACTTGCGGTTCTGGATGACCTCTCTTTTATTCTGCTCGAGATTTATAGACGCAAGCAGATATTTTGGAAGAAGTAGCCAGTGGAGGCCAGCAGTGTGAGACCAGAATCTAAGCTGAGGAATTTTGGCTGAGATTCCTGTTTATAGGCAAAGTGTCCTGGAGCAACAGGTGTGACAAGAGGAGACTCATAAAAAGAATATTTACAAGGATTTAAAGAGTTCCTCCTGAGACTACATACAAAGCTCGAAATATTTTTGGTGGTGATCCCAGTGCTGAAGTTAAATGTTTTGTAAAAAAAAATAACTCTGGAAATCACATTCTTAATTAAAATGAAATTGCAAAGCAAACAGTTTGTTAAACAACTGGACCATAGTATAACATAGGGTTTATTGAAAAAGTTCAAGGTGAGGAGAGGGTGGGTGGGTGTACACATGTTGGGGGAGGGGGACAGCAATTGTCTAGTGACAGCAGTGAAAAAAGTGAAGAAAACTGAGACTTCTTGATAACCAGGTACAGAAATGCTTTCCGATCCTAACACCAATAATTATGCCTAGTCTGTCTGCGAACAACAGTGAGGCTCATTTACGAGTGCAAAAATTCAGCTCCACAGCACAAATGCCATTTTGTGATGTCATAGAACTTATGTCTGTGTGTATGTGAAGCATATAGACCATTGCAATAAGATGTCAGCATCTGCATGGGCAGCTAAATATTGCATTCCCTGGTGGAAGGAGCTGGGTACATCTGGACGCTCCTTGCTGATTGTTATTTAGGCATACTCATGCACCACAGGGACAAACGCAGGATTTCTAGTGGGAGGTTTCCAGATTTCAGCAAAGCAAACAAAAACTGTAAAACAAGCCTGCAACAGACACTTTTTTCGTAGTGCAAATGGTTTACTATAAATAACAACAAGTAATGTAATATATTATCTAATAACAAGACTGTGTCTAACAGTGGCCATTCTCTGTGACCTTTAGCGAGTGATCGCCACAGTTTGACATCTGTCATCCTCTTCCCCCCTATGCAGGTTAGGGTCTGGTTACAGAGGATGGCTAGGGTTTAGCTGCATACACAAGTTAGGGTATGGCTACAGTGCTAGGTTAGGGTCTGTCTGCTGGGGGAAATTAGGATCTGGCTGCAGGGGGACATTAAGGTCTGGCAGCAGGGGGAGTTTGGAGTCTGGCTGCAGGGGGAGCTAGGATATGAAGTTAGGGTACAGCTACAGTGGAAGCTTAGAGTTGGGCTGCAGCGAGCAAGGCCACCAAAAGGAATTTTGGGTCCCGATAAAGCACCCCCTTGGGACCCCTTCCATAGCCACCGAAGGGAATGTGGCTAAACCAGGTTGGTGGCTCCTCCAAATACACAGGCAGACGAGGACCCCCCAGGCAGGACCTGCTCATCCCCACCCCCCATTTCTGGCAACAGGACATTGGTGTGTGTCTGTCTGTAAGGGAGGCTAAAGCAGGGGATGGTTATGGTCTGTCTGGAAAGTAAGTTAGAGTATGGCCGGAGAGGGAGGTTAGGGTATGGCTGCAGCTAGTGCTTAGGGCATGGCTGCAGCAGGTACTTAGGGTATGGCTGCAAGGGAAAGCTATGGTATGTCTGCAGGGAAATGTTAGGGTCTGCCTGGAGAGAAATGTTAGGGTCTTTCTGAAAAGGAGGTTAGGTTATGACTGCAAGTAGATTCTAGTGAGCTAATGATTTACTATCAATAGCTGGACAGCAATTCACCTGCAATCAAAATGTCTATGACCGTTGTCAATGGCTGCAAATGAGTTTCAGCAATCATTTAGTCTTCTCTACTAGAAAACGCTTACAAGGAGAGATTCTTTGGAGAAAGGACAATTTGTAGCTTGGGAAAATTGTGCACACAAATCACAATGTAATAAATATATTCAAACACATATAATGGGACACATGCAATAAAGACAATCTCAAATCTCAATACCCCATCACTCCCTTGACTTACTGAAAATATAAATTAGGCTCACAAAAGCAGTACGTTAGGAGTAAAATGTAAAAGCTGTTATTAATGGGGTAGTCCTTAAGTGATGTTTTTATTTTTTCTTCTTACAAACCACAATATGGCCAGTGACTGGCAAGAGTTTTTCCAGGGGTACATAAAGGGGTCAAAGTAGAAAATTAGAAGTGCTGGTATGGAAAATTAAGTGAATAGCTGGGGGTCTGGAGGCCGACTAGACCGCCATAAGGTTTATGGATTTTGATATTGTGAAATTAATTTTAAATGTTTTTAAACACTTCTGTCAATAGCTGAGACAAACCTAAAGCATGTATACTAGAGAGACTAGTCTAGCGCTAAGCGCCCAATAACTACCAGTTAAGTACTCTAATTCAGGTATAATGGAGGTATGTACTATTCGTCTATAACTGTGTGGCAGGTATAATGACTAGTTGGTATTGTTCCTCTATCTCGGGCTTAATGACTAACCCCCTTATAGTTATTAGCCAGGTAGGTACTTCCCCATGTAAGGTAGCATAGGAACTTTGCTTCTACTCTGCAGTTACAAATATAAGAAGATATGGGTGGTTACCTGGGCAGGGGGACCCACACTCACCATGGCATCAATGGGGAAAGTGGGGGCAGTTTAAAGAACCCTGTATCCTGCTGGATGTGGAGGCTATAGAGACATAGCAATGCTGCACTTACTGGCCAGTGCAGTCAATCAGTACGTCACTCAGAACAGCCAAATACTCCCTTACCTGATTACTGCATCTTGACTTTATTCCTCACTTGCCTCAGCTATTGGGAGCATTGGTTGCATAGACGTTTAACCCATGTGTAGACTGTGATTAAACTTGCAGCCCCACTGGCCCTGTACCTGGTCCCGGAAAGCTCTTCCTAGTTAACATGTCACTGTCTCTTTCCCATTACACATGCAATCACACCTTCTGACTTTTTGGGCTTTAAGCAGGAGGTGTCAGAAAAGATACAGGAAATTGCAGCATATGCTATCACCCTAGTTTCCTACATTACTTGCACACTAGAGTCTCCAATACGCACTCCTGTGGCTCTGTCTGGTGTTTTAATGTCACGCTACTAAAGTGAATGCCCAGACTCAGAGGCAGGGCCGGACTGGGACTAAAAATCAGCCCTGGCATTTAAAGTATATAGGCCCACGTCTGTTAATTAGTAGAAAATGAAACATGTGCCGGGGCCACATTGCATTAGGGGCATGGTCAACATGGGACATTGATAAATACATTATAATAAAACATTACATTCATTATGCCCTCCCCATCCACACTATGACACCCCCAGCCCACTGTACTTATCTATTCTTCTGGTGCTGCTGACATCATCAGCGTGGGAACTTCCTTTAGAGTGAGCAGGGAAGCTCTTAGCCTCACAAAATTACCAAATCTCATGAGACTTAGAGCTCCTCGGCTTGCTGCAGGCTGTGTCCTCTCCGGGGACTAGAAGAAACTATCAGCTTCCTCCTGCTAACCAGAGCTGGATTAAGGCTCAGGTGGCCCAGGACACTTAAGACAGGGGGTCTCCTATGATGTATTATGGTTATTAGACGCATTTTAGACAAATACACAGGCAATACTGTGTGCACTACTATTAGGTGCACGCAGTTCTGCCTTCACAAGTAGTACAATGTGAAGTAGGACATACCTTCCAACTGTCCTTGTAGTCAGATCAAATCCTGACTAAGCGGGACAGTCACCCACCAAATTCAGGACAGTTGGCAGACTGTCTTGGTCTCTCCTACCTGTTCTTGTCACTGTCACCACCTGTGACTGCTGGTGTCTTTAGTTGCTGCTTGTCTGGATCCTGGAATGTTGGGAGCCTAATTTGGAAAAAAAATGGGAACATGAAATTTAGAAATCTCCAACCAGCCCCAGCATTAAATCAATAGCACCCACATTATATAATTAGGCCTCCCTCCAGCCCCAACATTAAAATAATAGTATGCACATTTGATAAATAGATCTATTTTCCTCCAACCAGCCCTGTGAATTAATATCCTCAAACCACCCCAGCATTAAATTGAAGGTCCCAATACCTCACCTTAAATAAATAAGCCCTGTTTGGAAAAGGGATAGATATTGTTCACCTCCTGGAAAGCTGCACAACTAATAAACACTCTAAGCCCCCCAACCAGCTCCAACATTAAATCAATAGCATTCACATTTAACAAATAGGCTTATTTCTCCTAATGACCCCCAACAGTACATTGTTAGCACCACCAACACATCAATAAATACCATGTCAATACATTATTAGTACCCCAATTACAGCAATAAATACCTCCCAACATATACACTTATACTACATCAATACCCAATCACACTTTAGCAATCAGCAATACCCCTACGCTTACCAGCAAAACTCCCACATTACAGCAATCATGAATACCCTCCCAAATTACAGCAACTAGCATTACCCCCACATTACAGCAATACCTTCTCCCACTTATTAACAATACTAACCCCCAAACACACTAAATCACTACAACCACCACCACGCCACCCCCACACTACAACAATGCCACCAATTATATGGGCGCCACTGTAGGGAACCAATGTTCTGCTTTTTTTAAATCTCCCACAAATTTGCAACAACAGAGTAGCTACACACATATAACTAGATTGGATGGTTGGTAGGCTTTGAGGAACAGGTGAGTTTTAAGTGCCCATTTGAAGGAGCACAGATTAGGAGAGAGACGGATGGAGTGAGGGAGGTCGTTCCAGTGAAGGGGGCCGAACGGGTGAAGTCTTGAATTCTGGAGTGGGAAGAGATAATTAGAGTGGTGGAACGGGCAGGAGTGTGAATGGAGAGGAGGTTAGTGATATAAGGGCAGTAGACTGGGAGAGAGCCTTGTACGTGATGGTAAGGAGTTTTAAAAGAGTTTGAATTGTGAATGTGATTTAGCTGCACAACACAATCAAACCCTATGCACAACCGGCACCTTCCTTAGCCCTTATCCCTAATACAGGAAATAGTTCTCCCAGGTGCATTATGGTTTAACAGGCACTTTTTGTAACCCCAGAACAGTTAGTAAATTTAAGTCGGATTTACTATGAATATTTAAGAGAGTTGTCCACTTTTATTTTGCTATATACCCCCCAGCAGTACTTTGGTGGTGGTTCCTTACCAGGGAATGCCGCTATGTGTTGACATCAGCAGGGTCCTATTACTTACAGTCAGTGGGGATCTCTTCAGGTCAGGCTACAAATTACAGCTAGAAGAGCACAGTGGCCTTCCATTGAGGAGCTAGCTATCACATCTAGCCATGCACTGGATCTTTACATGGTTACCACTAATTAGTAAGTAAACGCAGACTGAGGTCTCATGGGGAAGAAGGAGTATAGAAGAAATATGTATGATACAGAGAAAGCCTTAAACTTGTTAAAGATATTCTTAAAGCCACATGGAAAAAAAATATGTGTTTCTAGAACATCACACACTGTATCCTTCATACAAGAGTCAGGCATTTGGATGTATGGCAGATCTCTGGATATATATCAGATGCTGTATGTATCCAAGGATGCCTTTTGCTGTATAGCCTGACAGGAGAAAAAGTTTGCTTCTTTATTTTCTGTCACTTTAAGATTGAATGCATGACGGTCGCGCTGACATGCTTCCTATGGCATTACCCCTGCGCTCCATAGTATATTCCCACCAGGAGAGCTGGCAAACCCATCTCACTCACCATCTCACAGACCGCACGGCACAGTCTAATATTTACTGCAATATCTACTCTGCTGGGCTGACATGTCCGACGATCTGCAGCTGTCTCCGAGGGAGCAGTGGACAGAAGGAAGGAGGGGGGAGACGGAGCAGCCCAGAGCTGCTCTGCGCAGCAAATGTAGTAAGGTGGCTGGTTCCTGGGGAGGAGCCAGCCACCAGGAAACCAGTCATTGTTGGGGTCGGCCACCAATAGGCTAGGGCCTGCCCCATTAGCTTGTCCGCACATACTCACACCGGGACCCGGCGTGGCA
Source organism: Mixophyes fleayi (assembly GCF_038048845.1). Classification (NCBI taxonomy): domain Eukaryota; kingdom Metazoa; phylum Chordata; class Amphibia; order Anura; family Limnodynastidae; genus Mixophyes; species Mixophyes fleayi. The sequence continues at coordinate 185,840,793 of NC_134403.1, read as the reverse complement.
GTCTTGTCCCGGAAGATAGTAATGCCAATGCGCCCCTGCTTAGACCGGCCCATCCAGCCATCGGCCCTTCTGGCATTTGCCAGAAGTGCCAGGTGGCCAGTCCGGCCCTGCTCAGAGGCTCAATGGAAGTGGGGAAAGAAGTGTTGGTATATCATACTGGCACATACTGCCCCACTTCAAGCTCTTTGAAAATCCCAAAACCTATGCATGAGCTAAGTGAACAAGTTGGCACATTTGCATAAGTGAAGCACGCTGTGTATCCAAATAGAGACTTTGAAAGAGGGTTTGGGTTTCTCACATTGCACTAATATAGATAGAGAGAGAGAGAGACAGAGATTTGCTGTCTCACAATATTTTGTTCCCTGTACTCTGGCACCAAATTATCATAAAAAACAGGAATGATTGACTGCACCTTGCATCTTATAATCCATTATTAATGAGACATCTGTATACCACCTTAATTTAGGCATGTATCAGATTTGGCAACTATTAAAGATTGTCTGAACTAATAATTTCTGTAAAGAGTATTTCATAAAAAAAAGCGACTAAGTGCAATGTTTGTCCTGTCACTGACATCTTAAACCACCCATGATTTGATAACTAAAGGGAGCTTAACATTTTGTTTTCTCAGAGCTGCAGTTTCCTTTGATCAAGTGACTTCATATGAGAAAATTCCTCAACCACAAATAATTACTTGGCATCTCTGTACAAAAAACAAAGCGAGCAATGTTTCTGTGTATTGGTTTTTATTTTATTGGTAATGATAACTATTAGATTTCATTATCCTTAAAGAAGAATAAAACTTACACAATAATTATTATTATTGTTTCTTGCTCTTCTCATTTGAAAATTCTGCCCAAGGGTATGAGATCAAACCTGTATGTTCAAAGGTACCTGATAGCTAAAGGTAGGACAGGCTAGGGGTTGGATTGAGGTCTTTCAGTTACTCCATATGTAGTTCTTAGAGTTTCAGTTACTGATATATCAACATTGCTAATGTTGTTTAGCACTTAGAGCTTGTCTACAGGAGATCGGACCACACACATTTGTGTATTTCCAGTTGACCAATATGATTGCAAAATGACCGTATTAGTGACACAAGGAATCACTCCATGCATAAATAATTTTCATTTACATGCACGTCAGACTTAGAACAACAGAAATGTTCCGTGATGCCCGTTCACTTTTCTATAATAAAGATGAGCCAAATATGATAGATTTTGATTGTTTGTCAATTACATGTACCAGTATCAGTACAATTTCAATCCAATCAGTTGCCAACTGGATGACAATACCAATACCATTGTGTGGCAAGCTTTATTGATTTCTTATATTTCACCGCAACCAATATGGACACTCAGCATGCCATAACAGACACTGATATGGCATTATGGGACATGTAGTTCCACTGCAGTAGGGAATTTAGTGGCCTGTATGCAAGAGTAGTGCTTATGCCCTTCCCCCCTCCCACATGTGATAATTAGAGAGTGGGGAGGACATAAATCACATACAATGGGGAGAGAGGAGGAGGGGTACAGGAAAGGGGAGAAGCAGAGCTAAGGGAGGGGAGAAACAGGAGTGGAGCCAGCTGGACAACAGAGACTGGCTGTGTCCCTGCCCTAGGCTGACAAACAGGGAGCTGAGCCAATTGGGACAGGTAGCCGATCCCCACTGACAGCAGCACGATATTTAATAGGGTGTCTGGATCCTTGGGAGGGGTCAGCGACCAGGAAAGACCAAAATGCCAGGGCTGGCCCCCTACTGTTCCAGTCGGATAGACAAAGGACCAAAACCTCTAGAGAGCCCCCTAGTGGCCTGCCTAGGATTTCCATGGTACCTTGGCGAGTCAGTCCGAGCCTGTGACATTATATTTTAATTTCCTGTGTTCATTGCAAAGTATTGTTCTCTGTCATGTTATGTTGGCTAAAAGCTAAAATTGGCTGATTGTAGTGTAACTCAATTGGATTTCTAACAGGAAGTCTACTGCATGAAGGGAAATATCTTCCCTCACAATTAGAATTGTATCTAAAATATATTCAGTACTATTTGAAGCTCTCTTATATATTGTTTTTTGTATTTTAGGTTTTTTAGTCCTTTAAGAATGCCAAATCAATTGCTATAATAAATTAATAAAAAATATAACAAAGATGCCTTGGGGCCCCTGGTGCCAGGGTGTAGCAACACTCATGGAAGAGTAAGCTCAAAAATTTAATAATATTTTACTTCATGGGATATTTTACATAGAAGGAATAATAATGTCTGTTGTGCGAGTCCGTGTGCTTGTTGGAGAACGATTTGTTATGTTTATGGATGAGTCATAGGAAAACTCCCTGTTTGATTACCAATTATTGCATGGGAATTTGCATTTGGAACAAAGATCTATTTGAGTCGTAGTCTTGCACTTAGACAAGAGACCGGTTAGACAAAGATATTCAGTGGTAGAATTGACTATTTTGATTGATCTCAAACAACCCTTTGTAGAATCAGTTCTTATGTCTTCTGTTGAATGTATCTTTATTTATAGGAAAAATTTAATAGTGACTAGTGCCTGTGTTTATTATTATAAGTTCATCAATATGCTGAAGACCATAGTCTTATGGGTCTGTTTGTCTACGGATGAAGAGCCCTATTGAAAGTGGGTGTTGTTGCCAGCCATAAAGCTTGTTATTGCATCACCCAATCTATGAAATGGTGCTATCCAGGGTTGCCAACTGTGAAATGAAAAACAAGGAACCGCTAAGTGAAAAACAAGCCCAAACAATCCTAAAAAGAGCCCAAAAAAGCCAAAAATTAATAATTTTTTATTTATGATACAAATATCAAGATAATATTAATAGTAATGAAATCTGCAGCAGTTTCTGCAGTTACAGTAACTAAAGATGAAGATTCAGGAGTTATAGCTGCACTTTAGGGGTTTGTTTTCTCTGTACACTACAATATATCCCCAGCTTTACACTATAATTACACACATCATGTTCTGTCTGGTCGCATATATACTCTCCATATCTACTGTATACAACACAGACAGGCTCCCCCAAGAGGAGCCAACGCTGAAGTTTACCTACCAACACCTGAGGTCATGCCCACGTAAGAGACCAGCAGCGTCCTTACACTGACTAAAGCGTTATTATACACAAGGCAATAAAGTTTTTTGAAAAAAAAATAAAAATGTTGTGAAGCCCAAAAACCCACAACCCGCGACCACCAGAAAAACCCTGCAACTCTAAAAAAAACAACAAGCCCAATTCCGCTTGTTACAGTGGAATTGGCAACTATGGTGCTATCCCTTGAGATGTCACACACAGACTTTGCATATCTCCCAACATGCAAGTCCCCAGCAGCAGAACAAGGGGCTGCTGTGCATTAGCTATCTCCCTTCCCCCAATATTCCCACCTGTGGGACAAACTTGTCATTATATTTGGGACTGTCCAACTGAAATTGGGACAGTTGGGAGGTATGATCTTTGGCTGCTGTCTCTCTCAGGTAATGTGGAATATTCCCACTGACTGAGCACTTCTTCTCGCCACAGCGACAGTCTGAGGTAATTTCTTCCTCAAATCTGTTCAATTTCACTCATATCCTATCTGTCATGATGTCATGATGGCCCCTCGTGGCAGCAGGACATGAGCCCGCTCCCCAGATTAGCGGGGGATCCCAGGACTGCCTTTCCTCTCTGCCAGGTCCCTGGCTGTCACACTCTCCCCACAGACTTCTCCTCCACTCATACCAGCCTTATGTTGTTAAGCAACCATTCATGGTGTGTCCATTCTGTGTCCTAGTGACGGCACAAACAATCAGTAACTAGGGGTGTGAATAACAACACCAGAGGGGGCATTACAACTAGAATCTCTTGTGCTAAATCAGAATCTATGCTATGTTTGAAAAAAATGTATGCATAATATCACACTAGTTATTAAAACTAATTAATAACAATAATAAAAATAATAAAATGAAAGGTCTATTCGATTTGGTCTATACATATGACAACAGATTCAGCTATGAGTTAAATCATAATTTAAGAAATTCTAGAGAAAGATATAGAGAGGGGCTATCGATATTATCTGGCCATGTGCCCTGAGTCCCTGATAGTTCCTAGTATCATAATACTGTGTGTACAAATGAAAACAAATATATACACTCACATTTTACTTAATTATTTTGTGATTAATTGCACTTATATTAATATTGAGTGAGGAGAACGGAATCAAGTCAAATGCATATTTTGCCTACTCTCCCGAAATGTCCGGGAGACTCCCAAGGAGGCATGCCCACGGAGGGGAGTTTTGAAATGTCGGCAAGTGTGCTCAAATGTGCATGTCATAGTTGCCAATTGTCCCTAATTTCCAGGGACAGACACAAGTTTTACAGATTTGCCGAATGGATATCTCACTAATAACCAGCAAACAAAAATAAATCCTCTTTTTCTGCCTCTTCGTTGCAGTTCGGACTATTTATTCATACTTTTGGGGCTTATTTATTGAAGAGAAGTATTTTAAATATGAAAAAAACTATGTTATAATTAAATTGAGGGGTTATTATAGTACTGAAAGATCCACATGTGCTTAGATGCATCGGCTCAGCAGCATAGTGTCCTTGAAATCTATTTTAAAATGAGGGCAATTATGGCATCTCAGATATAGAACAGGTTCATGGAATGTTGTTTTCCTTTCAGGTTATGTGTAACTGCTGCATGTTTTAAAGAGGAGGTCAAAACATAATTTAGCCAGGGTCAAGAAAAGACGCATACAAAGAGTGCATAGAAGAAGGTGTTTGAGTAGAGAGAACAATGGCCAACGTTAAATACTGGAGATTGATTATATAGCTAAACCGCATCTAGTAAATACATAGATAGATAATAGATAACTTTTACAGTTTAATTATGTAAATAATAGTATTTTTAAAGAATGTAAAAGAAAATAAGTGACCACATATTTCTGCATTAACATTCCAAGGAGTGAGAATACGGGAAATCCATCTAGCTACAATCTGAGGTTAGAGGGCAGAGGGCAGAGTTGATGAAGATAGACATGCTGGTCCATGAGAGAGTCAGGGCAGTTGTCAGAGTAAGTATAGTTTTAGATAAGTAAATTCAAATGCTTTAAAAAGCAAAGCGAGATAAGTTGAGATGAAAAATAATGTTACTCATTGGTAAGTGTTAAGGTCGTTTCATTGATTAAGGAACGCAAGCAAATGATGACTAAGAACACTTTCAGAAAACAGTTTTTTCGTGGATATCAATTTTAGATGCAACCATCTACCTTATGAATATTATGGAAGGAAATCTCAGACACTTAGGGGGTGATTTACTAGAGCTGTACATTTTACTATAGTGTAGCGGATTTGTGTTCTCTTCCAAAGCCCAATGACAAAAATAAAGGATTTTTCTAACCTTACTGGGCATAGGAAGTGTCTCTTTTGAGAAGGGTCTGAGCATCATCTCATCCTTCATTTCCTGCTTGTTAGGAATTGATGCCCCCAGTTTTGAAGTGGGCAATGGTATACCAACCTTTAGCCAGCCCGATTACAGAAGCACATAGAATTTCAAGACAGGAGGTGTTGATATTTTGAAAGACAATGACCTGTCCCCCTTATGTGATTATGTTAATGAGGAGAAGACTGCATGTGACACTGCGCAACCTGAGGAGTGAAATGGAGCAAGTGGATATTGGGAGGGGTAGTGAGGCTCTTATCAACTTATTCAGGGATAAAACACCTCTATATGCAAGAACTTGTTTTAAGAGAACCCAAAATTAAGCATCTGTATGTAAAAATGTAGGTACAGTGCTTCACAGTGAAGTTACTGATCTAAACAAAAACTACTCTTTTGAGAATAGACAAGTGTGGAAACTGTTTGATAAAATCTAGTCATGGAACACACATAAATAGAACGGAATTACTTTCTTTGATGTCGATACACCTGGGTTTTTCCCTTTAGTATGTATGTTTTCTCTTCCATAGATGGATCTCAGGAAATAAATTAAGCATATAATTATTTATTTTAATTGTGCTAACTACCACTAAGTCTAATGGGATTTAAAGTTCTAAAACATTTTTACACCGTTTTATAGAGGCAGTTCAATGTTGCCTTTGATGGTGAGTTAAAAAAAATGGTTTATTTTTCTGTTTTCACTGGTTTCCTAAGAACCCGCAGGAGGGGGTTAGTATAGGGCATGTATACTGTCATCTGACAAGCAGAACTAATATCTGTGCTGTTAGCATAACAACCTGTACCTGACCTCTAACCTCACCAAGCTCCCAGGGGAATAGAGCAAAGTCTTGGGTACTACAATAGTTTTGGAAAGATGATGTTGTATAAATATATTATAACTTAGTCAGGGTTAGGAAACATGTGGGTTGATATTTAACTACAACTCTTAGCATACATAGATGTCAAGGACGCATCTCCTTGTATAGTGCTTCAATAGAAGTAAGACCTCAGATCATTCATATATATTTTGAAAGGTCAAAGTCTTATGTCAGAACTTACCATCTTATCATGTGTAGTTTTTGTAAACACTCCAAAAAAAGGTCTATGTAAGGTCAAATAAAATTGCCATCTGCACAGTGGTTTACTGGCCAAGATTTGACAACAGGGCCACACTGAAAAAAGCTGTATGTCTGATCAAGCTACTTTTAAACCTTTACCCATCTTGAAATTTGGAACCGTCTGGATAAACTTATAGTGCTTATTTCCCATATATCCATTTATGTTGAAGGCCTTTACAATTGAATTACAATATATTATATTAATATTATGATTATTATCCATACTATTGAAAATGCTTTATTTATATAGTACCATCATATTATACTTTGTTGTACAATCAGATAATATTTATTAATTTTCATCAGTCCCTGTCTCAGTGAGCTCAATGGACATTATATATTATTATATTATGATAAAAAAAATGCTAAATGTGAACCAATACACTTGTTCATAATTTATTCAATACTTAATTTCACAGAGTTACAAGATCTTCAGATATTCACCCTAAAAGTTCAACTAATTCTCTCCAGTATAGAGATGCCTAATATGTTTATATATGGTATGTTACACCTTTTTATGTTTATGGCGGTGTTCAATATAAAGACATGACTTGATCATTGGGGGCCCCATATGAAAATATTGAAGGGGGCTTAAAGGTTTCTAGGTAGCTGCACCTTTCATCCTCTCCCCTCACCTACAGTACTGAGGCTCCGGTCATTTCCTCTTCCTCCTCTACATGTTGCTCTGCACTCTCTTCTACTCAGAGAGGAAAGGAACATCCATATTATTATTGATGTTTCCAATGCACATTCAAAAGAAAAGCATTTATCATCATCATTTATTTATATAGCAACAACATATTCCGTAGCGCTTTACACATTTATGTGCATGTTATAAGCAATACACTTAAAAAATGCATAATTTTCAAGTCATATTTGTATATTTTCTACATGTGTAATATTTTTGCATTAAAAATATAATAAAAACATATAGGGGTCAATTTATGATATTTTCTTCACGTTAATTATCATTTCTTAATGACAAATAGGTAATTTCCGCAGTCTCCATAGACACCTATAGGGACTGCATTTGCTATCAAAGATATATGCTGAGATCCTCTTACATCAATAGTCTTGTTACTTTAAAATAAAGTAGTCCACCAAAAACTTCAGTTTTCGGGGGGATTTACATGGATAAATACCTCTTCGGAGGGTCATAAATAGACCCCATAGATCAATCAACACAAAACAGAGAATGTTGAAAATTAGTCATGGTCCAAAATACAGAAACTTCATAGCAATATTATTCTAGATCTTTTAAATTCTAATCTTTTTAATACCTAAATCCATAAATTTGTATTGTATCTCATTAACTATATTGAGCCATAATTTAAAACATCAGATGTGTTTACATTGCATTGAAACTATGAAACAGCCATAATCATCACTCATAGAAGATAATTATATATCATTTCATGAAAAGCAGATGATTAGGAAACAGCTCTAGCCAGCAATGAGTTGTGCTAAAACATTTTTAGAAAAAGAAATAAATATAATTATATATATATATATATATATATATATATATTTATATATATATATATATATATATATATATATATATATATATATAAATATATATATATATATATATATATATATATATATATATATATGTATATATATAGCTAGATTTTAAGATGAAAAAGGAGTGATCTATTCCTGTTTTCTTACATATCATAGTACAATGCCTCCAAACAGAGCGCAATATGAAAATGCCATGCCCCATAGGAAACTTGTTTGTTTGCGAACCCCAAAAGGGATGGGGCTTATGGAAAGTGAGTGGGGCTTTGTCCGAAAGTTAACGTGTTTGGGTGAAATGTGGGGCATGTATTTTATGGATCGTGAGTGGAGAATATTTTGGCACCGATAAGCCTGGGTAAATTTTGGGAGGTATATAATACACCCACATTTGCATGTTTGTTTAGTGCATATCCATGTGTGGTATCATTTGGTCATTAATTGAAAACAGATTTACAGGATCAAACAATTTGTATCCTATCCTCTAGTTGGACAAACTTAATACTCTGTATTTTTAGTTAACATTTTCAATATTTGTTAATGTAAATAGTATGCAAAATAATAAATAGTTATTATAAATATATACTAAAATTGGATTGAAGACAGGACAACAGAAGTTGTACTGTGCACAGATGACAAACATTGTACCACACTTCTTGGCGAGTACGGTTGATAGGAAGCCACCTCAGACTCTCCCTTTCACATTTTGTGCTTAGAAACTCACAGATACAAATACGCACATAACCATATTCATTTATACATGAGTGAGAAGGCAATCCAACCTTTAAATCCGTGTTTAAAGTAGGCTAACAAATCTCTTTGGTACCTTTTGCATTTTGCCAAGAATACATTTTATGGGGCTAATAAATGGTTTGTACATTAGCCTGCTGGTATAATTACATGCGTCCATTTGAAGGTTTCTGCATAGATTGTGCATGCACTAAGGTCGATACATCCATAAACACATGCATTTTTAGTTTATTGGCAGGTAGCAGGCAATGTTGTTTAGTTCTGTATATAGACAAGAAATACATTACACTGCTTTATAAAAGCCTAGTTCTCATCTTTCACTCTGAACAAATGATAGCTCTACAGGGACTCCCTATATGAATTCATGGTTCTGTCTGTTAGTGCTACAAATAACCTTTAGCCACTGGCTCTCTAATTTTCTGTATATGTCTGTAGAAGGCACACCATGGAGAATTCCCCCTCCGGGTCTAGAAGTGGCAGTGGTACCTAGCAGGGAGCCTGGGGAGTTTGGTTAGATTAATTTAACTGCCTGGTGTTTTACATGGTTTGTTTTCTCTAGAAGTGTCAGGAAATGTTAATTTACCAGAGCTTAGAGTGGAGAAAAAGAGGAAGCAGCAATCAATGGACCACCTATCATTTCAAGAGAGAAATCAATGCATGAATCCCAGGGGTCAGTTTTGCACAAACATGATTTGGGAAACGTTAACATATTCATCAGCAGGACAATTCTTTTTTTTTTTTTTTCACTTACTTATGTTGTAGGTGTTTCCGATATATATTTCTTGCCACTAAACAATACCAAAAAGTAGTAATGTGTCCTAGGGATTATAAGCCGTCGGCAAAATAGAACTGAAAGACAATTGAGTTAGCTCATTCTATACAATTCGTATTAGTCACAGGAGTTAAATTTGGGTCGAATGTTGTCAGAAAATGTACAGAATGCATTTTGTGCCTTAAAGCATTTTTAGTTATATTAATGACAGCTCAAAATGGCAACAGTGTTGTGTATTACAGGCCACAAAATAAGAACTTATTAAGTGTAAACTCTTATATGCAATGTACAACACAATACTGGCACATACGTTTGTCAGAATTTTTATATAAAATGTTTTATATTTTTTTGATAATAAAATTTTAAACATATATTGCACATATAGGCAGAGAGTAACATTTAAAATATAGCACAAACATCAGCATTGGAAACATTAGCTATTGTTCCATTCTCTAGTTATATCACTAAGGCCTAGCACAGATGGGGGATATTTTCAAGTATTTATTGGATATTCTCTGTGCTTATAAAATACGCTTTTACTCTGGTAATCTTCAAATTTACGTAAGCAAATAGTTCGGCACATGCATACTTTTTGACAAGGACTCACTTTTTGGTTTGCTTACCATTAATTTGGACTGTGCCTGCAGCATCCAGAAGTGGTTACCACTGTTCATTGCAAGCTGAGCAATATGGAAACTATAGCGCTAAAAATGTACCTTAGTAGGAGAAATCCTGCAAATGGTGAATACAACCTTCTGAATGGAGTCCATATTAGATTGACTTTTTAGCTCCTTTCAGATTGATTCATTCATTTAGGGGAACATTGTTGAAGGCAGTAAAACTGAAAGTCAACTCTATGGAAATGCTCAATAATTTACATAGTACACTATGCTGCGGGGAAGCTTTGAGACACAACAAAGGCAGCACAGTGGCTTAGTGGTTAGCACTTCTTAGTGGCAGCACTGGGGTCATGAGTTCAATTCCCGACCATGGCCTTATCTGTGTGGCGTTTGTATGTTCTCCCTGTGTTTGCGTGGGTTTCCTCCGGGTGCTCCGGTTTCCTCCCACACTCCAAAAACGTACTAGTAGGTTAATTGACTGCTATCAAAAATTGACCCTAGTCTCTCTGTCTGTATCTGTGTAAATTAGGGAATTTAGACTGTAAGCGCCAATGGGGCAGGGACTGATGTGAGTGAGTTCTCTGTACAGCGCTGCGGAATCAGTGGTGCTTTATAAATAAATGGTGATGATGATGATGATGATTAATGAATGTGGTTCGAACACTCTGTTAGAAAGGAAGACAAAGTACAAGGTCCATGCTTTAACATGCACTATTTTTAATGCCTGTGCTTACAAGCTCTTATTCTACCTATAGTAAAGTACAGTGATGGGCAACTTAGTTTAGTTGAATTGCGGCTTCCGACATTCAAATAGGCCGTACAAAGTAAGGAGGTAGACCACACTGCACTCCATCCTTCCTCCTCCGCAGGTGATGCCGCACTGCGCAGAGGAGGTCATATCACGCCAAACTCAGCTGACTCTGTTCTGCCTCATTTTCTGCTTATTAAGCAGAGAATAAGATTAGAAGCAGCCTGCGGGGGGCGTCTTATGCCAACCACTGGTATAGCCCATAATATAGCTGAAACTATTAGTAATTTTCATATTTAAATAAATTATAAAAAATACACACAACACATATATCCAGTAAACGTATTACAGCATAGTTTCAAATTAAATTATTGCATGTAAAATATATAGCACAAATAGTAAAAATACCCATGGATAAATCATATATGTAGGCAGGACCTGCAATCATGAGGGTCACAATAATTTTATAATTTCTTAAGTATGTGATATGCTCTTTACAAGAGTTATCCTTTTATAATTACTTTAATGAGAGAAAATTGGGGGGTTGTTTAGTCTACCAAACGGCGAAACACCTGCTGTGTTCATGTGTATGTGGCAGGCCCTTGTACTGTGCTCACAGTCCTGAAATGCACAAAACCTTTCAATGGTTTCAACTGTGTGCTTTGAAGTTGTAGTTGGTAAAAAAAGAAAAAAGTTATTATTTTATCTACGTCTCCATCTTAGCTGAACGAATACACTGTATGTTTTGCGACAAACATTTTAGACAAAAGTCATGTTGGCATGAACAAATTTCTGTATTGGGCAGCACAAATCTGCATGTTTCACTAGTGGAATGTACTTCCTAGTCCTTCACATATGCAAGTAATTGGATTATTTATTTTAAATTACCCCACTTCAGAACAGTATATTCAATGTTGAACAATGCAGATACAAAAATTCAAATTCCAAATAAAATTATACATTCATCATCATCATAAGCAGCATTTATTTATATAGCGCCACTAATTCCTCAGCGCTATACAGAGAACTCACTCACATCAGTCCCTGCCCCATTGGAGCTTACAGATTAAATTTTCTAACACACACACACACACACACACACACACACACACACAGACTAGGGTCAATTTGATAGCAGTCAATTAACCTACTAGTATGTGTTTGGAGTGTAGGAGGAAACCCACACAAACACGGGGAGAACATACAAACTCCTCACAGACAGGGCCATGGTTGGGAATTGAACTCATGACCCCAGTGCTGTGGGGCAGAAGTGCTAACCGCTTAGCCGACCGTGCTGCCATGGTTTAAATTAATGACCAAATGCATTGGCTGCTCTGGATGGAGACTTTGAGGTCCTGATTCATGTCTGGACGCAAGTCTCTTTACGTAGCGGATCTTATGTGAAATAGCTCTGTACATACTTAGAAACAGACGGTGGAACGGAGGATGGAAGAGGCGGACTAATGTGGTTCGTGTACTATAAGGGTGTTCTAATGTAGATGCGGCCGATTTATGTCCTGGGATTCTGCAATGACTGCATAGTCTTTGTTTAAAAACTAAATATATGCGTGCCACTAGCTAGCACAAAACATGTGTATGTAAGATTGACTATTCGTTTTCCCGTTTAGTTTTCACTCTTTTGCACGTCTGCGTTCTGCACTGGAGAAGAAACTTTCAGGTTTTTCTGCAACACGTGAGCATCGGCCGGCTCTATCCTCTTGTAATAGTTTTTCTTCATTTCAATTATCTCAAAGCCAAACTTCCTGTAGAAATCTATGGTGGACTCGTTACTGAACTGAACATGCAGATAGATGTTGTCAAAGGTGCCATCTTTTTCACAGATGTTTAAAACATGGTTCAACATCTTTGTTCCAATTCCTAGCCTGCGGGTCGGTGCCAGGCAGCCCAGGGTCATGATGTAAAGTCTCTTCTGATTCTGAGAGTGATCAACTTTACAACATACTGCTCCCACTGCGATGTCATTGAAATAGGCGAGTTTTGCCAGCTCCCCAACTTCCAAGACATCTTTGTAAAACTTATCATTATAGCTCACTGGGAAGATGACGTGGTTCAACAGCTTTAGTTGCTTTATGTTGTGTGGAGTTACATCTCCCATCTCGATCCGGCTACCCTTCATGATGGGTATATTGGGGTCTTAATCACATCACTAAGCCCCGTCCCCGCTATTCAATGTCGTGAATTCCAGCAATTTATAGTGGAAGGGGCCAAAATGACACGTTTTTCAAGTCCCGCCCCCACACACCCACCTCTTTCCCCCCAGCTTCTGGCTTCAGCTTCAAAAGGTTGGCATGTATGATATAAACATGCAATATGACCCACATATATGCATTCAGACCACACACAGATTCACATACGCACATGATGATGTTGATGATATAACACTTACCTACGTTTTATACCTTCCATCCAAGAGAAGGTATGAAAAGAGAACATGAGATTTGTATCATGAAGTGGGCAGGGCACGGTGTGTGATGTGGCTAATTATGTGTCTTCATGTCCCTGCTCAATCAGAGTAAATTCCATCTCGCAATGACCCCACGGGCCTTTGCCTAACGTGTTGCTTACTATTATTGATTTGACTGGCCTCATTGTAACGCCTGTTTTGATATCCATGTACCATTCCCATACTTCTCCCTTTGTGATTTCCTGCCCCCTCTAACCCCTATTTTCTTTTTGCTTTCTGTACCCTTAAGTGGAAAAACTGGTAATAAAAACTATTGTTTAAAAAAATAAAAATAAAAAAGAGTACATTTCTCATGGACAAACCATGTTACAAGCAAGGTGTACAAATTAATGGATTTTGTTGAATGCAAACTTTATTTTTACACTGAAATTTAAGTTGATCTACGACATGTCCTATCTCAATTATAAATCTGTACCCACATTTTAAATTATTTACACCCTCCACCATTGCAACATAGTTTGCCAAGGTGCAAATTTGCTCCTTTATTTGCTTTGCTCCTAACTCTGGACTGCTATAGATTATCCAGCTGTATCCAACCTCATTGGCTGTACACCATGTATAATGCACAGGGGTAGTGGAGAGTGCAAAGGGGGTGGCATTCTGGGTCTTTGAGGAGACAGTTATCTCGTAAGAGACAGGAATCTTGTAAGAGGAGAATAGCATGTGGAATTGGGAGCAGGAACAGTTAGAGTATGACAAGGGAAGTGGTGTGTAAGCGGTGAGTGGTTTGTGTGGGGAAACTGTCAGTGCGTGTTTCCGTGAAAGCCATAAATGGAGTTCTAGCTGAGGAGGACAGGAATCCAGGTAGAGGCCTCTCATTCTCAAGACTCCATTGCGTGCAGACTGCCACCCATCTGCCCCAGGATTTTCCCTTATCTGTAACCTTTTATTACAGTCTAAGATTCACTTAGATGCATTTCACTGAAATGCTATTTGTTTTTTTACTATATTTTTGTACAATGTGTCTCAACTTTATTTAACCCTTGGTCTCATTTCTATTAGAAAATGTTTTCAACAAGAGCAAAACAAACATTTATAAAAATAGAATAATTGATAATACCATTTGGAATGTGCACCAGAGGAGCACAAAGGCTGATAAAACATGCGTGTTGTTGAAGAACATTTGTTTGTAAAGATAATACAATGTTTTGATCGGTAAAATGTCTAGTCATTCAGCTGCCTGAGGCGGGAGATGAAAGGTCGCCTTTATTGTACCCAACACAAATTAATGTATACATTTGTGTATACTGTGAATGCAAAATATTAACATTCTATTCATTTTTAGACCTACAATCAAAGTATACCTGCCAAAAAAGCACAAAGGATGCACACAATCATAAGCTTGTAATTTAATTTTCTAATTATACAGCACTATAGAACATGTTAACACTTTATAGAAAACACAGTTACCTGAATAAACCATGTGGACTTTTGACCCACATATAAGCATGCTGTCCTACGTGTACACCCATGCTGACACACATGTATAGCCATGCATTCACTGTCCCATATAACAGAAACCTGGCTAACAAACACTTAATATTATGGGAAACAGGCAAAAAGTAATGATGGTTCCTTAGGTATTGTGAGTGTATACACAATACATTATTAGGTATACACTCCATATCCTCATGCCGTCTATACCATTCATTTTACTGGAGGAATAAGGATATAACAAACACTGGCTAAATGTGAGGCACAAAATGTAATTGAAACACTGGTTTTCACCAAGGACCACTCCCCACCTCCCTCACAAGGGAGTGATGCACCTAACAGCAGGGAATCTACAGGCCACAGCCCTCACAACTAGCCTCACTAGGCAGCAGCTGACTATACTGGATGAGAAGACAAGAATCTCATTCAATTTACCAAGGTCAAGGTGGGGTCAGACAGAAATTATTCAGAATTGTTTGAGTAGGGTAACAAGCAAACTAGCAGAATCAAGAACAGATGAAAGAATACTGCAGCACAAGAAAAAGGCACCACAGCCTGTTATTCAGGTACCACAGCCCGTTACTCAGGTACTAGACAATAGACTCAGCAGGGTTAAATAAAAGACGGAATGGACAAGTGAAGGAACACACGCTCATACAGGCCTGGTGTTACCATTAGGCAGCTTTAGGCAGCTGCCTAGGGCAAGAGGCGCCACTGAGGCACCCCCCAGAGCCGGATTAAGGGGGGACTAGGCACTGCATGGTTCTTGGTGGATGGCTAGCCACCTTCATGTGGCCATCATTACTTCCTCCATTACCTCCACATTGTTAATGTGTGTCCATCACATGTGTGCAGGCTACAAGGGAGGCAGACAGAGGAGTCTGTCTCTCCAACTCAGTGTGGCTGGAAGAAGGCAAGTGTAAGGGAAAAGGCGGGGAGTGCTAATTTAAAAGTGGAAAGTGGGTGGGGCTAATTATTTAATGGTTGGTGCTATTAATTTATTTTTGGGGGTGATGGTGGGGTATTTAATTTAATAGTAGGGCCTATTCTTCATTTAAGTTGGGATGATAAGACCTTTAATTTAATGCTGGGGTGGTTTGGGGCTTTTAATTGAATATGGGGCTGAGTTTTGGGGAGGAGAACTGTTATTTATTAAATATGAATAGTAATTATTTATTGTTGGGGCTGGTTAAGGGAAATATATATTTATCAAATGTAAATGGTATTTATTTATTTGCCAGGGCTGTTTGGTGGGGGAGAGGTAGATAAATAGGTCTATTTATTAAATGGGATTACTATTAATTTAACATCAGGGCTGCTTGGAGAGAAATTGGTCTATTTATTAAATGTGCATACTATTCATTTTATTTAATTTAAATTATTTAATCACATGTAATCAGGTATTATGATCTTAGTTTGGCAAAATTCATCCTTGTGGAATATACTTGCTAAATTATTTGTTTTTATATTCTGCATGTCACTTACAACCTCTAAATTCATTTACTTTTTCAAGAAAGAAGATCCATTGAAACAGCAAAAAGTTTACTTCTATATTTATGCACATCTTCCAGTGATTTTAGATAATTTTGTCTTATTTGTATGTACTTTTACTGTAAAATAGGAAGCATAATATTAAAGAAGTTAATCATAACCGCAGACTGGCTGTAGTAGTGTTAGTGTATAAATGTTATAATGGTTTGTCTTTTTATTGCCTATAGGGACATTTTTCTAAGATGACTATTTATTTCTATATATACTTCGCCAAATTCCCACAGCAGTAAAAGAAATCACAGTGGCCTTAATTCATTTCCATTTGACACTAAATTCCATATAACAAACCCTTTGACCATGCTTGATTGTGTCTCCCTACAGTGTCATGAGAAACAAAGAACCTTGATACTTTCCATTTATGAATCTTATGTTTGACAAATCAATTATCAATAAAAAGTAAATAAAATATTTTATTTATTTATATTTGCTCTACTGTACAAGTTGCAAGAATATTACAGTACATTAATTATTAATTTTGTTTAATATTATAAATGAATAAACAAAAAGCTTAAAATATTTAAAGTGGAACTGAACTGAAATGTAGAAACTTATTTTACTATATTTTCATTCACATAAAAAAATGAACAATATATAGAATGTACTGAAATCAGTTTTTTAATTTCAGCATTTTATGACAGGGAGCTGCCATGATGATTGCTCTGAAAGGAGGTGGTCTTGAGCTGTTTCTACTGACACACTATCAGGCATATTTAATGAAGGGCAAAAGGCCCTTTTGCTGGAGAGAACATGTTTGTTCGCTAGGTTACTGTGGACAGTAGCACTGCTATCACCAGCGGTAATCCCCACCGGTGGTAAGATTCGACAATGTTCACGGCAACAACTTCCCCATGTCTTTGCATGGGGAAGTCTATTTAACAAGGATTGTGGCAGTACATTCTTTCTGTTATCGCCTTCTACAATATGGTGATAGATTACAATCATCGTAAAATTGCTTTATTTAGTATTGCATATTGAGATATAGCTTCTTTCTTCTGACTGTCTGTAGATATGTAACATGGTATACAGCTGTAGAATACATTGCAACTGGGATATGGAAAGGGATTTAATAGAAACATGGCAGCACTCAATGAATAACTTCTGATTAATGTTCTAAATATAAAATGTTAATTGTAGCCAATCATCTTTTTCATATTCAAAATAATTAGCAAATATTTTATATTCACCACTGCTGATTCTAAAAAATATTATGTAATGTTTAATAAACTATAAGGGTATAGTTCCTTAAAATGCGAAAATGTCAATAACTGAGAGAAACTTCATTCATAAAAACAACAAACACCAGAATGTATTTGGGTGATCATAAGGGGATGCTATTAGAATTAGTTGGAAAAGCTAATCCATAACGCAGACGCTTCCAACTATTAGTGCAAATTCTTGTCGGTATGGGGTCATTGGAACCAATAGGTTCCACCCCGTACTGTATGGCAGCTTTTCCCAGCGTAAACCCCCCCCCCCCCCAAAAAAAACCCGCTAGTAAAAGCATGTATTTTGGTGCCAGTGGGAAAGGGGCTTAAATTCATTACCCACAGTAAACGCTTCCTGATACCAGTGGGCAAGGGGCCTAAAGGTAGTATGTTTTTAGAATACATAGAGCGTCCTACTTAATGCGGCATTGATTACACCACTAAGCACTGTTTATACAAATATTATTCACAAGCGTTTATATAAATAACTTTTTTCTTTTATTGTACATAGACCAGCACTGTGAATTTCTCTTTGTGACTTTTGGCTCTAGCCCATCTTCACATTGTAGCCTGTTAACAGCCATTTGCTATTCCCAATTCATGATGAAATGCTGAAAATATGACACATGGACAACCTGCCAAGGGAGAGGTCAAAAGCCATAAAAATAATGCTGTGTCTGAAAGGGAATTACCGGTTGCCAAGTATACATGTGTGTGTGCTTGCGTCATGTTATTTCAGCTCTGATATTGCTACTTTGCAGAACTGAAATGATTTTCACTCGTGTGCAGTGTGTGAATTACTCAGCTTTTTGGAAACACAGTAACTAAAGTAGCTCCCTTCTCTTTGAATACACTGAAAAACTGTTGACAAATAAAAGTATACTTGCTCTATTACAAAGTAGTTATGCAATTTAAAATAATGATGATAAGCAGAGGAATTATAGTATGCTAACGTAAGAGGTCAATATCCCCTACAAATTACAGTATATGAACAAAGGACAAAGAACTGTTTTTGTGGATTATCTAGATTCTAGATAGTTTTGTGTTTGAATCATGAAATAGCTTGTTTTAATATAATTTGATTGATAGCTATTTGGCAAAGTCCTGGATGCAGGGACTCCACTGCTGTTTCAGGTATCTGAATTCCCATTGGATAAAAATAAAAAAAAAGAACACAACTGCTGCAGAAACACTTCCACCCACCAAGTACCATCCTGGACTGTGAAGATGGTACAAAAGTTTAGGGTAGCATTTTAATATGAGCGTGGAGATGTGAAGATGGAGGGGGCTGTCTCGTCTGCACCTTTCGCCATTCTTGTCTCTCCTAATTGCTTATCCTCCAACTCCCACTCAAGGTTGACCCATTGTCTGCAGCCTTTACCATGGGAATATTGCAAGATTAAAACCTTACTACATTTTTCTTTCATGATTTCTTTTTACTTTGGAGATCAACTATTCTCTTTGATTTTAAAATTAATCTCAGTTTATACCTCTCCCTGTCACAATTTTGCACCCCGTGGTCACCCCAAATGCTATGCGCCCTAGGCTGCAGCAGACTCAGCCTATTGGACAGTAAGGCCATGACAGATAAGCTTTTTAGGAGGTGTATCTCTATCAGGTTCTACAACAATACACAATGATGATGATATCAGCTGCAAAAGCTGCTTCTGATTGGCTAATTGCGTGTTGACCCCTACAGCTAACAGTACTTAAATCATTAGCATTTCAGCTATACCATGTGAAGTCACGTTACTTAATTGACATTTCCATTTGGACTACTGCAGGAAAGATGTTTTTAAAAAGTGACATTAACATTTATTACTAACTATCAATACAATATGTTCACTTGTGTATATGACAATTCATTACATTAGTATATTGTGTAGAAAAATATAATGCAACTTTAGCATTTACAACTAACACTGTCAAGCCTCATCCCTACGCTATCTCTATGCTGCTTCTGTACCTTCATGGGGCATAACTATACATACTTGTCACTTTGTTGTGACAAACACCTGCCTCAAATGTGTCTGAACTGCACTCAACTTGAGATGTGTCCAATTCAACATACAGTATGTATGTAAATACAATGCAAAGGGTGCAAATTAATTTATTATTTTGCATGTAAGCAAAATACTGGCTGCTTTTTCATGTAGCACACAAATACTTGATAGCTTTATTTTTACACTGAAAGTTGATCTATGACATTCCCTACCCCAACTATAAACCTGTCCCCACATTTTAAATTTACCATACAACATGGTTTTGCCAAGGTGCAAAGTTACTACTTTTTTTTTGCTTTGCTCTCCTTAATGACTCAGGCCCTTTATGTTTAAGTGTATGTTTTACCTTTATTTAATATACAGATACATGCTCTCTATTCCAGCTACACATGTTTAGGAAAGTTATGAAAACCAGAAAGGAAAAATATATGTTTTTGTTTATTTGTAAAGTTACTATAAGAAGCGCAGCTAAACAGCTCAACAAAGAGGGTACAGTTCAGGACATATGTGGTAAAAGACAGGTGTACTATTTTAATATATATTAGTAGATTTTAGGCATGGTGCTTTGAATGACAGAAAAAGCCCTGTTCTTCAACATGTCCACTATTCATCATCATCATCATCATCAACATTTATTTATACAGCGCCAGCAAATTCCATAGCGCTTTACAATTGGGAACAAACATTAATAAGACAATACTGGGTAATACATACAGACAGAGGTAAGAGAACCCTGCTCGCAAGCTTACAATCTATGTGGTGATTTGTTTGTTTTCTTCAAATAATACCACCGTTAAAGTGTACATATGTCAACAAATAATCATCATCATCACCATCTATTTATAAAGCGCCACTAATTCCGAAGCGCTGTACAGAGAACTCACTCACATCAGTCCCTGCCACATTGGAGCATACAATCTAAATCCCCTAACTTGCACACACATATACCAAGAGAGACTAAGGGCAATTTAATAGCAGCCAATTAACCTACCAGTATGTTTTTGGAGTGTGGGAGGAACCCAGAGCACCCGGAGGAAACCCACGCAAACACAGGGAGAACATACAAACTTCACACAGATAAGGCCATGGTCAGGAATTGAACTCATGACCCCAGTGCTGTGAGACAGAAGTGCTAACCAACAAGCCAGGAACATAAAATAAATTGATGCTATTGTTGGAGGCAACTAACATGGAATATTGCTATTTCTTAGGATGCTGCATCTTGAATGTCCTATTTTACCAATAAAAAACAGCCTTTGCAGATTCATTGTAAATCATTTATAATCATGTATATTTCCAAATTTGCCATCCAGAAAGATAACATTCTTAGTATAATGTGTGTATAAAACAATTCAATTCTCGGCTTAACAGTTTTATGTGTAGGTTACAAAATCAGTAAATGTAATAATAATAAAAATAGCAATGAAATGTTCAACACATTTACCTTCCTGGGTAATGTCATCGGGATTAGCAGGATCTATGTGTTTTGTTAGGTGGGATTGGCAGACTGCTGCAGTACAATAATGGGCTGGGGGTTGGAGTGAGACCGGAATATGACTGCTGATTCTATTAAGTGGCCGAGCTTTCCCTGGCTGATGGGATCAACCAGGAAAACAATAGTAATGCTGCTCCCAGCATGTTGATGAAACGAGTAGAGAGTGATGATCTAAGGCCTGTAAAGAGCATCAGAAACACATTGCTGGAGGTACAGGATACAAAAACATGCAAAAGAATAAAAAGCTATAATCAGTCTTAGACAACTGAGTTAGCAGGCTTAGAGGGCACGCTATGAAATATGGGTGTGTACTACCATAATAATCACTGTGGACCTCAGGGAACGCAAAGTGAACTCAGTTTGCATTTAAGGTGGATCAAGGCAGGGTGTAGGTGAAATAAGAGAGGCACCATACAAATACAAGGTACCACCAGTAAAAGCCTCGTATATCAGTGAGCAAAAATGGAGTTGACTGGGCAAACTTGGAATCATTCCCTTGTGGTCACTACATTTTTTTTAATTCAGCTTATTAAATTTACCACAATCAATAGTAGTGGTACTATCAATTGTACATTGTTTTTAATTTTTAATCAACGGTATATTTTTAGCTAACGTTTTGCATTGTACTGTGTTGCTCCTATCAATCCTGTCTGTCTGCTAGTTAGGGCCACCAGTAACACATTTATACATATTCAAATTACTTGAGGACAACATTCCCACCTTAGCATGTCACCTGATAACTGTAAGAAGAGAGAAGAGATAAACACTGTTCTGTTTCACAGTCAAACTCTAAACAATTGGTAAATGGTTTATTAAAAAAATCCATGCGGTCAGGCCAAGAAGACACAGAGCCATATTCTAGGAATGTATTATAAAGGCTTGCACCTTAACAACAAGCACCAAATCAAAACAAATGATGTGTTGGCAATGTCAAAAGAGAAAATAAATTGTGTTCTCTTTGTATTATTATTCACTGGCAAATATGGTTCACTCTGAGCTGTTGGACATTTTTTCAGCTTCTAGTTTTCTGTACTCAGCAAACGACTGTATTCTCTCTGTAGAATGGGTGCATGAGGCAACATAATATTTTTTTTAAATCAGTCAACAATATATCAGGTACAGCCCTAAAAACATCAGAATATCTAACACAAATATTTGAGAGCTCTGAGTTTCTCACTTCTAAGGTCAGTAATTAACTGGTACTGGTGGATGCCTTTAATGTGCTTTTTCGTAGACTATCCAGGGCCGGTGCTAGGGTTTTTGGCGCCCTAGGCAAAATTTCAACACCCCCCCCCTTCCTGCCCCGCCGCCGCCGCCGCCCCCCCCCCCCCCCTCCCAATAAATAAATAAATAAATAAATAAATTACATTTTATTTACCTGGTCTGTAGATGCAGGGGGGCTCTTCAAACCTCTTTTCTTTTCTTCACTTCTCTTCTCTTCTCTTCACTTCTCTTCTCTTCTCTGTCCTATGGCTGCTCCTCGCCTTCACACAGGTGGCGGAGCGATGCATGCTGGGAGGGGAGGGGAGGGGGAAAGAACTTTATTCACACTGTCTGTCACTGACAGACAGTGTGATAATACAGCAGGCGCCCGGGCGCATCTGAATAAATACACACTGACGGCGGACGTTGGAAAAAACAGCGGCGGCACCCCGCCGCCGCTGCACCTCTCTCCCACTTCTCTCCGCTGACTTTAAATCTAGTCAGCGGTAGCGGCGCCCTAGGCAACTGCCTAAGGTTGCCTAATGGGAGCGCCGGGCCTGAGACTATCAACTATAAATACATACCTCACATCGGACTAACTTACCAAATCAGGACATTGAGCGAAAAGCGCCTGAAAGGGGGGTTTGATAATGCGCCAATTGCATTCTGGAAGTGTGGTCATATCACATTGGAACATGCCATATACCCTGGGGGTGTGCCTAGAATAGCAGTAGGCATCTCCAACCTTCCTTCCCTAAAAATACACTTGCATTGCACCGGTAGCAGATTAGCACAGCAGACATACCTCCAACATTCCTGGCAGGTAGGATAAGAAATCTGTCAGGACAGAGGAATTGTCATCTCAAATTGTGACTGTTCCGTCTAAATCAGGACAGTTGGAAGGTATGCAAATGTTCGATTGTTTATTATATCAGATGTTTACATGAACATTGGTGAACACTGCTTTATATCACAATCATATCTGTCTAATGGATTACATAGAATAGTTCCCAGCATTCCATTAGAACAGGCCAAAAGTCACCAAGAAATGCCCTAGGGAAGTTTTGTGAATGGCTAAGAATTCAGTAATAAAAAAGCTTGCTGCAAGTTACTAAGCAAAAACTGCCCATGAGAACAGCTCACCAAAGTGTTAATAGCACATGTTTTGTTCAGCAGTGCTTGTAATTGGCAAAGGACAGGAATGGAGTTTCATTTCCTAATGAAATACTGATGTTCAAGTAAGAAGACTAAATCAATGCAGTTTAGAGGCTATACTTGGTTCTTAAGTTGAGGATATTTTCATATGTATATATGCAATATGTGTCTGTTAGGATATTTGGAAAACCCAGATTAATAATGAGGTTAATAAATTAAAAACCTGCAAATTATTATTAGAAAAATATCTCTGACTTAAATTTATTGACTTGCACATGCTCTCCTGCAACATTTATTAAACGCTGTTCTTTGAAGCCATATTTATATGATCAGATTTGTTTATTTGCTTCTCCCTCAGATGTGCCATAGGTGCTCAATGTAGTCCGATAGCAAAAGTAAACAACCCCCAAGGTATAGGCACACTTGCCTACTCTCCCGGATCATCCTGGAGACTCCGGTAAGAGCAGACACCTTCCAGGTCCCGCCCACTTCCCTTGTAAATGTGGGAACATGTTGTGTTGGCAGATTAATATCTTTTTATTTGAAAACTTTGTACAGTGACATCATATGATTCATACATTACTTACACTTCCTTTGTTTTGTCTAGCATCACTCTCTATGACCTTTACCTGGATAAACCCAAACAAGCAGAGAAGATAAATATTACGACTTTTTCAAGTACTCCCTGACTTTGACTTTCCAATTTCCTTTCCATCCAAATAGCTGATGGTATCAATCTTAACACAAGATCACAATGTTTGTTGTGAGTTAAATGCTGCAGATTAAAATAGATTTCTATTCTTTTTTTTTAGAGGTGCCTCATATACTTTGCTTTTATAAGTTTTTAGATGTCTATTATCTCTATTAATTTCATCATGGGATAGGTTGGTGTCACACAGGCAGTTTGTGAGCTCATGTTATAAATGAGACATATAATCCCTCCAACAGCATATACTAATGAACGGATTGCAGCCTACATTCTACAAACAGTGCAGTCAGCATTTGCAGTGTAAGAGCACTAGCGTGACATGGATTCAGAATATCCATTAATTACTGTGTGCCAATATCTGGAGGCATTCACAGCAGCATTTAAAGTGCATGTATGGCAATAATGTCCTTTGTAGATTATTTATTTAAATGCTCCCTCCCTCCGTCTCTCCACATTGTGCTCTTAATGTATTTCCAATTTAAAATATAATGCCTACACACAAAATGCACTTTTTTTATCTTAGACATAATACCCCCATCATCTGGATAGAGGCAATATTGTACTGATAGGAATAGAAAACATTAAATATTGTATATTAAAGAACATTGAATATAATACTTCTGAGTATATCTTCAAGCCAATTCTTCAAGGTACTGTATGGTGGCATTAGTCAGACCAAGAGGGAGATTCAATTCTCCACGTAGCGTGCAGCATTACTATTATGACGTTAATTGATGTGCATTATTACCGTTAGTACCGTAATTTTAACACTGATTTTTGCAGAAATCCGTGTTAAAATTACCGTACTAACAGTAATGATTTGCGCCTCGTGTTGTTCTAAAGAACAAGGCGTGGTACCGAATTTACCCCATAATGTCACAATTAGGAAGCTATATTCACAAAGATAACAGATAACAGAATGTTTGTGTTAAAAAAATAAGTTTCTTTGTTTATTTTCTTACCCATCTAATTCACTTAATTCCAAGAAATGCAAGTTTAGCAGAAATGAGGTAATCACATTGCTTCTCCATCAAACTGACTGTCATTCCTTAGAAATATGGCCAACGATTTATTACACACACACACTATATATATATATATATATATATATATATATATATATATATATACATAAACCTTTTCTTTAACTAAAAAAAAATACTGAATTTATGTTTAAGGATACCTATTAGATAAGACGCAGTTAATACTCTGAATTTAGGAAACATTGTTTCAGTCTGAATTAGCAGAATTCACATAATAGACCCTTTTAACTACAACTATTGTACCAATTTCAAGAAAGATCTATTCATCTTACACAAATCAGTCTTAAGAATGTCAACTTCTACTGTTTTTAGCTCTTGAAATTCCCAAATTGAAAGAGGGCCATATAAACACTTACGTCTCCCGCAATTCTGTTGATCACATTATAGCTCCTAATTTACTTTACATTCTTTATGTGTGAGCAGATGACAATGTTACGGGATTGTCAGCTTTATACACAAGTTGGCTCTAGCCATAATATATATAGATGAGGTACAACTATACAAAGTAAACAGAAATATGCACACTAATGTGCCTATAGGCATCATGTGAGTAACATAGTAAAGTGTCTGAAAAATGAATTTTATAAAAACCTATTCTTTTAAGAATCGATATGAAAAAACCCACAAGATATATAAATATGGGAGTAAATACAAAGCATTTATTTTATGAAAAGTGGTGGTGAGAACAAATGTCTTAAAGTAAAAAAAAGTTTTAGGGACAGTCAATTTTTAACATTCCAGGGGGTAAATGTATTAATATGCGATTTCTGCAACTCACCGATATTCTGCGACTTTGACAGCTAAATATTAAACAGCAATACCTTATCTGTTTGGAATTTGTATGTTCTCCCCATATTTGCGTGGGTTTCATCTGGGTGCTCCAGTTTCTTAACACACTTCAAAAAAATACTAGTAGGTTAATTGACTGCTATCAAAATTGACCCTAGACTGTAAGCTCCAATGGGGCAGGGACTGATGTGAGTTATCTGTACAGCGTTGCTGAATTAATGGCGCTATATAAATAGCTAATGATGATAATGATGATGATGATGATGATGATTTTCTTTAAGGGCAAGTTTTGCCCTTAAAGACATTGCTGTTTTAAATGTAGCTGTCAAAGTCGCCGAATATTGGCGAGTTACAGAATTCACAGATTAATACATTGACCCCCAGCTCTTACTCAACCAGGCAGCCGGTGGCTCTCGATCATAGGCGATGTAGTTCTGTTTCTGTGCCAATGGTCACCAATTCCTGAGCATATCAAGGTCAGCCTGACATACACAAGCATGTCAAGCTGACTTTAACTTCTGATTTTGCAGCACTTCAATGCAGCGCAGGGGATGTGGCTGTAGCAAACACATTTTAGCATATCCCACTGTGTTCCCCACAGTATCTCAGCCAAACCATATATTATCTTTGAATACCTTATGGAAGCATTCCATGATATGCTACTATGGGCCAAGATCATTAATTCTTGGCTTGTACTTTACTTACTATATATTTGCCAACATCCAGAATGTGCTTTGTGAGATTTTTCTTTAACCTTATTTTCAGTATAGTAAGAGCGCTGGTAAACCAACCCAACATAGTGTGCCAAGATTTAGATATAGGAGTGCATAGATGTAGACAATATGGTCAACATCATGGGTGGTGATTGGGTCACACTTGACATACCAAGGTGTGTTATTATATGTTCAGAACAGCGCTTCCCTGCCAGTGACCTCAATTTATTAGGCGAAAGATAATATAGAGTATTTGGCTAATTCTTAGCAACTATATCATTGTGGAAATAGAGCGTGTTTCTTCATTTTTCTTTTAAAGAACAAATTCATTTCTTTCTGGAAATCATAATTTACATACTTGTTTGAATATATACTTATATTGATGATTTTATTTTTTTTGTATTTATATATTTTGTTTTCTCTAACTTATGTCAAACATTTTTGTTTCATTGTACTCTTCACATATTATAAAGACATTGAAAATATATGTAAGCTATTTGTGGGAATTTATTTAATGTATTTTATTCATGTCAATTTTAAATCAGTTTGAAATAATGTTAGGTGGCGATATGTTCTGCTATGCATATATAAATATTTCAACATGTTGCACAAAAAATAAGGGGAAAAAAACTAGAGAACTTAAGAAAAGCAACATTATCCTTACATTAGCTATAATAAAACTGTCATATTTCTGCTTTTGCAGAAATTGCAACTAAGTAAATGCAAAGGGGGTCATAGTAGACTCGGTTTTCCTTTAAGAAGACTGTCATGCAGTTGTAAGTTCCACAAGTTGTTTAATGTAACTCAGGGTCACATGAGCAATGAAATTTTAGATATTAAAGTGATGGTGATTTAATATGATGGGGAACAAATAGGACATAGGTGGAGAGCTTCCATCAAGCATATACGTGCATGTTTTAGACAGGCATACATGGCCACATTTCACCGCAGCGGCAGACACATACAGGACCCTACCTTTTTTCTCTAAATATTGGCATTCAGTGCTTTCAGTGGTAATGACATGCCATGTTAATGGCAGCCATATAAATTACATATAAAATAAGAGATACAATTATAAAAAGATATTGCATATCTCTCAATATTGTAAATGTGTAAATTTGGTAATGCCACACTGGAGGAGTGGCCAAGTCATGTTGAGGCATTCCACATTTTCTGAAGCACTAGGCCACAAGTAGTCCCTTTCCCACCCCTAAAACATCCCTACTTTGACAGTGGTGCACAAGACACGCTCAGTGAGCAAGACACACCTTCCAATAGTCCTGGCAGTCGGGACTAAATCAGGACTGTTGGAAACTATGATATTAAACTCAGGGCCGGTGCTAGGGTTCTCGGCGCCCTAGACACAATTTCAAAATCCCCCCCCAGGACACTGCCCCACCCCCTGGGTCTAAATGTTCCCCTCCCCTCTCTTTCCTTACCTTAAAGGCAACTCCATAAAGATGCTCCTCGCTGCTGGGTCCCGTCCCCCCCTGACACTGTCGGGCCGTGATGATGATGTCACGCCCGACAGTCAATGAGTGGAGGTGGAGTGGAGGAGAGGAGTCGGAGGGACGGTCCGCCCCATTAGCTGTTGGAGGTGAGGGCGGCGGCCGCGATCCATGGCCCCTCCCCCCTCACTGTGGATCTATCTGAAGCTGTGCGGTGGCCGCGGAAGGTATGCTCAGCGGTCGCCGCACAGTATTAAAGTACAATACTTCTGTGGCACCCACCAGAGCCCGGCGCCCTAGGCAACTGTCTAACTTTGCCTAGTGGGAGCGCCGCGCCTGCTTAAACTACAAACATTTGAGGTAAACTTACGAGGAAGCCTGCAGCTTTTGCAGTTTGCCTGTTTTAGGCCTAGGTCTAGTTGGCCCTTTTACAATCCAGGCCTGACTGTGTATTTTGTATGTTCTGATGACTACCTACGGTAATCCAATGAGTTATGGAAAAGTAGAGAATGAGTCAGGGGAGCAGCAGTCCAGTGTAGACCACATACTGACCACATACAGACTGGACCTTTATTACATCCAAGGCTATTCCGATTGTGTCTAACCTGGTCAGATGACGTTGAAGAGACTTCTAGAAAAGAAAATTACAATGGGTTTTAAATTGTAATTTGCTGTTCAAGTTTCCAATAATTTCACTTTGTAGCCATATGGGTATGCGCATGGCAGGTTGACTTGTATACACATTTCATTGCCTATAACAGCTTACAACACCCCATGTGATAAACCAACAGTATATATATATATTGCTGTCCTTTTGCCTATTTTATACTTATTTCCAGCACTGTTAGTCAGCCCTGTGTGTGGCACACGCACATTGTCACAGAACTGCTTGTTACTGTTCAAATTTGGCAGAGAAACCAGAATGGATCTGTTTGGGGCCTCCCTTTTCTTTTCAGCTGTCAGGATGCTACTGCTCAGAGTTGGCCTTTGGGAAGATGTCTCTTTTGCTGCTACGTCTGTGACTGCTTGTTCCTCTAGAGATTTATACGCTCTGGCAGAAGGCTTACACTCTCCCCTACTTGAGGAGCACACATTTTGATTAACAGAATAGGAAGGAATCCAGTGACATTCTGTATTCTCTCTGTATTATGCTAGGATAGGTTTTTATAGTTGTCAAAAGATTAAAAACAAATGTGTCTTGCAGCTATTCTTCAGGACTTGTCTCTCCTGTACTAGAACTTAGAGAGACAAAGACGAAGAAACAAAACACGTTAAAATATGAATATAATTTTTTCAGCCATTTTTAAGGCAGCAACATTGTCAACACTTAAAGAAATGCATACATTGAAGAGAGGTTTTATCATAATCTTGGAGCAAACAGCAAAGTTCTCATATGTTTTTTATTTCAAAGGGTATTATAAGTGGTATAATTAGCAGGGGATAAAAAATTCTGGAAACTCACTGCTGCATTGCAATATTTATGTCGATTAGCCAAGCCACTTGGCAGTAACAAAGCTGAGAAAGATTCCCAGGATTGGATATGAGCATCATGTGATCATCTGACAACTTAACCCTGTGATACCCACATCGGCAAGATCAAGGCCATCTTTTCCATTGGGCACGATGGGCAGCTGCCCGGGGGCCCCACGGGCAAGGGGGCCCCATAGGCATGGCTCTTAATGAGAATAAATGATCCTGCAAAAGAAAAAAACCTGCAAAGAAAACCTACAAGGGTCACTGAGCAAGTACATCTATCTATCTATCTCTATATATCTATATCTATATCTGTATCTGTATACATCTATATATCTATATCTATATCTAGGGGCCCCGATGCACTGCTTTGCCCGAGGGCCCATAATGTTGTTAAGATGGCCCTGGGCGAGATACTCAAGCAACTGCCAAAACTTCTGTCCTATTGCTATAATTATTGTGATGCTGCCAAGGGTTTCGGTCTCTTTTAACAGTGATATGATATTGTGATACAGTGTGTTACATTGAAAAGCATTCAGGCTTGCTCAGTGTAAAGTACTATATGTCTGAGAAAGCTTACCGCATATATACAGTAACCACCTATCTGGTTTTCACATGGACATTCTGATTCTCTATCTCTATCCCATTTACAATCATCTACAGGTTTCAGGAGTCCTGGAAATCAGACACATCGTTTAATAGTAGAGATGGGCGGGTCCGGTTCTCCGAGAACCGAACCCACCCGAACTTTGGGTATCCGAGTACCGAGCTGAGCAGCTCGGTACTCTCCCGCCAATTCCGAATCCAAATCGAGGCCGAACGTCATTGTGACGTCGTCGGATCTCGGGACTCGGTTCTCGCGATACTTCAACTTTATAAATACACGCCTCCACAGCAATCCATCGCCATTTGACAGAGGGAGAGAGCAGGGTGTAGTCATAGGCTAATTAGAGCAGGGACAGAGAAAGAATACAATATTGTTCTTGCAATTGCTCTAACCAAAATCGCTAGTGCAGAGAGGAGGATAGAGGTTTATTATTTTTTCTTCATATTTGGCACTCCCCAGCGCTTTTGGGTTGTCCCCCATAATTGTGCATTAATATTTCTGGCTGTCAAAAGTCATATCTGTCAGCAGTATCTACTCAATAAATGTTAGCACTCCTCAGTGTTTTTGGGGTGTCCTCTCTAATTGTGCATTAATATTTCTGGCTGTCAAAAGTCATATCTGTCAGCAGTATCTACTCAATCATTTTAAGCACTCCTCAGTGTTTTTGGGGTGTCCTCTCTAATTGTGCATTAATATTTCTGGCTGTCAAAAGTCATATCTGTCAGCAGTATCTACTCAATAAATGTTAGCACTCCTCAGTGTTTTTGGGGTGTCCTCTCTAATTGTGCATTAATATTTCTGGCTGTCAAAAGTCATATCTGTCAGCAGTATCTACTCAATAATTTTAAGCACTCCTCAGTGTTTTTGGGGTGTCCTCTCTAATTGTGCATTAATATTTCTGGCTGTCAAAAGTCATATCTGTCAGCAGTATCTACTCAATAATTTTAAGCACTCCTCAGTGTTTTTGGGGTGTCCTCTCTAATTGTGCATTAATATTTCTGGCTGTCAAAAGTCATATCTGTCAGCAGTATCTACTCAATAAATTTTAGCACTCCTCAGTGTTTTTGGGGTGTCCTCCCTAATTGTGCATTAATATTTCTGGCTGTCAAAAGTCATATCTGTCAGCAGTATCTACTCAATAAATTTTAGCACTCCTCAGTGTTTTTGGGGTGTCCTCCCTAATTGTGCATTAATATTTCTGGCTGTCAAAAGTCATATCTGTCAGCAGTATCTACTCAATAAATGTTAGCACTCCTCAGTGTTTTTGGGGTGTCCTCTCTAATTGTGCATTAATATTTCTGGCTGTCAAAAGTCATATCTGTCAGCAGTATCTACTCAATAATTTTAAGCACTCCTCAGTGTTTTTGGGGTGTCCTCTCTAATTGTGCATTAATATTTCTGGCTGTCAAAAGTCATATCTGTCAGCAGTATCTACTCAATAATTTTAAGCACTCCTCAGTGTTTTTGGGGTGTCCTCTCTAATTGTGCATTAATATTTCTGGCTGTCAAAAGTCATATCTGTCAGCAGTATCTACTCAATAATTTTAAGCACTCCTCAGTGTTTTTGGGGTGTCCTCTCTAATTGTGCATTAATATTTCTGGCTGTCAAAAGTCATATCTGTCAGCAGTATCTACTCAATAAATGTTAGCACTCCTCAGTGTTTTTGGGGTGTCCTCTCTAATTGTGCATTAATATTTCTGGCTGTCAAAAGTCATATCTGTCAGCAGTATCTACTCAATAATTTTAAGCACTCCTCAGTGTTTTTGGGGTGTCCTCTCTAATTGTGCATTAATATTTCTGGCTGTCAAAAGTCATATCTGTCAGCAGTATCTACTCAATAATTTTAAGCACTCCTCAGTGTTTTTGGGGTGTCCTCTCTAATTGTGCATTAATATTTCTGGCTGTCAAAAGTCATATCTGTCAGCAGTATCTACTCAATAAATTTTAGCACTCCTCAGTGTTTTTGGGGTGTCCTCCCTAATTGTGCATTAATATTTCTGGCTGTCAAAAGTCATATCTGTCAGCAGTATCTACTCAATAAATTTTAGCACTCCTCAGTGTTTTTGGGGTGTCCTCCCTAATTGTGCATTAATATTTCTGGCTGTCAAAAGTCATATCTGTCAGCAGTATCTACTCAATAAATGTTAGCACTCCTCAGTGTTTTTGGGGTGTCCTCTCTAATTGTGCATTAATATTTCTGGCTGTCAAAAGTCATATCTGTCAGCAGTATCTACTCAATAATTTTAAGCACTCCTCAGTGTTTTTGGGGTGTCCTCTCTAATTGTGCATTAATATTTCTGGCTGTCAAAAGTCATATCTGTCAGCAGTATCTACTCAATAATTTTAAGCACTCCTCAGTGTTTTTGGGGTGTCCTCTCTAATTGTGCATTAATATTTCTGGCTGTCAAAAGTCATATCTGTCAGCAGTATCTACTCAATAATTTTAAGCACTCCTCAGTGTTTTTGGGGTGTCCTCTCTAATTGTGCATTAATATTTCTGGCTGTCAAAAGTCATATCTGTCAGCAGTATCTACTCAATAAATTTTAGCACTCCTCAGTGTTTTTGGGGTGTCCTCCCTAATTGTGCATTAATATTTCTGGCTGTCAAAAGTCATATCTGTCAGCAGTATCTACTCAATAAATGTTAGCACTCCTCAGTGTTTTTGGGGTGTCCTCTCTAATTGTGCATTAATATTTCTGGCTGTCAAAAGTCATATCTGTCAGCAGTATCTACTCAATAATTTTAAGCACTCCTCAGTGTTTTTGGGGTGTCCTCTCTAATTGTGCATTAATATTTCTGGCTGTCAAAAGTCATATCTGTCAGCAGTATCTACGCAATGGATTCAAAGCAGTCCACATATGATCTAAATGAGCAACCAGGTTCTGTCACCAGTCCTGATGTTAGTGTTCCCAGTACGTCATCTGGCCAAGGCGATGTCAAACAACAGAGTGTTTTCAAATTAGTGCAAAAAACAAAAACCAAAAAAAAATTTACTGTATTGAAGCGAAAAAGAAGTGTAACTGAGCAAAAGTTAAGTGACGATAAAAAAAAAATTGCAAGCATGCCATTCTACACACGCAGTGGCAAAGAGAGAATGAGGCCTTCACCTTTGGCTATTAGTGGCAGATCCCAAAAAGTTACCCAGCCTACAATTGGTGCACAACTACTGTTACGCGTCAAAGCCGAGCTGCAAGATAACAGTGAGGCATTACAGGAGAATATTTGCTCTGATTCACAAATGACAACAATCCCTGTGGAGAGTCCATCCAACAGTGGGATGTCTAATCGTGACCATTCTGTTAGTCTACCCATAAAGAAGGGCCCTTTCAGCAGTTCTGCTGATATGTGCCTGAACAGCCCGAGTGTAGCCGGTGATACACCAAGTGAGGATGACACTTTGTCTTTAGAAGAGGATGTGGGGGAGATTTGGGTATCCGACGATGAGGATGCGGTTGATTGTGTAAGTCCTGCAGCAGTGTGGCACCAGTGGGAGCAGTTCTGGCATGTGAGGTTCTGGCACCAATATGCACTTTCCAAACACAAGCAGGGATGACGCAGGGGGCAGACCACAACAGTTTGACATCTGGGCTGGTTTGAAGGATTTGTCAAAAAAATGTGTGACCTTGACCATAATTCCAACCAATCCTACTATTAACATGCAAAGGATGGTGGAGGGCCTATCAGGGATTAAACTGTATTTTTCATAATTTTCACTAATAATGTTTGGGTGTAATATACACCCAAAGACGAGTGCTCAATTGCTAAGAGTCATTGATGGAGAGGAAGACAAGCAGGCTTGTCTGTAGAATTTGCAGGCAAATTGTGCTGCGTTATATAGGTAACACCCAAAGAGAAGAGCTCCATTGCTCCATTGCTAATTGTAATTGCTGAAATAGAAATAATAGGGCTGACAGTCTTGGTCTAAATCTGCAGTTACATTTTATTGTACCATAGCTCACTGCGAAACTGGAGAGGTGGCAGGGTTTAGTGATAATCTTCCTCCAACAATACTAATTCATCCCAATATCCCAATATCATAGAAGTCTGTGTAGTATGATGTAATTGCTGATAATGGCCTTCCAAAGGGAATGACTAGTTGATTTTAGGGCAGAGCTGTCACGGTTTTTGGGCAATTCTTTTACAGCACAGCAAATATCAAAATGTTTAGCGGACTCATCTGCATCACCACTGGGTGTCTTGGGAAAGCAATTTCTTTTACTACAAGCAGTTGCCAGAGAAACTGAAGGAGAAGACGTCCCAACAAGATGTTGATAAGTCTGGGATCCTTGCAAAGAAAATTAAGTATTTCATCTACAATTAAAATATAGTTAGCACATTTACTTTGTTTTATTGCACACTATAATTTTATGTAGCACCTTTTCAAAATCTATTATTAAGGCAATCACTTGACTCAAGCTAACCGTGTCTGCACTTTCTTCACAGGTAACTACTTCGCTGGACTAAAGTATATTCCCCTCAAATGCTAATCTTCTTGCAGCTGCTGTATTCTCCTACATGCTGTTGCAGAAACCACAAATTGACCCTAAATGTTTATGGACACAAACAGCATCTCCTGCATGTCATTTTTCAAAAGTTCTGTAACACCAAGTTGATAGTGTGTGCAAAACAGGAAATGTGATGGAATTCAGCCCCGCTGTAATGCTGGACCAATATTGGGGTCGTAATCAGAAATGACATATCCTCAGGAGACTCCAAGCAGGATTAGCCATCTTTCAATGACATCCCTTAGTTTTTGGAACAGTTTGTCAGCTGTATGCCTCTTAGTGAAGCTGCTGATACACAGAGTAGCCTACTTCTCAAAAATGTGATGTACCTGGGTACATGCTGCTGCTGTCCATGCTGGGGAAGGCGAATGACCAACCCAGTGGGCTTTCACAATCATATAATATTTTGTTTGCCCAGTTACGCTTGTACACATATCTGTGGTTAAGTGTACAGTGGGTAGAATACCATTTTGTCACCCAATAATGACATTTTTAGTAAACTTTCGGTACAGGAGAGAATTAGCTTTTCTAGTAAAATGGTATAGTGATGACATTTGCTAACAGGGACATAACACCTCAATTAAATGTCTTAAACCAACTGTATTAATAGTGAACATTGGACGCAGATCTAACACTAGCATAGTACCCAGGGCGTCTGTGATCCGCTTTGCGACTGGGTGACAGGTTTCATTCTTGCTTCCTCTTGCAGAGGATTGTTTAACTGCCAATTGTTGGGGGGGAAGACTGCAGGTGCTGGGATGTAGATGAGAGAAGGGAGGTAGATTATGCTGGAATGCTTGTTGTTATTTTTTTTTTAACCGAAGTTTCTGATTTTCCCAACAGTTTTCCAATAACTCGCTGAAAAATGACGAAACATGGATGAGGATCCCAGATGGTTAAGGTCCCTACCTCTACTGAGTGTGGCTTTCAAAATGCTACAAATGGATAGACAACTCTTGCCAGGATTCGTGTAAAAATAATTCCACACTTAAGAGTGGATTTTTGGTCTTATGCCCAGGCATGACAATGGCCTTTTTGTTATCACTGGCAAGAACTGCAGCAATTTTTCTTTTCAAGTGTATGAAAATCATATTGTGACATAGGAGGTGTTCAAAATTGAATAAAAAATGACTGGAAATTAGTGTTACTGAGGTTAATAATAATGTAGCTACAAAATAATACCTAAATTATGTTATTTTAGCACCAATAAATGTAATTTTTATAACAAATTGCAAAACAAAACCAAACAAAACCAAAACCAAAACCAAAACACGCAATGGCGGTTTTGCAAAACCAAAACCAAAACCAAAACACAACGGTAATCCAGATCCAAAACCGAATCCAAAACCAAAACACGGGGGTCAGTGACCATCTCTATTTAATAGTCACTTAGCAATATGTTCTCTGCTCCAGGTACCTGCATAGACTGCTCAGTCTACACCATGCTTGCCAACTCTCTCGGAATATCTGGGAGACTGACCCAGATTTCCGGAGACTCCCGGGAGAGAGGGCAATTCTCCCGATTCCCAACCGGCTGTGGAAAAGTAAATGGAGGGGACGGGGCTTATTGGCGTCATGGGTGCGTCGTTGTGGCCCCGCCCCCTAGTTTTATTGGTCAAAAAGGGTGGTGACAGTATTGGGGGCTGGGCTAACGACACAATTCTTCGAGCCCTGCCTCCACACACCCACCTGTCCCCCGGACCTCCCGGGACATGAGCTGCCATGTTGGCAATTATGGCCTACACAGATAGCAAGTTCAGCCAATCAGCAGTGAGAAGGGTCATATATTACCTGGATATTGCAATAAGGATACATCAGAGGAAGCATTCCATTGAACTCCTGCATGAGAACATGTTCAACTCTGTAATTGAACTGTAGTCACCAGAATATGGGTAGTAGCATATAGTCTCTGCGCTGCATCAGGATAAGGGTTCCACATTATTTTTTTGGTCAGAAGAATACTGCATTATACTGTGGTAGCCAAAATATGGGCTCTGTATTGCAGTGTTGTCACCAGAATATGGGCTCTACATTGTACTGTTTTTAAAAGATTAAGGGCTCTGTGTTGTATTGTGCTCTGCATTGTATATGTTCACCAGACTATAGGCTCTGCATTGTAATGTGGTCACCAGTACACGGCCTTTGTATTTTTACTGTGTATTCCAGTATATGGACTGCAAAGCCAGATGACCCATGCTCAGACGGAACCAGCCTGGCTGGTGAAACTGTAAGAACCCTCTTTTCGCTACCAGCCAGTGTTACTGGGGAGCTATCACTTATCTAAATAGACAACTTAGTTTTGTTTGCAAACTGTGCACACGATTTACTAGTGTCATGCGTCACACCATGGGGTCTGTTTACAAAGATGCAATGAGCCATACAAACAGAGAAAACGGCAGTGTTCTCCCTAAAATGCTCATCGCATCTGATCGCATTATTTACACTGGGTTCAACGCAGGAGAAATCACATATTTCTCTTGCCATAACCCATTTGACGATGATGAACACAGATCCCATATATTATTGCAAATCTATGCAATTTACAATTTACAAAGCTGCGAAAAGTTTTGCTTTTTACAGCTAAGCTTAAATTCCTAACATCATCTCAGGATCGTGCAGAGACCTCTATAGACCTTTATCCAGCCGAAGCCTTTCACATACGTGAACTGCCCGGATATTTTACCAGCGCATGCGCAGAAGATCTACAGAAAGTAAGAAGAACCATCGCTTAGGACCATCGCTTCACTGTAAGAAGCAATGCGAACCCCCAGCCTCTATCGCATTGCAAACAAATTAATCGTTGGTAAATACCTGCGATGCAACATTATGCATCACAGCGTTATGCTGCAATACATGTTACCTATTGCAGTCCACCCCTCTAGGTGGTAGGGCAGCTTTAAATAGTTTCAAAATAAGTGTAACTTTTTGGGATTAGTTCTGCTTTAAACTTGCAGATGTTCAAGAAATAAGGGCCACAATAAGTTAAACAAACTGTACATGTATATGAAATTGGATAAACCTCAAACAAGCATTATTAAATACATAACTAGTATATTCAATAAGACATCTCTCTTCAAAATTGCCTTCCAGTTTGTTGATTCGCGCTAACTGGGGTTAACAAAAAAGCAAACAAACAGGGTTTAAACAAGGCAAGAAACATTAAAAAGCAACCTATCAAAAAGGCAGAATCATCGCATCATCTGCTAATTTATACACAGCAGCTTCCAACCCCCACTAGGTCCAGACTGTTGCATGATTTAATTATATTCTGCCTGAAGTAAGTAACATACATTCAGTTAATAACTGGGGCAGGAACATAATGAGTGATTTCAGGGAATTCTAGCATTTGTCGCCAAGTGATAACTTTGCTTTAATTATTCAAGAGCATTAGCCAGTGCATTAGCACTTGTGCAGCCATTTTGGAACTGAGTTTAAATATAGATGGAATCTTTATACTATCAAAACAGAGCTGGTCAGAGCGTCAGTCTGTTATCATGTGACCTGCACTTCAGTAGAAGCCAGCTACCCTCATAGGAGATTATGATCATATTTCAGTCTCCATGGAAACATGAACAGCTGAGGTTTAAAGGTACAGTTACTTTATATGTTTTACAAATATCATTTCCAAATGTTTTCCTGGTCCAGGAGTAAAACTATTCATGGTTTTATGCAAACATAGGCAGTACTATTTTATAGCAGAATTGCTTGAATGGGACTACAGTTGAAAAAAATGTGATGGATCCATTATAGGGACCAAAACAAAAAATACACGTTTATAAAGGAAAAATATATTTAAAACATAATTATCTAGTACTTTTTGTACTGAACTGGGGATCCATGTTTCATTTTAGCCGAGCAATCTGAAAGCTGAAGATTTACTGGGAATTTCATTATGAAGGGCTGGGTTGAGGAACCCATGTTTAATGCATCCAGGGGTGGAACTATACAGCTATGGGCCCAGAAGTTACCAGGGCCTGGTGTGTGCACATAGAAGCCTTGTTTGGACTTTCAGTTCCAAAACGGTGCCTTACTACACCCGCACCAGTCCCGCATTGATTACGTATTACACCCCTGAATACAACCTTATGCATTGGAATTTTTTCCTGATTTCAACACTGTCATTTAATTGATCTGTCAGCTTACAGGAGACTGACTGTGCATAAGTATTACACAAAACTGGGGTATGAGCAAATTGTTCCGCAAAATATTCACCTCATTGAGAATTTGGCTGTGGAATTTCACGCCTTTTGCTGTCAGAATTTGGCCCTAAGCTTTCTCAGTCCTACTGCAACCACCCCACACAGCAGAATGAATTGACTGTTGTTGACCCAGACTCCATTCATAGACGGTAAAGTCAACGAAATGTACAAATTAATGTCATTGCACAGAATGGTGAAGCAAGAATCAATTAGATGGCTCGAACGTCATATCACTTTGACACAGCCTGTTCGGCCATGAAACTCACAGGAACTTCTCTGAACTGCAGGTGGAACATAAATGAAACTTGCAGTATTCTTTTCCGACAATGCTCCTTTCTTTTTTCCGGGAATGTGTATGTCTAACTTATCCAGTTCTCAATATGTTTTTGCTATTTGAATAGGATGCTAGTCATAATGGTAAAGGGTAGTAATTCATTTCTTGGGCAGATCTCTATATATGGTAGGTGTACAGTATTTATGTACACTTAAAGTGACAACAGGTCAATAAACTCTACACATTGGTGTGAATATGTCCAGAATGAATATACAGTACATCAAAATGAAGATTTTGCGTTATTGACTGATAGCGAATAAGCACCTTTATATTTATGAAAAGATAAATCCTGGTCTGGGTCATAGTAAAGCGCTACGGAATCTGCTGGTTCTATATAAACAAAAGTTGATGATGATGATAGTAACAGGGGGTGCAGTGTATACAATGGATTTTCTCAAAATTAACATTGCTAAAACCGAACTCATTGTTTTCCCTCCGTCTCAGTCCCCATCCCACATGGATCTCTCCATCACTGTCAACAACTCCACTATCTCATCTGTCCCCCAACTCCGCTGCCTGGGAGTCACCCTTGACTCCTCTCTCTCTCTTTTGCCCCCCACATTCAATCCCTTGCCCAATCCTGTCGCTTCCAACTTCGCAACATTGCCCGCATCCGGCCCTTCCTATCTCATGAAGCATCCAAAACTATTATCCACGCGCTTATCATTTCCCGGCTGGACTACTGTAACCTTCTCCTCACCGGCCTCCCCCGCTCTCGCCTCGCCCCCCTTCGTTTTATACTCAATGCGGCTGCGAGGCTTATCTTCCTTTCTCGCCGCTCCTCTTCTGCCTCCCCTCTCTGCCTTGCCCTACACTGGCTCCCCTTCCCTTACAGAATCCTTTTTAAACTTCTTACCCTCACATACAAGGCTCTCTCCCACTCCACTGCCCCTTACATCTCCAATATCCTCTCCATCCACACTCCCGCCCGGCCCCTGCGTTCAGCCAATGACCGTCGCCTCTCCTCCACTCTGATCACCTCATCCCACTCCAGAATTCAAGACTTCTCCCGAGCTGCCTCCCTGCACTGGAATGACCTCCCACGGTCCATCCGTTTGTCCCCTAACCTGCGCTCCTTCAAACGGGCACTCAAAACTCATCTCTTCCGCATTGCCTACCAGCCTTCCACCTAACCCTCTCTCCATGCTCACTCTCCTCACTCCACTCCTCAGTAGAGGGGAGCTCCCCTCCTCCGACATCCTCTGTGCCTGTCGTCTGTCTACCCTCCCTATAGGATGTAAGCTCGTATGAGCAGGGACCGCCTTCCTCCTGTCTCGCTACCTTCTCTTCTGCTCCAACCTCCATACACTTGCCTTGCCTGGAGCCTCTGAAGTCTTGGTACTACTCGTTTATTGTATTGTACTGTTATTCCCTGTACTGTCCATTGTTTGTATTGTGTACGGCGCTGCGGAAACCTTGTGGCGCCTTATAAATAAACGATAATAATAATAATAATAATAATAATCCAGGGTCCATCTGCAATGTTGAAGCCTCCCTCACCTTGGTGCATGCGTAATGCAATCTAATTTATGTAACATTATAAAAAAAAACTTAACCGTTGATGTTATATACTGTTTTGTGATCACCTGCAATATCATATAGACGGTGGGAGTTGTGAGGGTATAGTGACTTTAAAACATGACATTGTGAATATTCGTATATGTGCTGGCATTGTCAAACATGCATCCTGAAATTCTAACAGCAAAGTAAAACAATAGCATTGTAGGGTATTTGGCGTGTTAGCTGTCCTACTTTAACATCTGAGGACTTTACTAATGAATTCTTAACTAATTGACTTGATGTGTAATGGTAGGGAGCCAGAGGCTAAAATAGGATATAAAGCTTTGATGTGGCTGAAATCCTATTAAAGTTTGGATAGCAGAAGATGGCTGATGAAATGTAACATCTCATCCACAAATAACTTACGTGGTAATACTCTTAAAGCAGCAAACCCTCAAAGAAGGTTTATTTTAAAGTATCTTTTAGGCATGGATATGATAGTTGTTTGATAGCTGTCTTCCTACAAATCATTATCTTCATTTCAAAATCACACTGGAGGGCGCAAAATATGGCTGCCAGTTACAGCTCTCAGCATGTCATGTGAAAGGAGAGGGGGAGAAGGAGGGGTTGATTTTAAAGTACACAGAGCAGATTATATCATGTGCCATTTGACTGTGGTTGCCATGGAAGTCCATGACACTTTGCAGAATTATAAATCATTACTAGCAGCCTGAAGAAAGAACCCAAGGGAAACTGATAAAAAAACAAAATTGTTCATATAGTCTTACATAGTCATTTATGTTACAAAACACACTCACTAATTGGATTGCTGCTTCAACAGAAAATATGCAACCCAAAGTTGTCTAGATAAAATACAGTTTGTGTCAATATAGTATATTTAGGTTGCTGGACTATAGCATATTTTAGATTGGTAATGACAACTACACCTAGACAGCAAAAATAATCTGGCTTTCTAATATTGGCTTTCCAGAAAGGGCAGAGTGGGGTTATTGCAGGTCATGTCTTAGAGGTTTTGCTCTTGAAACAAGTGAAAGAGAGTTTTTTTCACTCCCACTTTTATAGTGGAAT
The DNA here is from genome assembly GCF_038048845.1 of Mixophyes fleayi. Classification (NCBI taxonomy): domain Eukaryota; kingdom Metazoa; phylum Chordata; class Amphibia; order Anura; family Limnodynastidae; genus Mixophyes; species Mixophyes fleayi. Next base: position 185,798,893 of record NC_134403.1, on the reverse strand, counting down.
GAGCACACCAGATACTGGGAAAAAGACCATTACCGGAAGCCCCAACTAGCCCTATAATTGCCATTTCCTAAACTTTGTGAATAAGGAGTAATACCTGTTCTTTAACAGTACATTTATCATCTCTCCATATTTTTCATCAGAAGTACATAGACATAGACGAATGTTTGGGCAAGGTCGTGTCTACTTATAATGGAAATTAAATAATACACTCTATATCCTGCCAAAGTGAAAGGTGTATATACAGGAAAGATCTGCTTCTCCAAAACCATGACAGTGTTAAAGGACAAATATTGTGAAATCTGAATAGGTTTATTACAGAAAAATAATATTTTTTTCAATTTGGTTATTGTTTTAGTAACTCAAAAGAAAAGAAGAAATTAATCAGAGTTAGGTAGAAACTGATACTAACTGCATACCTGCTTTAGATTTCTAACTAGGAAGCTGCTGCTGTCAGAGTTCTGTCATATTAGTCACAATATTAATATTAATTATTACATGAACACTAAAGCCAGCTCTGCTGTGACTATCCAAGTTTATCCTAAACTCTAATTAATTCCTTAGAACCTTTTTCTTTTGAGATATTAAACAATGACCGCATTGTAAAACACAATATTTATCTGTAATAAATGTATTTACATTTCACAATAGCTGTCCTTTTACATTGCATGTTTTCAAAAACATACTGGTAGGTTAATTGGCTGCTATAAAAATTTACCCTAGTGTCTCCCTCTCTGTCTGTCTGTCTGTGTCTGTGTGTGAGTGTGTGTCTATATTAGGGAATTTAGACTGTAAGCTCCAATGGGGCAGGGACTGATGTGAGTGAGTTCTCTGTACAGTGCTGCGGAATTAGTGGTGCTATATAAATAAATGGTGATGATGATGATAAGTGAAAGGTTACGTATGATTTTTCTGTTACAGGATACTGTAATAAAAACCCAGACATGGTGTGACACTGAGGTGTATTATATATAAGTACAAGATAATGATTATGATTTAGGCATATCTATGCATTACTGTGTATCTGGAGCCATTTAGATTAGAGCAGTACATCATCTCTACAATGGAAATGCTTGTGATTGTGTAGCGTTTTGCTAATTTTCCTCCACAGGTTAGTTTTAATACTACAACCACAGTAGCGGACCACATCACGAGGAGATACAGTAAATATAGCAAATACATTTAAGATATTGATATGTCCCAAGGATCCTATTAATCATATTATTAATCATAGTCATCATGAGTTTGATTCTGACCAGGGCCCTGTCTGTGTTTGTGTGTTCTCCTGATGTTTTCGTGGGTTTGCTCTGCTTTCTTCTCACACTGGTAGTTTAATTGGCTTCTGACAAAATTAACCCTACATTATGTGTCCATGTGATAGGGAATATAGATTGTAAGCTCCACTGTGCCAGGGATCAACTGGTTGAATATTCTCTATAAAGCACTGTGAATATGTAGACACTAAATAAATAACTGTTAATACATATTAATAATGTTAACACAAAAAATGGTCAATTACTAAATGCCCTACATATGGTATCCCTGTTATCAGCAGACTGCAGAACTAATACAACATATGCATGAATAAGATCAAATCAATGGAATAGGCGGCGTTCAGAAAAATGCAGCACTAAAATAAAACTCTCAAACAATGACTTCACACAGGTTATCTAAACTGCTTTGTGAAAGCAATCTTGTCCATGCAGTTTATGGATTTTCTCGGTTTAAAGAGTTGAGTCCTTTTAAATGTAAACACTTTACTTATAACTGGTAACACATAGTTGTCACTCCCCTCGGAATATCCATGAGACACCAGAATTTCTGGGAGTCCTGCTGAGAGGGCAGGGCAAAGTCCCGGATCCTGCCCATTTCATTAGTGAAGTGGGTGGGGCGGAGCTTAGTAATGCACTTCACACATCATCATGGCCCTGCCCCCTGTTGCAATAGGCTAAAATGTGGGAGACTGTTTAGGGGCGGGGCCAACATGACTCAATTCTCCAAGAAGCCAACACACAAAAGTTGGCAAGTATGTGGTAACATCCAAAACACAACATAATAATAAGGCAGTGTTAACACCTCATTATAGAAGTACTGGGTTATAATACAGCTCTACTGAAAACTGGATTTCAGAAACACATATATGTCTAGGTTTTTCACTACCTCACAAATTTCTGTCTATTTTGATTCCAACTGAACTGGCTGGAGTCAGTTCAGATTCAGTTTAGGACATGGGTCCAAAGAGTTCCCAGCTTTGACAGTGCAATGACAGCCTGAACTGATGACCAGTTGTTTTGTGAGGGGATGGAAACAGGTACAAGATACCTGGTCCTGTCTTGAGAGCTTGTCCGTAGCAAACTATATTGGCGGCAGATGGGTAGGCAGCCCAGGGGCAAAAGGGGCCCACGGTTTCGCCAAAAGTCCATCCAAACCGAATTATACGTTAAAGCAAAGAGGCGGCAGGTGACTGCTGAAACAAAAAGCTTCCTATTGGTCTGCACAGTCCCACACCCCCTAGGCTGCATAAGAAGCCACCATAGCACCAGGTATTTCCTCTCAGAGACCCAGTTGATTAGTAGAAGCATGGGGAACTTTTCTGATAAAACTAATCTTCCCCCCTAAAATAACATTCAGTCGGTAGAGAATTTCCATGCAGCTTTGAAAAGGATTCCCACTTGTTTACTGCAGTAGCTGTGCATTTAGCTGGTTTAGACAAATAAATGTCATGAAACACGCATGTTTGAGATTTACAGGTTGCTTCAAATCCCACTGGTCATATGTTAGTTTCCATGCTCTCCAAGTGTGTCTTATTGCAGTACACAAGCCAATAAGACCTTTGTCAGGTTTATGACCCATTTCCTTTCTGCCTGTTCTTCACAATCCATTTACAATACAAGTTTTTCTTCCACTTTGTATTCAGCTCATGTTAAGCAGAAGCTTTAATAAAGTCTAATATGCCCAAAGTGGGGTTTACTGTTCTTTAAGTTCTAGGATAATATTGGATAGCAGGGGTATTACAAGGGAACGAGAACACGCTTCCCCACGGGTCTTAATAATATATTTCAGAAACAGACCCATGCAGTCATTAAATCGATGAATAACTTCCGCTTGCTGCTCTATAATTTATTTGTGTCACTACAACAATATTAGGGATCGATGTCAGTCCAACAATTTCCTGAATTTACTTTTGATTAGATCTACAACTTTTTTTTAGTGCTTTGCTGATGTGTGGTGAGTTCATGCTTAAATACTTTAAATGGGCAACTCATTTTTTAATTGTTCAATGTTACTACTGTGAATAAAAACCTCATTGGCTGCTTCAGCGCACCATATTCAGAGAGTTTGTGTTTAATTGTGCCAAAGATTGTTACTGCCCAACAGCTCAGATTCCTGCATGGTACATAGTTAAATAGTAAGTTAGAAAACACATAGATCCATGAAGTTCAGCCTAAAATTATAATGTTGTTTTTCCACAGGAAGGCAAATCAAAACCTCTTGTGTGAATGTTGTCAATACAGCCTCACAGGAGGGACTACTAATAATAGTTAAATATGTAATTTATTATCAGAAATGTGATAAAATGATTTGTGCTATCACTACAGGTCCTCTGCTGATGTTCAATGTAAGACACCGCCTACTGTTATTGAACTGGAAGCTAGGCTTTCTTTGAATTGCAGACTAAACTTACTAAACATAAATCAAATGTACTGAGAAAATGGACCGAGCAATAAAATATGTGGCTGATTTTTGTTTAACTAGTATTTATTTTTAATATGCAGACGCACAGGCCTATTTCTGGCAAAAAATGCATGTCTACACCTTCTCCATATCGAAGTTTTCTGTCGTGCTATCGCTCCTGCTAGTCCCTGTCAATGAAGAGATTCAAAAACATGGGGAGGCCTCTTTAAAACATGGGGAAGCCTATTTAAAGGGACTGCGGCAGTACATGTAGGGCAGCAAATCCTCCTTTCGCTATCACCATGTCAGGATGGTGGTGATAGCAGAGAAGAATGGAAGGAAAAATGCTTTAGTATTTAAACAAAGCATTTTTCCCAATGGTAAATATTTTCAAATTCTTATTTTTCTTAATATATTTTTTATATGTATTTATTGATTTGTATCCAGTTCCACTGCACACGTGTGAGCCGGCTAGATGAGTCACGGATAGGTATATGCCTAGAGGTGGGCCTGGCAGAGTGGTAAGGTAGGACTTAGCGCTCATGGCTGGTATCACCAAGCACCTGAATATCACTCAGCTGCTGCCACGATACTTTCCTTATTAAATTACAGCAATAATTTATTTTCTATCACTGTTATTGCCACATAGTAATAAATAGGGGCATAATGCGTGATGTTTTTAGATGTGCAGAGGTGCACATTAACAGGTAACATTATACATTACATTGTTTAAATTATTAGCATTTTATACCAGCCTGTGGCTGCCATTAGTAATCGTTTTGCAGTACGTACCTGTGGCCACCTATAGCCTGCACCTGTACCTGTATATTGTACACAAGCCTGTGGCAACCTTTAGCACTTGTATCCGCCTTTTTGTTAAATTGCAGAATAAGTAATTTTTTTATTGCTGCGATAGTGAAGGGAGAGTCATGCCGTGGCCTATTAGAAGGTCTTTAGCACCTCTGTATTAGTCTTTGACACTCTTTAGCACTCTCTATCAGCCTTGACACCAGTAGCACTCTGCACCAGCATGTGGTCCCCACTGTACATTGTTCTAGCATTGTTACATATTTTTCCCACATTAGTGGAACTGAAAGCCCCAATTTAAGATTTCAACTCTACTGCACATGTGCCATGTACAATCTTGCTAGCCAGTTCATGCATGTGCAAATCTGCAAAAGATTGATGCCCGGCAAAGTATACACATACTAGAGATGCTCAGGCTCAGTTCCCAGAGAACCGAACATACCCGAACTTAGCAGATCCGAGTACCGAGCCGACTCACTTTCGCGCTTTTTCGGATTTGAAAATGAGGCAAAACTTCATTGTTTCGTCATCGGATCTCGGATCTCGTGATTTTTGGATTCCTTTTTAAGATCCAACATAACGGTGGGTGGGAGGGAGGGCCCAAGGACAATTCCATCTTGCACCATTTTTCTTTTCTGCCACTGCTGTGTGCCAATGTGTCCTAGATGTGCAAGGAACTGCCGTGTGTTTGTGTCAGTGCTCTGTCGCTTACTATCCAGCCAGGTCGCCTCAGTATTTGTCCGAAAGTGTATGAAAATAATATTGTGATCTGTGAGGTGGTCAAAATTGACTGCAAATGACTTGAAATTAGTGTTATTGAGGTTAATAATAATGTAGGAACAAAAAAAGAGCAAAATTATGTGATTTTAGCATATTTTAGGATTTTTTTATAAAAAATCCAAAACCAAAACACACGAGGGCGGTTTTGCAAAAAACAAAACACAAAGCTAATCCAGATCCAAAGCCAAAACCAGTTCACGGGGGTCAGTGAGCATCTCTAACAGATACCCCTTACCACTTCGGGGCAGTAAGAGTTTCGCTTAGCTGCTCCGGCAATTTGTTTTTGTTACATTTCAGAAATAAGTGATTATTTTTATAGAATGATAGTGAAGGGGAAGGGGTTATACAGCAGGCTGTTAGATGGTGTTAGATGGTGCATCCGTCAGAGATGTAAGGGATTCGCTCTGTAGTATTAAGCCCGTACCTTCACAACAATGAGAAACGGGGGAAGGATTCAGGGGCTATCCACTTTTTTTAATAAGAAAAAATGCCTTCTCCTGGCTCATGGGAAAACCTCTGGTAAGGTCAATTACTGATCTGCCCCTGGCGGCTGGCTTAGCTCTGTCGGATATTCAAGCAAAGGGGGTTTCTGTGCAACTGGAACACCTCCCAAATGCGTGCCTCTGCCCACTATGTTAATACATCATTTAAGAACCAGTAAAACTGGTTCCTATTGATTAGCGCTTGTGGGCACAGCACTATGATATGCTGCATTCAGTGGTGCATTAAGACAAACTGAGGCCCTGGGCTATACATATGCAATGAGCCCCCACTGTCCTCACTTCTGTCCCCGCACTCTCCCCTTGTCACATATGTCCCCTGGGCTCCCTACTGTTGTCATATATGGTTCCCACCGTTCTATTATCACTGGTCTTTAAGCTGCATTTTACTGAATAGTATAGTTCATCCCACAAATGGCTGCCTCTGCTGTGTGCATGTGACAGGTGCACTGTAATGCTACGGTGTTGAGGCCTTAACTAAAAAATGTCATGTGTATTTTCCTCCACTTAATGTACAACCTATTAATCTAGGTATATGTAATTGGTTATAACATACAGACTGTCAGTGGGTTGCTTTCTATGTGTCATATGTGGGCCTGAACAGTTCATGAAAAGACTAAGGGCTAGATTTGCTAAGTTGGTTTGAAAAAGTGGGGGTGTTGCCTATAGCAACCAATCAGATTCTAGCTGTCATTTTGTAGAAGGTACTAAATAAATGAAAGCTAGAATCTAATTGGTTGCTATAGGCAACATCCCCACTTTTTCAAACCTGCAGCTTAGTAAATCTAGCCCTAAGTGATATTCCTTTGAGCTTTCACTATATAATGGTTGTGATTTGTTTTGATCAATGTAGGGTGTGGCTTATCTTCACAATGTACAAAAAGCTAAGAAAGAACTTGTGCCTGCAGGCAGTGTTTGCATGTGATTGTGTTTAGGCCGCATGTTCTCTAGCAGTTCTCTCTTACTTACTTTTTCAACCTCTCTTTGGGACTTGGCTTTGAATTACTCTTTTAGTGAGGAAAAAAAACATGAAAAGGAATACTATCCTCTACATCCACTTTTCAGTAAAAACTTTTCTGACTATTTTTTTCAGAATAGCTAATACTCTCCCACAGGCCTTCATTACATCTCTGTTATGAGGAGAGGACTGAATTACTGGCAGGTTTTCATATATTGCTGGTGAAACATTCGCTTTTCACTGGAAAGGTGACAACCTGATGAATGACGGGTAACTCACTGATGAATGAGATAATTAGGATGACTAATAGGCTTATATATTAATTACTAAGGTAGGCACTAGTATGCACTAATAGAGACTCTGAAATATCATGAGTGACTTATATAAAGGGCATTCAGACTGGTTAAGGACACATTAGGGAACCTTTATGACACTAAAATGGCTGGTAATAGAGGCCACTTTCTTATTGGAGCAACTTGCAATTTAGGTGTATTGACATGTCAACACATAATAAAAAACACACTCTTTCATTTCCCCTGCTTTATTACAATAATGCAGTTAACATTATTCTACAGAGCTACATTACTGCATACTTGCCAACTCTCCCAGAATGTCCAGGAGACTCCGAAATTCGGGCAGGCAAATAGCCCACAAATGGCATCTGCTCCTCAAAATGAATCGCGTCATTTTGGCCCCGCCCCACGCAACAAAATGGCGTTTTTGCCGCGGGGCCAAATGACACGATTTGCCCCGCCCCATCCTCCAACCACGCCCCCCTGCCTGGGATCTCCCGGAATTAACTTACCAAGGGTTGGTAAGTATGCATTACTCTGAGGTAAGGCACTTTATTATCAAGTTTGAAATTATTAATACAGTCTAAAATGAAAGGATCACTCAACTGGAAATAAAAAAATATAGTTTTGGGTGGTGTTAAGGAAAATTAGTAAAATTAGAAAATGTACTTTCTCTCCCCCATCTTCCGTACTGGCGGGTGTTCCGATGGATGTTATGGTCCCAATGGAAAGTTAATTGGGAAGGTAACTTTACAAAACAAGAAATTTGTAAAGCCCCTTCCCCCGATTAGCAGAGAGGGTCTCTTGCTAGGATGGAAACAGAGAAAAGGGGGCTTGTGGTAAGTACATTTTTGTTATTTTTGGGTTTTTTTTGCCTAGTTCTACACAAAACAACATTTTTAGTTTTGGGTGGGGTTATCATTTAAACTCTCTTTAGATTTTAAGCCATACTTGCCAACTTTCTACAGTTGGCTTCCTGGGAGCAGCCAGGGGGTGGGGCCAAATGCCGTGATTCCCAGTGATTCGCGGCATTTTTGACCTAATTATGCGGGAGATTGCCCCACTCTCCCGGGACTCCGTGAGACTCAAGCGAAATGCGGGAGTCTCCCGGACATTCCGGGAGAGTTGGCAAGTATGTTTTAAGCTCTCACCAACAGGATACTTGCTGGTATGTACTTATATGTCATTTTTCCTGCTCCTTTTTCTAATTATACAGTGCTATGTAAAAAGGTGATATTTTCTAAATCCAGGAGGAAGAGGATAATAATAGTAGTAATAGTAATAATAATAATAATAATAATAATAATAATACCATGTTATATTAAGTGTTCTATGACATATTCAGAAATACTTAACACAAAGAGCCACGTCAGAAGAATGATTTACTAATAGCAGGTTTCATGGTTTTTCTCAAGTTTGTTGTCTCAATGAGCCATGAAATTGTGTCTTGACTTTAACATGTCCCATCATACTGCTGTTAGGCTATAAAAAAAGTTATTGCTTTCTCATGCTGCTTCCCGAAAACCAAATGTTGTGCCCTGTATGTCCAGGATTTGCAGTATCTGCATGTTAAAGTAGATACACTTGTGTTGATGGACATTCCAGATAGTGACTTGGCCTGTAACTACTCCTCTGGAAGCTGTTTGCATGTTTTACATGTGGCTGTCATAGGGATCAGTGGCCAGCTTCTAATGCCATTTAAATACACACACTGCAGTAACTATACCACAGCAAAAACTGTTAAAGATACAATTGGGAACATACTTTACTGCTATTCTGCTGTGTCTTATTGTTGTTACCCTATTTTTATGTCTAACTAGAGGTTCATTCACATATTTGATATAAAGTGACAGAAAGGCAGCAGGCTTTTGAATGCTTGAGTAAATTCTAGTTTGTAACCTGCTGCTAATTCTCCTTAATTAGGAGTGGACCTCCCTCAGTCACATGCAGCTAAGGGCACAAAAGAATCTATTTTCTATAACTTTACTTCTGCATTTTCTGTTAGCGTTAATGATAAAACAAAGAAACAGAGCTGCTTGTCACAGAAAAAAATGGTTAATGAGGTTGAGGTTAATAGCTGTTAGCTCTGATCTTTTCATTCCTTGTGTTTAAATCAAAGAAAAGAAGCCATTTTAAAACATGATCCTAAGGTCAAAGGTCAGAGGTCAGCGCCGTCACAGTGAAGCTAATAATCCAGGTGTAACTAGAGGTGCTAGTTAAAAACAGTTGTCACAAAGGAAACAAGAGAAACAGTGCTGTAGAATCAAAGCTTTGCACAGTTTTTTCTCTCTAAAGTCAGTCATGGAGAATATACTGATGTTCTGGAATATATCAGAAAAAACACACAAATATGAAACATATCCATTGTGTTCTAATACAGAACTCCAACTTTTAACAACAATCCAAGGATTTAGACTTGGAAGTTTGTGCATTTGAAAATGCTAATGTTTCCCTTAAACTGACCACAAAGTACATGTTTGTATGTAAAAGGGAGAAATCCTTAGCATTTTTTTTTATAGCATGTCCTGTATATGTACATGTCCTGTATATGTAGGTCTATAATGTACCCAATATGAGGAATTTTGTACAAAGTATATATGTAGATATTCACCTGCCTTGCCATAAACTGAGATATTTAACGTTGTATTTACCGTTGCTGTACAGCCATAACTAATCAGTGATATCAGCCATGTTAGTCTCATAGAAGCTGGATAGAGTGCCCTACAACCTGGAGCAAAATGGAACTCTGGATTAATTATCTCACCTATAGCCTCACCTAAAGCAGTGTGGAGCAGGGGTGTTATTAACTAGTTCCCTGATCATATCACTGTCTGAGAAGAAGAATGGGTAAGTAAGGGTTTATTATAATAAAACCTGTATTTAACAAGGTTAGGGAAATTCAATTTTCAGCTGTAATTTTTTTAACACTGTGGTAAGTGATTTTAACGCGGTTTTCACTCATTCTGGAGCGCATTAACTTTACCCCTTATTCAAATCTATTTTTAACACAGTTTTGCTACCGAAAATGGTCCCATCGTGGAGAAGTAGATGATCCATTGAAAGTATAGGGAGAGAGAAGCGTTAAAAGCTATTCAATTCTTTTTTTAATGCGGCGCGGTAAACTGTCAAATCGCCAGTTTTATCTCACACCTCTCATGGCTGTGCAAAAAATTAAAAACATAAGAAAACTATTGAAATCATGTAATAATGTAAAAAAAAAGAAAACTTATGTTTCTCAGTAATGCATAACATGGAAAAGGTGATTTTTTTTTAACAAAAAGTATGTACAAAAATTGATAAAATTAATAAACACAATAATCACTAATACATATGTATGTATATATGTACTAATATGTATGTACTAATGTGTTTTGTCATGTTATAGATAATTGTATAGTAAAAAAAGTATAGTAAAATAAAGTACTGTATGTAGATATTATAAAATAGAAGGTTGTGTAATGCAATACAAATGTAGGCTAATATATGCCAATGCAATTTTTTTTATTATAGATGACCGTGTTAAACCCTCCCCTACACTCCTCTAAAGAGCAGCAAGCACCAATAATTAACGCAAAGGGGCGGCGTTACCTGTTTTTAAATTGAATTGCATGATTTTTTATGCTGCGGTACCTAAAAACGGTCGCGCCCGAGGGTCAAAACCCGGGCAGATAATTTTTTTAACGCTGCAAAAAATAAATAAATACAGTGGTCAATTGAATTTCCCCCGTTGAGTGTTGTGTGTTTATTTTAATTTTAGTTTTATTAATAAGTCATACTCACCATCAGGTGGAAGAATCCTCCTTCGTTTCGGGTTGTTGAAGTGATCCCCTCCTTCCATTCAGAGTCCAGGTAGGACATGAAGTCCTATGCTGACGGCTTCTACATAGTCACTGCTATTGGCTGATCAGAAGCCGATGGCAGCCACAGTTTCTGTTGCGTGACTTAGCTGCGCTCCACGTTCCAACATTCGAGATTGGTATTCTTATTCCCCAGCCGTACAATACATGGGGCACTTCCACATTGGCCGGTTGCTTACTAATTATCACCTATGGATGGTCCTGCTTACAGCACATATCTATGTTTGTTTGTTTTTTCGTTCTTCTCTACTATGAGACATGTACAGGTTGTAATAACTATCCATTGGTTTCTCTAAATATCTGATATCTTCTGTGAGAACAAATAAAAGATATGTGTTTTTTTATTTCTAGAAATAATTAACCCTTCAGCATAGAAAGTCCCAAGTGTAAGATATGCCAGTGTCCTAGAAAATAAGAATTTGCTAGTGCTTGCAAGTAAAAATATAAACAATAATAATTCTTATAAAATTGTATCACTTTTATTTCCTTTATATTGACTAGCAAAATCAACAAAATAAGCATATATGTATATAGTAGTTAGTGTGCTTCATCGCAAACCTGAACTGAGCAATCACTTCTAAACAACTATGTAACTGGGATACTTTACTCTTAGGTGTTTATTTACTAAACTGCGGGTTTAAAAAAGTGGAGATGTTACCTATAACAACCAATCAGATTCTAGCTGTCATATTATAGAATGTACTAAATACATGATAACTAGGACCTGGTTGGTTGCTATAAGCAACATCTCCACTTTATCAGACCCACAGTTTAGTAAATATATCCCTTAGTATCAGTCTTTTATCTTTTGTTTAAAAAGTGCCAACTTATTTCTGTGTACAATACAGAAGATAAACATTGATAAGAATTAATGGATATACAGTACATTGAGACAATGTCCTGTTTCATAAAACAACTAGCAGATTAAACAATCAAAGTGAGAACTAAAATCATGCAATTACAGTAGATCACGATCTAGAACTGTTTCTGCTGAAAATGACCTTGCTCGGCTATATGTGGGTCTTCATAGGAGCTCAGATAACTGCCTCCTCAGTTTCAGTAAGGGGTATGCAAGGCACAATGGTAAATCCAGTTACAAGGGCCCACTGAAAAGTAGAAAAAAAATTTACAATAATCTCAAAATGGAATAGATTTGTCCACTGATTTTGTCCTATTAGATGGCAGAAATTTTCATGTCCCCATGTTTTTTTTATTTAATCACTATAGGAGCATATTTGGGCTTGGTCTTAGCCAGTGCTGTTCTGTTACTAGTAGTGCAGTGTCTGAGTTAAAAAACAATCCTTCTAAAATTTCTAATCATGGAAGGCCACCGATGGTTCCTATTCGAGACCTTGGGTAACAGTGCCATCTATAGGTAATGTATGGAATACTCCTTGTTTCCACAATCTTACAGTGCAATTAGCAGATAAAGAGTGCTAATGTGCTAGTAATAAAATTGAGTTGAGAAAATGTTACTTTTATATTTTATAGCTAAATATACAGGATATTAATTCAAGCTTTCAAGGTACTCCTTGGGATATTCCTTAGGGATATTCAACAGCTCAAATAGACAAATATTTAAAAGTTGGGACTAATCCTGGAAATTAAGCACAGTTGGCAACTATGTAGTCACATACATATTATTGTGTTAATAATATGTTATTGTTAACATTCTGGCAAACATCAGCATCAATGGGTTATAACTAAGGTACAAATCTGGAGTAAATCCATAGCATCCAATTAGCAATCAACTTTCAACTATTCAGTGCAAGTTAGACAATTAAATCAAATGTCTGGTTGCTTGAATCTTAGTGCAGACTTGCAGTTGTGAGTGATGCCAGTAAATAAAGGTCATTATTTTAAAAAGCAGTATATTACTCCAGGGGTTTGAGAGTAATGTGTCCACTTAAATGTGCATTGTCCATGTCATTGTTTGGGCACACTCCCATACGTTCATGCATTTTATGGGGTTTTCCCCCAGGCAGTGTTTGCATCATAATATTTGGGAGTTTTGCTATATATGACTATAGGCAAAGTATCCTTTATTAAATCATCTACATTATCGTGGTTCGAATACATACTATTTTACCTCTCGGTTCATTGGTGCATAGCTATGGAATAGTGAGTGTGGCCAGTGTGGTGTTAAGAAACGGGATTACCAGTGCCCAGAATCCACCCTTCCCACAGTAGAAGCCAAGAGCTTCACTTGAAGCTGGAGATTTCAATCTAGTCACCAACAGCAGCCACTCTTCTGCCAGCTATGTAGTCAATTTTAGTACCTGCCACAGGATGAATAAATTAAAGCTTTTACGTGACCCACTCTTCTCAGGGACTGCAACATTTATTTATTTTATACAGTAAATTCTATTTCACATTTTAGTTAATCTTTGCGGGATATTTTCAATATTTTCATGTTTGGTCCAAATGTTTTGTGACATAGCTCTCTGAAGTATTGGCTCTCCCAGTGATATGTGTTTCTTTTACCTACTCTTATATACTTATATATAACCTGGAAATATTTCTCTCATACACACACATATATCTATATTTATATATATATACATATATATATATATATATATATATATATATATATATATATATATATATCTATAATATAAATGTCTAGTGGCTTGTGTTAGTCTGTCTGTGTGTGTGTGGAAAAAATAAAACCAAGCTGCAGCGCCACCTGCTGGGCGGAGTTATACACTGACCTACTAAATTCTTAGTGTGTGTGGAAAAAAAAATTCAGAAAGGGTTGAAATTTGGTATACTAAGATGTTTTTAATTTGTTAATTTAATTTGTTAATTGTTAAAAGTGTTTATAAAGATTTAAAATATATATATATATATTTCTTAAAGGAGAAGTGACAGTTGGGAGTGGTTGGTGGTTGCCGGGGGTGACAGTGGGGAGTGGTTGGTGGTTGAGGCCTGGGCTATGGCCCAAATGCATGACAAGAACCTTTTTAACACCTTAAGTAGCTTGATTTGACTAGAATGCATGAGTATCATGCACGGGTTAACTTGTGTGTATATATATATATATATATATATATATTCTTTTTTTTTCTTTTCTTTTTTTAAAGGAAGATGTTCTATAATGTGCTTTGGTTTGTCAAGTTAATTTACATACTTGATAGTATGGTAAAAATTATGTTCTTTTTTCAATTATTCATTTTAAATTGGATTTTCTATCTTATTCTAAATGGTATTGTTAGTAATAGTGTGCAGATAGAGTTCTATTGTCTGCCATTACATAGTAACTGTAATGGTAATGTAACACACAAGTTGAATACAATATATTGTGTACTTATGAAAAGCTACAATAATTGTCTTTTTTTGACTACACAATTTTTCTTCGGTTTTACAAAAAGGAAATGCAATAACAGAACAAATCAAGGAGCCATATATAACAATCGTCTTTTTAAATCCTGGATGCATGACCAACCTCTGCTTGCCTTTATTACATAATTCTGTATTATTGTTTGAGTGTTCAGAAAGGGAAAATCCAGAGCACTTAGAGAATAATGTAAACTGAGTTTTTGTAGTTGCTGTAAAACTTCATTAATCAGATGTATGTTTGTATAGTGTGTATAGTGTGTACTATGTCACAAATGTTTATCTGTAGATTTTTTTTATAGTGCATTAGCATACTTGTCAACTTACATTTTAGGTGGCAAGAGTGGGAGGGGCCATGATGGTAACGCCATTGCGCCACCTAATTCCTGCCGAACAGTTTTAGCCCTGTTTTGACGTGTGTTGCGTCTGCGCCTCACTGCGACTAGGATGTACTTACATGGTCACGCCTTCACAATTCCACGTTCTTCTCATTCTCTCGTAGTGAGTCGCAAGCCGTCGCAAGCGTTAATTGCGTCCAAGAAGCAGGCGGATTTGGTGCTTTCTGCACATGCGTGATAGTGTTTTTTTGTTGGATGCGCCTAAAACGAACTTTGCGTCCGACTCTAAATGAGGACCTTGGTGTATAAGCTGTTTCTCTTATAGAGGTGTATTTTACATTCCCCACTTTTGTTATACACTGTGGAATAATTTAATGTGTCTGTTTTTTTGTAGTTCATATCCAGACATATTCAATAAATGCTGCTCACTTACTGAAATCACCAAAAATGGTGGTGTTGCTTGGAGATTTACATGTTCAAATCAATATCACATAACTCAAATTGACATAGTTCCAATTTTATATTATAGAATCCATTAAATACTACATATTAACCGGTGGTTTAACATTTGTCTGTTGTATGCTCCCTACACTGCATTTATTGGATAAACACAGCTTAAGCAGACGTCTAAATAGTGTGGGGTATGATAGATATATAAATAGTACTAATTTTAGTAGTATGAGCATTAGTCTCTTTCTGTGTATGTTAGGGAATTTAGACAGTAAGCTCCAATGGGGCAGGGACTGATGTGAATGAGTTCTCTGTACAGCGCTGTGGAATCAGTGGCGCTATATAAATAAATGATGATGATGATGATTGGTAACCCTGCGCGTTTTACAAACACCAGGCAGACGCAACGTGTTCTATTTGTAGCCCATCCTGTATCTGGAAATAAAGCACCTAGTTCCTCATAGTCATAGACTATTTAGACGTCTGTTTAAGGTGAATTTATAATTTGATAAATGTAGCACATGGGTGGATGTCAAGCTGCCCATAAATATTTAAACTTTTCGTTCAACTGCCCCAGTAAAATTTTCATTGGTAAATAGCGACAATCCAAGATTTCCCTACTGCTGCGGTAAGCGGGGATAGAAAATCTACGTCATCGCCATTCCCATGATAAATAGACCCCTTAATCTTTCCAGACAGTCAAAAGGCTTATGGTTCAAAGTGAACGGAGTATAGAAATATGATCAAGAGTCTCAGACAGACTAAACAAAGGTAGATTTTATTGTATCTCAAGTGATTAAGGAGATTTTAATATTTGTCTCAGCTTGGGCAATATACAATTATCTCAAAGTCTGTTTTTAGCTAACTGGTATTATCTGTCTCACTATAAAGCTCACAGAGGGACTTCCTTAATATAATTGATCTGCAAAGAGGCTCTTTAGGCTCAATGCAAAAAGTGTGTTGCCAAGAATAAAGGAAACATGAACGTCAGCTACTTGCTAATAGTGAACATTTTGTTTTCACTCTCTGATGGAGACCTCAGGTGGGAGTGGGACTAATCTAGGCATTATGCCATGCTGTGTGTTAGTCACACGTGAAATCCACTAGTGTTGTATGTTCCAATCGGCACATTATTGGGAGTTTCTAAGACTAAATTCCCACAACATAATACGTAGAATTTCTTTATGATCAATTAATACAAATCTAAGGGCAAGTAATTAAAAGCACAAATTTTGTTGTTGTTGGATTGTATTGATAATATTTGTCTTGTAAAGCATACCCTACACTAATACAAAAGTTTGCTAATTATCATACGGTTAGCAAAGGGTATCGTTTTATTAGCCTCAATCTTTATGAAACCAACTTTTTTGTCTGAAATGGATGGAAAGTTATATGGTAAACCTGTCTTCACGTGTGCCAATATCACACATATTTATTTTATTTTTTATTGACTTTTTCACATACATGATACACTTTTATGAAAATACAAATCTCTTCTTTATACTTTCTTCTTTATACTTTTGATCATTTTGATATATAATGTATTCATAGAGCTATACCACATTGAGTTATGCAGGTACATTGTTTTTAAGAGAAGAGAGTGGTGACCCTACACCTGCATTCTCTGAAGTCACTGGAGCAATTCCTAGTTCCAATCACACTTGGATTCATTTTCACTTTCACCGTAGTATTGTTTAACACAACAATATTAGCCTGTGGACAGATTTACGGAAGAACAAGTAGGAACATGGAAGACTTTTATTTCTAAGAACACAACAATTTTCTTTTTCAATTTCTGTGTCTTTTACTTTTTTTCTTGTCTGTCATAAAAAAAACAGTAGTAAAGTGAAAAATGTGGAATTACATGGACCATTTCCCCCTTACAAAACAGAAAGTATACTCTTTAATAACATGATGAAATGTAAATAGAATTATCACTTGTTTTCAAATGAGATTTCCTTCATCTGAAGAAAGAAAGATGAAACACAAAACAATATATAATTTGTAAGGTTAGGATGAATCTTCAATTCCTAGCATAGAATTTAGTTTCCATCTGCTGATTAATGCGAAAATCATGCAATGGCCCTGTATGTAATTGAAGCTTCTCTAGAAGCAACGCTGGTATTACATATACTCAGCAAGAGCAATGATTGTTTGCATAGTGGATTTAAGGCACTTTAAGTCGTCATTCAGTAATTATGTAACCAGGTAGACAAATAACCAACTAGGGGTGGTCTAAGGACTGGAAAGTGGCTTGAGTTATTTGGGGTGGCTTGTCAGGTGTATGGGTTTCTTGAAACCCATTCTCTCAAATATAATAGTCCACCTAAGAGTTGGAAGTCTATAAGTCTGTGAAGGATGATAGAGGCTGTGGTGCTGCTTGTGTTCTTAGGGTCACAAGGGGAGTAACTTGTATCACCATTACCTTGAATTTTGAAGCATTTCTATATTTCTTTCTTCTTGGCTAATAAATCTATGTTGCCAAGTTGGGGGATCATGAGATTAGGATAGTTCCTACATTGTTGCCTATCCACCTACCTTGCCAATTTTTCTCTTTTAAACCATCCACTCATGTCTACCTTTTGATTTACGTCCAATCAAATGCTCAGTTGTATGTACTGGCACAAGCTATGAGAAAGTGCATGGTCTAGACTGCTCTGCTTGCAAGTAAAGAAAAGGGGAGTCATGTAGTGTACAATAAATAGTTGCACACGTAACCAGGATGTGCCAAAATGGTCCCTGGATTGCATTGATATTACTTACTGTACTCTGTGTGCAAACAACTACAAACTGTTCCTGTGATTTATACTTTAAGATGGGTACATCCAAAGTGTGTTAAACTGAACGGCAGGTTCACTGTCCACTTATGATGGTGGCCAAATTGAACACAATCCAGTACTTTGACTGGAGCACTGAAAGGTGGGCTCACTTCCGGTGACACCTGGGGCTTGTAGTGTAGTAGGAAGATGACCGTACGCACAGGCTGATAGTGGTCAACTTCCGACTGCATTTACCAATATGTCTAATAGGGATACCATTGATTTCAATAGGCATTGCTGTAAACTTGGGGCAGCTGTATTGCGCTAATTGCCCAGTATTACCCCCAGTATCACAGTGTGTGTTGCTAGCATTTAGCATATTTTCCAATACATAATATATATGGATTGTTTGTTGGTAAAATAGGTTTCTAATGGCATAGAGGATTGTAATGCAATAATTGTTATGTGATGTTTAATGTAAAAAATCATGAAAAATGTAAACTTTACTTTTTAATTAGAATGTTGTTTTCTTTAAAAAATAAAATTATAGCACTAGAGTAAATGAGCAGTTGTCCAAAATGTTGATGTGCTTACTTATCCAATGCTGCATTGATCACATTGGGTTATTTCTGGCATGTAATACAAGCATACATTAATAAACAAATCCGCTAGAAATTTCAGGCTGTAAACCCTGTTAGTCAGCTTTTAGGCGCTCTCAGGAGCTTATGGATAAGAGAATTTCGCGTCAGTAGTTCTCTAATGCACACTAGTCTTCTCTAAGTCATTTCTTAGTTTTTAATTTTTGGGGAATTATTGTACTAAGACTCACGTGCTGTTGCCATCTGTCATTTGAATGCCTGTCTGTGTTCAAACCAAGCTATCAAAACTGTCAGAACACGAACATCTCTTCCAAGTAATTATGTGTGTTTACAAGTATTTACAGTGTGGAAAAACTGTTGCAAATACTGTGTAATATTTTTAATTTATATTATGTTTTGTGTAAATACACACTACTATATTATGAACTGTGAATTTGCGATTATATGTTTAAAGAAACAGCAATGCAAAAATAAAATGTACCCATAAGTGGGATATTGTTTTATAATGACAATGATATGTTTAATATTTTTACCTTAACATTAAATTCGTGGGAACTGGTAAGAAAATAGAATGGTATCCTTTCTGAGATTGTTTCTGGGTTTGTTCTAGATAAGCATTTCATATTATTTAATTGACACCTAAACATCAATTATGTAATAATATTTGACTAAAATATCATTGCTTAAATCAGCTCTTAAATCAATTCTAGAGATGCCCAACATGATATTTTAAAAGCTTAGTGAGAGTGTTAGTGGCAGTGTTTTGGAGGCTAGCATCTCGCCCTCTGGTCAGCAGTTGGACAGTTCTTCGGGCAATTGGATTTGTAAATTTGAATGCCACTTACAGGACTAGCCAAGGGTCCCAAATCAAGTGGAAAACAAGTTGTTTCTTCTCGTATAGTAGAAGTATTGATGTCATTTATTCTAAAGCCAGCAGTGGCTTGGGTTTTAACCGTTGCCTAACTGTGCTCCATCAAGCAGCAGAAAGGACATGAAGGACCATTTTCGTTGTCCATTTGAGTCTCCTAGGCTAGAATTTTAACATATACTGTATATAGGATAAGTACAGATCGCTAATAACTATAACTGCATTCAAAAACCAAAATAATACCAGGCAACTGGTGAACATTAACAACCTGGGTGATTTTTTAAGACTTGGGACTATCAATGAATATTCAATGCAAACCTAATAAAAAGTTTATTAACGAGCACCACTTAGGGGAAGTATGTAAGAATATTTAGACATCAAGTCCATAATAAAAAAAGGAATTTGAGTAAAAAATAGTGAATACTTATGCAATCAATTACGGTTTGTTTGTTTGTATTTATAAGTAAGAAAATCTTCAGAGTTTTTTTTTTGTTCACATTGTTTTGTGAATTGTTAGTGGTGAGAATTGCTAAATAAATACATTTTCATCATATGATATAAAAAAACAAAATGTGAAAGTGGATGAACACTGTGCATAGTCAATGTAGCAATGTTTCAGAATCATTCTACTAGTGTTTGTATATAAGCTTCTCTCTTCTTGCATCTACTTACAATATAGATATTGTTTTCTATTTGGTTCATTACAAAATATTTTATTTGCATTATTCAAATTTATAAAGACTTTCATTATCTGGATAATGTTAACACTCTTTGGTATTGGAAATTATACACATAAAAATTATTAATATGATACAAAAGATAATAAGCAACAATATTTCATACCTGCTGATGATAAGTCTATATGCCATGCTTACAGATAATATTAGATGAGGCAACGCCAGCTGTATACTACACAGACATCACCTGGGCAGCCCTGATGGAACAAGAAAGTGGCAGAGACATAGCATTAATCATTTATGTGTTCACTGCAGACTGCGCTTCAGGGGACAGCATTAGTCCAGCTACATACACATTTCCAGCAAAGTTATAGAAGGCTTTTCACCCAACTTTTTACTCAGCTCTCTATGGAATAAAACAGGTCAGTTGTGAATATTAAATTAACGTCTTGGCCACTCTCCAAAGTGGTTTGGCCTAGTTAGGATTCGTCCATGAAAGCCTTGCTGTTTTCTGTCCTCATAATGTGGTCAGACACAGAGGAGTGGAGAAAACAGATGCTCTTAAGACAGCACTCTCAGAGATGTAATATTTGTGTGTTTTCCCATTTCCCAAATAAGTGCCCTATTTTACTGTAACTCACCAATATGGATATCTATTTACTATTGATATCTCAAAGTTTAATTATTCACATACTCATTTAATAATTTATGTTGACAAAAACATAAAAAGCTGAAATTAGAGACAAATCTTTCAGCGGAGCCTCAGAAGATATCAAACATCATCATCATCATCAACATTTATTTATATAGTGCCAGCAAATTCTGTAGCGCTTTACAATTGGGAACAAACACTAATAAAACAATACTGGGTAATACATACATACATACATAGAGGTAAGAATGCCTTGCTCGCAAGCTTACAAGGTTGTGCTGCGCACAAAAACATAATGCTTGCCACGTGGGAAAATATGGTTGTTTTTGGTCATGGTCAACAATGCTGTTTTGGGCTTTTGGGTTTTTGTTTATTTATATAGTGCCTGCATATTTGACTGCACTTTACAATAGGGAACAATCACAGTAATAAAACAAGTCTGGGGGCTAGATTTACTAAGCTGCGGGTTTGAAAAACTGGGGATGTTGCCTATAGCAACCAATCAGATTTTAGCTTTCATTTATTTAGTACCTTAAACAAAATGACAGCTAGAATCTGATTGGTTGCTATAGGCAACATCCCCACTTTTTCAAACCCGCAGCTTAGTAAATCTAGCCCTGGGTGTTAACAAACATAGAAGCAGCAAGTATGATTCATGTATTCTCTCTATTCTCCAATGACCATCACAGTAGAACTCTGTGGCACCTTACAAATCAACAATAATAATAATGTAAACTTACATTCCTTTGTCCATTGTCCTCTACCACCAACTCTTGCTACATTGGCACCTGTCATGGATCTAGCTTCGTTCTCTCTCTCTTTAATTTCTTTGCCCCTCCTTACATGTTAATCTGTTCTCTTAGTATATTCACAAATGGCCTCTACTCCGACAATGACCTCCTGTATTTTTAAGTCTCTGTTATCTTTTATTCCAAAAGCTCAATATGACCACTAGGACTGTTATCTTCAATATGCAACTTTGCCAGTAGCTGAACAGCAGGAGACATGGAGCAAGATTATTCTTGGCTGTTCATTGTTTTTCTTTTTTTTCTTTTTTCTTTCATCTCTTTTGACATTGCAAAGATAACTATAATTTACCATTTCAATAAATTCTGTATTCTAAACTGATGTAGCATAAGGAAGAGACAGATAAATAACACTGAAAACGATGGATTTCTGAAAAGAGAAGCACACTATTGCCTATTTATTAACAGCGATAATGAGACAAATCTGTTATCACTGCAGTTTATCAATAGAATTTTGCAGAGGCGGCCAAGTTATGCGCAGCTGCCTCAGTGATACTGGTCCGAAGAGGTAAGGGTTAACCTACTGCTTTGCCAGGCCAGGAACTGTGCATGTGCAAGCCATCTGGACTTGGGCTTTCAGTTCCATTTGGTGGACAGAAAATGAAATAAATTGGTAACAATATATATATATATATATATATATATATATATATATATATATATTTATACGGAAGAGAGACGCAGATCTTGTGCAGAGGGGAGGTGTCGAGTTGGGAGATATTTTGAGACAAGTGAGGAAATGTATGTCGGAGCAATTTTGTTGACAGCCATGTAAGTTAGTAGAAGAATTTTATATTGAATTAGTTGAAAAACAGGCAACCAATGTAGAGACTGACAGAGTAACTCAGCAGAGGAAGAACGGTTTGCAAGGAGAATCAATCTAGCCGCTGCGTGCAAAATTAATTTTAGGGGTACAGGGGTACTGATTTTGAGAAGACCAGTAAGGAGGGAATTGCAATAGTCGATGCGGGAGATGATAAGTGCTTGAATTAAGGTTTTTGCAGTGTCTTGTGTGAGATATGTGCGTATTCTGGAAATGTTCTTTAGATGTATGTAACATGATTTAGATATAGAGTCGATGTGGGGAATAAACAATAGTTGTGAGTCAAGGATTACACCTAGGCAGCGAGCTTACGGGGTGGGATTTATGGGCATGTTATCAACATAAATAGATATGTCAGGCAGAAAACTTCTATTTTTGGGTGGGAATATTATTAATTCAGTTTTTGAAAGATTGAGTTTGAGTTGGCGAGAAGACATTCAAGATGAAATTGCAGAAAGACAGTCAGTAACACGAGACAACACAGATGGTTAGAGATCAGGAGAGGATAGATAGATTTGTGTATCTTCTGCATAGAGGTGATACTGAAATCCAAAGGAGCTTATTAGTTTTCCAAGAGAAGTGGGGTAGATGTAGATAGAGAATAGCAGAGGACCTAGGACTGAGCCTTGTGGTATTCCAACTGATAACGGAAGCAGAGCAGAGGTGGATCCAGAGAAATTAACACTGAAGGAGCGATTAGATAAGTAGCATGAGAACCAGGACAGTGCTCTCAAGACCTAGGGATTGTAGTGTTTGTAGGAGGAGAGAGTGGTCAACAGTGTCAAATGCAGCAGAAAGATCCAGGAGAATTAGACGAGAGTAATGGCCTTAAATTTTTTGTTGTGATCAAATCATTGAGAACCTTGGTCAGCGCAGTCTGTGGAGTGTTGAGAGCGAAAGCCTGACTGAAGAGAATCCAGTAAGTTGTTTGCTGTAAGAAAGTGTGTGAGGCGAGTGTAGGCAATTATCTCGAGAGGCTTGGAGGGGCATGGGAACTGGGAGCTGAGGTAATTTATAAGAGAGTTTGGGACAGAATTTTGTTTTTTCAAAATAGGAGTAATGACTGCATACTTGAATAGTGATGAAAAAATATCCTTAGAGAGAGATTACAGATTTTAGTTAGAGGTGGAATGAGCACAGAAGACAGGGACCTACTAATTTGTGAGGGTATGGGATCAAGAGGACAAGAGGTAGAGTAAGAAGATGAGAAGAGAGTAGAAACTTCATCTTCATTTGTGGGAGCAAATGGAGAGAGAGTGTCAGATGGTGTTACAAAGAAGTTGAGCTGATTGCTTGTCGAGGGAGATGATACCATTTCAAGTCTGATCTTATCTATTTTGTCCTTGAAATAGGAAGCAGGACCCTGGGCACTGATGATAGTCGGAGGGTTTGTGTTGGAAGGATTTAGAAAAGATTTAAATGTGTTTAAAAGGTGTTTGGGGTTAGAAGCCTGAGCATAGATCAGAGATGGGAAATATGTTTGTTTAGCAGTGTCCAGAGGATTTCTATAGGAGTGGTAGATACCAGTATATGTGATGAAATCATTAGAGGTACAAGATTTACACCAGTGCTGTTCTGCTTTACGAGAAAGTTTTTGTAGAGTTTGTGTTACTTTAGTGTTCCACGGTTGGCAACGAAGTCTACGCGGAGTATGTAGTGTCGCTGGAGCCACTTGATCAAGGGCAGTTGCCAGGGTTTGGTGAAAAAGGGATCCTGCCCTATCAGAGGAGAATGTAGAAATTGGGGAGAGAAGGTGTTGAACAGAGGTGTAAAACTGTTGAAGATCAATAGAGTTGATATTCCTGCGGTTGTGAGGAGGCTTAGGAGAGTTTGACACTGGGGAGGGTAAAGAACTGGGGGTGAGTGAGTAGCTAATAAAGTAATGATCCAAGAGGGTAAAGGAGTATTAAGGAAATCAGAAACTGAGGATAGTCTAGAGAAAACAAGATCAAGACAGTAGTCATCCTGATGAGTAGTGGATTCAATCCACTGGGAGAGGTCAAGTGAGGATATTAGATAGAGTAGTTTGGAAGCAGCATTGGAATGTGGATCAGCAATAGGGATGTTTAAATCACCCATGATGATGTGTCACACATTGCACCAGCTAAACCTGCATTATGGTCACTGTTCTCACCTGTTTCCCTCTTCCTGCATTCACTTGCTGGTCTGAACTGAGCATGCACACACCTGGTTTGCTCAATACTTCCTGCATCCTCTTGATTGGCTAATTTCCTATCAGCTCTGTCTATTAAAAGCACCTGCTTCTCTACCAAGTTGCCAGATCTCTCCTGTTCAGATGTCCTGTTCCCTGGCTCCTCTTTGCTGCTTGTTCTCTGAGTCTCCAGCACATCTATCTGCAGACCATCACAGCCTCTGCGTCTACTCCACTATCCTGTGGTAACGCTCTCCAGATTATTGTTACCTGTTTTCTGAGTCTCCAGCACATCTATCTGCAGATTATCACAGCCTCTGTGTCTACTACACTATTCTGTGGTAACACTCTGCAGATTATTTTTACCTGTTCTCTGAGTCTCCAGCACATCTACCCACAGATCATCGTTACCAGTCTCCAGTATAACCTTCATACTCACCTGCTCGTCCTTACTCTCAGTGCATTGGCTCTACCATTGCCCTACGAAACTGCCTCTTAGTCTCTCAGTCATTGAGCTACTTCTCATCCGTGACATCTTCAGTTATTATCTTGGTTCTCAATACAGCCTCACTCATCACCCCCTAAGAGGGCTGCGACACGTGGTCTGGGAGCAGTTACCTCCAAACTCCCTTGCCGGAGTCCCTGGCGCACATCTCGCTCACTGCTAGACTCGGCGCCTCACGTGAGCCGGCTGTACGGGCAGTCCTCTGACAATAACTCAGTGACATGATGGTGGGGATGTCAGAGGATAAGAAGTGAGGGAGCCATGCAGAGAAGTGCTCAAGAAATTGTTGGTGTGGTCCAGGGGGGTGAGAGATGACAGCAACACGCATAGAGAATGGGTTAAAAATTCTAACAGTATGTACTTCAAAAGATGTGAACGTGAGTGATGGGAAATTTGGTAGAACTGTGAACATGCACTGTGGGGAGAGAGGTAGTCCAACCCCATCTCCTTGTCTGCCTCCAGGTCTGGGGGTGTGGGTGAAATGGAGACCACCATGTCAAAGGGCTGCAGGTGAGGCAGTGTCTGATTGCGTGAGACATGTTTCTGTTAATGCTAGAAGGTTGAGGTTGTTTGAGAGGAAGAGATTGTGTACGGAGGTAAGTTTGTTACAAACAGAGCGTGTATTCCAAAGAGCACATTTAAAGGACTTTGGAAGAGAGGGGAGGCAGGTGATGCGTTTGAGGTTTGTTGGATTTCTGTAGCGTTCAGATATATGTGTGTGGGAGAAGTGGGGGGCATCTGGATTAGGTAATATATCACCAGCTAATAGAAGCAGGGAGGAAGAAATGTAGGAAAGATGATTGTAAGATGTGTGTCATTTTAGTTTCTGGCGACAGGATGAGGCTGTTAAAGTCATTGAATTTAAATAGAAAAAGAGTTTATGAGTTTTAAGTAGAGGTGAGTGAAGTAATGAAGGGGCAATGTGGACAGAGGTGTGTGTTGCAAGATGGGTGAGGGATGATATAGTCCTAAAGATAATGCCATGAAAGGAGAGAAAGAGAAAAATAATTTGGCAAGCATTGGGATTTATGTGTAAAATAGCAAAAAATTAGGGAATTAAAAGAATTACCTAGTTGCAATACCCTGTGCAATCAGAGAAGTAGTGCAGAGAGAGGTTGCAGTAGATGTAGTTTAATCCTAGTAGTCTGGATAGCATGGACTAATGATGTGGTGAGCCATGTGGGGGAGTGGGGTGGAAGTGTTGAATATATATATATATATATATATGTATATATATGTATATATATATATATATATATATATATATATATATATATGAAATATTTTAAAATGTTTAAACATAGAAAACTATAAAGCATTTTTGTATGATTGTCCTATGCTATTGCCATCATGAGATAGATGGTACTCAAAGCCAAGGACACAACTGCGACAGATGCAAGTGATGTAATAATCAAAGGAGTGTTGCTGTCAATATCTTTTATAACTATAGCCTGTGTTTACTTAAAGGTTAAGCAAATATGAGCTACATGGTGAGCGTCTGCATTGAGGAACTGCTATTCGGTTCAACCCAGCACAATGGATTTTTCTGAAGTTTCTCAGCCAGTAACTCTAGCCCCTTGCACACAATTGCATGGGCAGGGTACTGAAATAAGGGAGTGTCCCAGTGCAGGACTTGAAGAAGGGGGGTCCTTCCCTGAAACCTTGTGTTCCTTTCTGTGCTTGCATCAACAAACATGGTTTCTGCAGCGTTTTCACATGGTTTTACAGATAGAAAGCAACCAAACTAATCTGTCCCATTGCTATATCTCTTTTCCCTGTTAATCCGCCTTCTGGAAAAAAAAGCTTATTAAATTGCTGCCATATCTCTTGTTACACAGAATATAATCATAGGCTGGGCAGACAAAATGTAAAAGATTACATTAGCAAACATGGAACTTGTGTATTCTTCTCAATCCAGCAAAAACTAAACTTCAATGTCAAAGATGATGATTTGTTTACACTGACATGGCTTCTAGTTGTCTTCCAATATGTAATGTCACAATTTTGGATCTGTTGTAAATGTTTATTGACAAAGCAGTGAAATATCTCCACAAAATGTTAGCCTGTCAATATGCACATATAAACACTGTTAGCAGTATTGGTTAGTTGTTTGCGGCTGTGCTTCATGTTAATTAACACTCGGATATATTTGTCAAAGTGCAGAAATAAGCAAAACATTTTTATCTCCGTAATTTATCAATAAAATCTTTCTGAGGCTCAATACTGGCATGGAGCGGTAAGAGTTAACTTACCGCTTCTCCGGACCAGTCTCTGGCGATATGCACTCTAAAAGGAGCAGAGCAGAGTCCTCTTCTGAGCACTGATTACACATTGGTCATATGCGCTGGACCACGCAGGGCCAGAAGAGACCCCCTCTCTGCTCTTTTCAGAGCCCGATAGGCTACAGCAGCATGCCAGGCCCCTACACAAGTCTTGCTATAAGGCAGTGTACTGTCGTCTGTACTATATCACTGCAGACGTGATTTTATTTCTTGCTGTTGCTATCGGTAAGCTAACAAGGAGCCAGAACCGGGGCTTTTGAATTGCCAGGACATGGGAAGTATTCTATAGCAAGCAATCAGACATTTGCTTTTATTTTCTAAAGTGTACTAGAAACATTACAATCTGACTAGTAGCTATGGGCGACACTGCTTTTTTTCTACAGTTGTTTATAGAACACTTTTCATAAATGTCCTCTAAAGAGAATCCAAACTTTATATACAAATATACAGAACTAATGTTTCCCTATAAAATATAGTTTCGCTATTGCAGTGTACATGTCATATATTCCTGCTACATATACAGAATGTGGTTTATGTGATGGTAGAGTGTGTTATGGGATGGTAGAGTGTGGTTCGGCGGTTCCCAAAGTGTGCGCCGCGGCTCCCAGGGGTGCCACGGCACTGTCACTGGGGTGCTGCCGGCCAGCCATAAAAAAAAAGAAAGAACACAAACTTACCAATCCGCGCGGCTCCGGGACCCAGCAGACTCCTCTCTCCCGCAGCAGCTGTCACTGACGTCGATATTCAGTGACAGCTGCGGGAGAGAGGAGGCTGCTGGGTCCCGGCGCAGCGCGTATTGGTAAGTTTGTGTTCTTTCTTTTTTTTATGGCTGGCGCGAGGCAGAGTGAGAGGATCGTAACAGCGGAGGGGGACAGCCTGACAATGGGGCAGCAGAGGGGGACAGCCTGACAACGGGTAGCAGAGGGGGACAGCGGGGCAGCAGAGGGGGACAGAGAGCAGCAGAGGGGGACTGAGGGCAGCATAGGGGGACAGCGGGCAGCAGAGGGGGACAGCGTGACAGCTGAGAGGGACAGAGGGCAGCAGAGGGGGACAGCGTGCAGCAGAGGGGGACAGAGAGCAGCAGAGGGGGACAGCGTGACAGCTGAGGGAGACAGCGGGCAGCAGAGGGGGACAGAGGGCAGCAGAGGGAGACAGAGGGCAGCAGTGGGGGACAGCGGGCAGTAGAGGGGGACAGAGGGTAGCAGAGGGGGACAGCGGGCAGCAGAGGAGGACAGAGGGCAGCAGAGGGGGACAGCAGGCAGCAGAGAGGGCAGCGTGACAGAGGGCAGCAGAGGGGGGCAGCGTGACAGAGGGCTGCAGAGGGGGGCAGCGTGACAGAGGGCTGCAGAGGGGGGGCGGCATGAAAGAGGGCTGCAGAGGGGGGCAGCGTGACAGAGGGCTGCAGAGGGGGGCAGCGTGACAGAGGGCTGCAGAGGGGGGCAGCGTGACAGAGGGCTGCAGAGGGGGCAGCGTGTCAGAGGGCTGCAGAGGGGGGAGCGTGCCTGGGGCAGAGTGTCTGGATGCAGAGGGGGCAGAGTGCCTGGATGCAGAGGGGGCAGAGTGTCTGGATGCAGAGGGGGCATTTTTGCATACAACTAAATAAGTATTTCTGTCCTGACCTAAATACTTATTACAATTTTTTGACCCAACTACTTCTAAAACAGGACTGCTCAGTAATTATTTTGGAGGGGTGCCTTGAAAAAATTTGGAGACTCTAAGTGTGCCGCGAACTGCAAAAGTTTGGGAACCACTGGTGTGGTTTGTATGATGGTATTGTGTGGTTTATGTGATGGTAGAATGATTCTAACCTATACTACTCTACATAAACATGCATCAACATGCTTATTGGTTAAGGAATTGCTGTCCTCTGCCTCCATACTATTCTGGCCCAAGCAGATGAGCATACAGATGAGGGTGAAAGTATGATTCTTCACCGCACCAAGTATGAACCACTATCTAGTAAGAGGTATATCCTCAGCTTTTAAATTAGGGGAGGTGCACCTACACAGTGATATTGGTAATACATGGAAAGAAAAGAATTGTGTGAAACATGGAAAGACAGATGAGGGTACCTAGATTTACAGAAAGAGTTTGTGTGATTTGTTATATGAATTTTAGGAAGTGAAAGAATCTTCCCCGGATAATCAAGTCATCAAGCCTAATGAAACCGAGCAGATTTGTATTTATTGATAATGAACAGTGATTAGTTAGAGCTCTCTTGAGGAGTAGGATTGCAATTCAACTTAATAGTCGTAATATTTTGAACTATGCAAATATTTAAATTTCTGCAATGACATTACTGAACCTCTCTTGGAACTCCAGCTTCATGGCAATCCTTACACCAATGTCAGTTGTACTTGTAAGAGGTCTGTCACCTTGGGTAAACAATGTGCAATGTTGGTGACACATAGAAAGCAGACCATATTATTTCCTATCATTCTTAAATATCATTAAAGTGTTTATTTCAGACATCAATACTTCTTGCGGTGTTGAAAATTTTGCAAGTGACACAACAAAACAGTGGCAGTTAACAGCCACTGTTAAGGACTGTTAAGGACTGTGTATTTATGTTAAGGGTATATTTAAATACATTAATGGTTGTGACACAGTCTAGAAAAATAACTTTCCAGTGCGTTGGTTATAGGAAAGTCCCCATTATGGACAAAAAATACCCATCCCTCTTTTTTTCCCTTTCCCTCTTATAAATCTGGATTTTTACATTTTTCTTGGACTATGAATGGTTTCTATTTGGATACTAAATTTACAATATACGAATCTTCTGGCGAAGGATCAGGAGATGTATTCAGGTTACTGGAATTCAAGTGTCTCTTAGTTCACCGGCCACTTGTCTCTTTGGGCTCCAATTGAAGGGGAAAGTTAATAAACTGACAAAAATGTACATTTCACAGTTATTGATGTTGGCTAAGGTCTGTATAGCTAGGCTGTGGTTGGCCCCGACGAGTCCCACGGTTAAAAATTGGAAGGCACTGGTCAATACCACCATAAGGCACGAGAGATTTGTTTATACTAGCAGACAGGCTCTGAAGGAATTTGAGAATATATGGTACAGATGGTTAGAGTCTCCATTCTATCCTGAGTCATCTAGTACAGATGCTCTATCTACTTAAATGTATGGCTACTGCAGTTCTTATAATAAGTATCTGAGTCCATGTAATAAACCCTGCATGTGTAACATACTTATGTATAAGCATTTATGATGTATGATCCTGAATGAATATAGCACATTTATTATTATTATGATTTAATGTAATCTTGTAAATTCCGTCAATTAATTGTATGCGATTGTTTTTCTTTTCTTTTTGTTGTTTAGTTTGTTTATATCTTAAAAAATTTCAATAAAAATACTGGATTTAAAAAAAAATTTTTTACAATAGCATCTGACCTGTAAATTAGTACATTTTTTAGTATGATGAAAGTCTGTAGTGCTGCATAACTGTCTATGGGGTTTATTTATGATGCATAACTGTCTATGGGGTCTATTTATGACGCATAACTGTCTATGGGGTCTATTTATGATGCATAACTGTCTATTGGGTCTATTTATGACCCATAACTGTCTATGGGGTCTATTTATGATGCATAACTGTCTATGGGGTTTATTTATGATGCATAACTGTCTATGAGGTCTATTTATGACGCATAACTGTCTATGGGGTCTTTTTATGACGCATAACTGTCTATGAGGTCTATTTATGATGCATAACTGTCTATGGGGTCTTTTTATGACGCATAACTGTCTATGGGGTCTATTTATGATGCATAACTGTCTATGGGGTCTATTTATGACGCATAACTGTCTATGGGGTCTATTTATGATGCATAACTGTCTATTGGGTCTATTTATGACCCATAACTGTCTATGGGGTCTATTTATGACGCATAACTGTCTATGGGGTTTATTTATGACGCATAACTGTCTATGAGGTCTATTTATGACGCATAACTGTCTATGGGGTCTATTTATGACGCATAACTGTCTATGGGGTCTATTTATGATGCATAACTGTCTATGGGGTCTATTTATGACGCATAACTGTCTATGGAGTCTATTTATGACGCATAACTGTCTATGGGGTCTATTTATGACACATAACTCTCTATGGGGTCTATTTATGACTCATAACTGTCTATGGGGTCTATTTATGACGCATAACTGTCTATGGGGTCTATTTATGACCCATAACTCTCTATGGGGTCTATTTATGACCCATAACTGTCTATGAGGTCTATTTATGACGCATAACTGTCTATGGAGTCTATTTATGACGCATAACTGTCTATGGGGTTTATTTATGACGCATAACTGTCTATGGGGTCTATTTATGGCGCATAACTGTCTATGGGGTCTATTTATGACGCATAACTGTCTTTGGGGTCTATTTATGACGCATAACTGTCTATGGGGTCTATTTATGATGCATAACTGTCTATGGGGTCTATTTATGACGCATAACTGTCTATGGGGTCTATTTATGACGCATAACTGTCTATGGGGTTTATTTATGACGCATAACTGTCTATGGGGTCTATTTATGACGCATAACTGTTTATGGGGTCTATTTATGACCCATAACTCTCTATGGGGTCTATTTATGACCCATAACTGTCTATGAGGTCTATTTATGACGCATAACTGTCTATGGGGTCTATTTATGATGCATAACTGTCTATGGGGTTTATTTATGACGCATAACTGTCTATGGGGTCTATTTATGGCGCATAACTGTCTATGGGGTCTATTTATGACCCATAACTGTCTATGGGGTTTATTTATGACCCATAACTGTCTATGGGGTTTATTTATGACGCATAACTGTCTATGGGGTCTATTTATGGCGCATAACTGTCTATGGGGTCTATTTATGACGCATAACTGTCTTTGGGGTCTATTTATGACGCATAACTGTCTATGGGGTCTATTTATGATGCATAACTGTCTATGGGGTCTATTTATGATGCATAACTGTCTATGGGGTTTATTTATGACGCATAACTGTCTATGGGGTCTATTTATGACGCATAACTGTCTATGGGGTTTATTTATGACGCATAACTGTCTATGGGGTCTATTTATGACGCATAACTGTCTATGGGGTCTATTTATGATGCATAACTGTCTATGGGGTCTATTTATGACGCATAACTGTCTATGGGGTCTATTTATGATGCATAACTGTCTATGGGGTCTATTTATGACGCATAACTGTCTATGGGGTCTATTTATGACACATAAATGTCTATGGGGTCTATTTATGACACATAACTGTCTATGGGGTCTATTTATGACACATAACTGTCTATGGGGTCTATTTATGACGCATAACTGTCTATTGGGTTTATTTATGACACATAACTGTCTATGGGGTCTATTTATGACCCATCACATTTTCTTCACTTTCATTTTCATTTCTTATTGCAATGATAAGAAATGATTTAACGTAGCTATTTTCTACAATTCTTCCCCCTGTCCTGGTGAGCAGCCTATAGTAGAGTGATCGCACTGGCAACCACTTTACTTCCAGTTTCTGATCTGGTCTTTGCACTGTCAACGCAAGAGATATCTCTGATATCTCCTGTGTTAGGGTTTTGTTAAAGAGCCCATTAACTTACTTTTGCCTGAACAATGCGTAAACAGACGCTTCCTCATGATTTATTGGCTGATAAATAGGCCCCTATGAGTGCAAGAAACATTCTTTAAATGATCCTTTGCCCATTTCAGTAAAATGGTTAAGTCTACCACATTACTTATATTCACATATTGAGGTCAGTGAGAACGTGTGCTGCTATAATTGTAAATTTGAATTTTAGTTCATTTGAATCATTTTCATCATAAGTTCCCTAACTTCCGGGGACAAAGGTTTTATTTTGACAGTGTTCATGCATTATCTAATCCTCCGGTTATTTAATCATGCTTTGTAGGCGAACTGTTGGCACTATACTAACAACACAATTCCTCCAGCTGGGTTAATTAATGCTACAGACTGTAAAGTGTAACAATTAAGTAAGTGTCATTGCTACATAATGATAGTGTCCTATCACATGTTGGAACGTGAAACCAGTCCTTTAAATCTTTTTGACAGTGGAGGAATCCACAAAGTACAGGATTGAGTTAACAGCCCTGAGTGATTGAGTGCAAAAGCTCTGGGATTACTGCTCAGTGTTCTGATTTGCCATTCTGCTGGACTGTGAAGCGATTAG
Organism: Mixophyes fleayi; assembly: GCF_038048845.1. Taxonomy (NCBI): domain Eukaryota; kingdom Metazoa; phylum Chordata; class Amphibia; order Anura; family Limnodynastidae; genus Mixophyes; species Mixophyes fleayi. Next base: position 185,765,557 of record NC_134403.1, on the reverse strand, counting down.
AAGGACCAAATTCTTGGGCTGAACCATCTGGATATCTGGCAGGGGGAGTAACTAGGGTTAGCAGATGTTTGGACATGTACATACCACAACTCTCCCAGCAGGTAATTCTGCTTGACCCCTTTTGCACTTAAAACAGGTCAGCCTGTAGGCACACACTGAATATCTCTGGGACTTAATGTACATTAAGGATAAGGAAAGCAAAACCTCTTGGGCATTGGAATGCTTCCTAAAGAAGCAGAGCTGAGATCTTCATCATGGCCCTAGGATGCTGTTTCCTGAGGAGTGGAGGTATTTGGCTTTAAATACTAAGATTTTCTCTTCTTAAATGTTTATTTTGTGAGATTTTGTGTGTTTAGAATTCTCAAAATATTTGCATGGGGATTTTGAAATGTGGATGCTGTTTGTTTCCAATTGAACACTTTGCAAAACATGAATACAAATCATATAACATTATATAAGGGGATTATTGGCATATCTGCAATACAAGCTACTAGCATAAATGTAAATAAGCAGAGGTGGGGAAACATAAGACGTTTACAATCTTATGTGATAGGAATAGAAATGAAAAGACAAATACCTGCTGGACAAGTGCTTGTGCATGAATTCCTGACATGTAGAGGACTAACTATTTCAGCTGTGATTACGGGTTAGATATGCAGATGTCGTTTTTTATGATCGATATGGCTGTTACATAGAGCGGAGTAGACACTTAAGCAGCAAACATGTGAATCCTAATTACCCCACAACATGTATTGTTAATACTTTGCTGTTTTGCATGGATCTTTGGGAAATGATAAAGTAGCTGTCACATATAGCAAAAGAAAATACTGCACTCCTCTTGCGAGAGGACCAGAGGAGCCCTGGGAAGAACATCTGCATGTAGCAGTTCCCAGGGCTCCAGCTATGGGTGATAGCACGTTATTAATATTTTTTCACTAGGTGGTAGTGCTGGTTTTGAAACGAAAAGGGACAACCATAGAAATTTGGGACATTTTGTTAAATCTTTAAACTTTACAATGATTTAGGAGAGACATAGTGATCGTCAATGTTCCATATTGACTGAGATGGTGTATTTTTGAGTAAAAGTCCACAAATTGTTATAACCCATAAATGGGAATCAGTTATACCTGACCAGTGCAAACAACAGTGTGTGTGGTCAGGCATTCGGAAAGCTTCAATGCTGGGCGTAAAATATGAAGGCAGAGGGAATAAGTAGAGCGTAACTGCTGTATTTGACAAGTTTATTAGATCCACTCAGAAAATTGGTTTGGGAACGGTAAAGCTGTGGCTGCTTTAAATTTAAGGGCGTATTATTTTTATTCCTCAGTGAAACAGCATTGGAGTAAATTGTGTCTAGAATGTTAGGTTGAAAATGATGGTTCAGCATCCCTGGCTCTGCAGGCTCAGTGCCAACCATATAGATTAGGCCAAGAAAAAAAATATGTGTACAAACCACAGTCTTGGGATCTTGGAGGGCTACAAAGACAAATATATTAGATGCATTATTCACGTTCAGACACATATGTCAATATTTCTTTTATCTGGTTACTGTGCTCTATGTTTTGTTTTGTTATGGGCATACTGGTTGAACAGAGTATTAATATTTCACAGACCATTTAGTATTTTAGTCATTTTTGACAATATTCATGATTTCCTGAATCCCCACCCTAGTAATTTCTAAAGTTTTGTTAGAACAGAACTACATTCAAAAACATGAACAAAAACAAACCACAATCCTTCTCATTACACACTTTTTTGTAAAATAATGAAGAGAACACCAATGCTTGTATACTGCTGATGTATTAACTGCTCATGCCTTGGCAGCCAATGATGAGTTGTGCTGTGGTTTGATAAAAGCAGACATCAGACACTAAGCTAAATGATAAGCAGGGGATTACACAGATAACCGCAAAGGGACATTAACAAAACTGCTACAAAATTATTTTCCCATGTATGAAAATGTAAATTTAGGTTCGCTGCAGATGTAGGTTCTCTGACCAGAAGGTGCAGTAATACGCATACTCTTCCACAGTTTACATAGGTTTAGGGCTTGTCCACATTAACTATTTTCTCACAGTCTTTCCTGTGTTGCATTCCAGTAAGGACTGTTGTATACATGTGCTCTTTCAGAGATACATACAAACGGAGACAGGAACGAGTACTCCACATGTATGACCCAATTAGCTACTAAGAGTTACTTGAAAAATTAACGTGCACGGTGCATAGGACTGCACAGACAGTATGTGACTACATAGATACCAAATGCATACAAAAACTCCACTGATAAAAAATATATTTAAAAAAAATGTTTCGACCCCAGGGTCATTTATGTAAAAGGACAACTAATTTGCCTCAAGAATCACTGGTTAGATACATTCTCTAATGGATAGTGTATCCTAACATCTAACCTTGCCGTTTCAGGGTGGTTTCACAATATCGAGATAGCAAGTTTCCAGCTAAAAAAAAAAGCGCTAACATTCATTGCCCTCAGGTGGATCAGAGCCACCATGTTTTCTGAGCATTCCCTGCAGTGTGGCAGGGAATGAGCATTCCCCAATCACTTCATTTTGTCAGCACAGAATCAATTGATCGCTTATTTTAGCGCTTTTCTAGCTGGAATGGCGCTAACACGTCACCACCCTTAATTTAGGGACTGTCTCAATGGAACCTATTTGAACTGCTGTGGAAAGGGTATTTGCACCCTTATTTTTGTTTTTAAAAATCATATATATTTTTTGCTATTGCTGTTAGCCATCAGACTCAACTGGTTACAAATAAGACAGACAGCTTTTGATTCTTACATCATGCTGATATTAAAAGAGATTAACTTTCTGGCAAAGTTAAGAGTGATGGTTGAAATGGACTGGGCCATCAACAAAAGCGTAAAAGAAATAATCACTAGCAATGAAGGTGCAAGCTAAGTAACTAGCATTACTTTGGAAGCGTTATACTCTTTGCTCTTTTTCAATAGAGTTGCGGCATCACACATAGTTTAACAAGCCAGAAGGACGTTCATGTTTAAAAAGTTTGTTTCAATGGATCAAAAAAAAAAATATATATTTCAAAGACTTGCACAATGTGCCAACAACGTGTTTATGTGTGTGTGTGTGTGTGTGTGTGTGTGTACGGCTACTGACTCTGATTTTATGTGGCTTATTTTACTTGCCAAACCAAATGACGACAGAGCTGAGGTTTCCAGTTCCAGACCAACATGACAATATACAGTATAAACCATATTTAAACCACATTTTAAATCAAGAAAATTGAAAGCATTAAATTCCTTTCTCCCACAAGCTGCTACTTCTGGCTGCTCGTAACATATACAACCACTTGAGCAGTCTGCTAGCTGGCATACACGACAGGGCATGAAACAAACTGGGGACATTCCACAGCTGCCTCAGCTGGATGTAACAGATCATGTCCAAGTCTGCCTGGAGGTAATATAGAGAAATGGTCATCAGTGTTACTGCTTAATTGGGATTTTTCAAATATGGACAACTGCTACAAAATAAGATCATGTAACTCCTCTGTGTTTGGCAGATATAGCTATTACTTTATGTACTAGTTTCAATGGTTTATGCATACTTTCCCACTCTCCTGGAATGTCCAGGAAACTTCCAAATTTCAGGTAGGTCTCAGGGACTCCCAAGAGAGCAGGCAATTCTACCGCATTCTGCCCACTTCCTAGTGAAGTAAGCTAGATAAGGACATTCATGACGCAATTTGGAGAGAACTGCGTCATTCACTTTGCCCCGCCCCCCTCCGGATCTGCATTTCACCTCCCCTCTGGGATCTATAGCTGCAATTTATCATTAAAATATCAAGGATAATATTCAGCTGCTTCGTTGAAAGTGCCCGGAGCAGTAAGAGTTAACTTATAGCTTTACTGGACCAGTCTCAGGGGATTTGCGCATGTATGGCCGGGCTAGCCGCTGCACGCTCAAAAATCAACAGAGCAAAAATTCCAGACTTGGGCATTCTGTTTCACTTAGTGGTAAAAAAAGAAAAAAAATAGATTATATATATATATATATATATATATATATATATACAATTGCCACATAAAGAAAGCTTTTTTTTTTTTTTTAAATAATAAAGCATATATTTTTTGGTACTTGTACTTTGTTATATGGAAGCTATTGCCAGCGAGAACCGGTGGTGTCGCCTTGTTGTATCAGGTGAAGCTGTTGTTTTCATCACAGGTATATAGGGCTTTTGCCCTTTAATAAATAGATTACTAAATGCTGATTGGCCGATGTGGTTAAGTGCAAATTGACTTTAACACATACTTGCCTACTTTCCCGGAATTTCCGGGAGGCTCCCGAATTTCGTAGAGTCCTCCTGGACTCCTGAAAGAGTTGGCAAACCTCCCGGATCCTATAAAATGGCGAAATTCACGGCATTGAATAGCGGGGCTTAATCGCGTCATTAAGCCCCGCCCCCCTCTATACGATACCTTGAATTTCTGCAATTTTAGTGAGGGCGAGGCTATAGTGATGCAACAATGTCGTCATGCCCCCTCCTGCCCTCTGTCACAAGACCTGTACTCCCGGAGTACAGATTTAAAAAGTAGACTTTAACAGCATCTTTGCTTTATATTGTATGCTAGCTGAGAGATTGGACTCTGCATCATAGACTAATCACAGCACTATGGTCTGCATGGTAATACAGTCACCAAAATAGAACTTTGTGTTGAATACAAGTCACCAGAATGTTGGGAGGCATACATCCATCATGTGCTACAGGTAGTTAATAAGCATCATAAATGGTTGTGGCCATGGGTATCATTAATATGTTATATCTTTCTAAATAAACATGATGATATTTTTTCTTCCTTCTGATGTATATAGGCCATTGGAAAAATCTGTCAGGCTCTAGGACATGACATCTGTCTTGCAGCATAAAGCATATCCTGTCTGATATTCTGATATCTGAGAAATAGGGGGGGTCGAAGCAGGAGCGAGTAGAAGCATAGGAAATGTATTGATGTGGCTGGTCTTCTTAGCAACCAATGACCAGGCAGTTTGTGGTTGCCGGCATCCTGCATTGTGCATCTGCAATCCTTGGCTAGCACGTCTCTTAGTTCAGAGGTGATATATATATATATATATATATATATATATATATATATATATATATATATCTATATATACATATATAGATATATATTTATATATTTATATTTAGCATTTATATTTAGCATGATCCCATCAGTTGCATGTTGAGTGAACATCTGTCCTGCAAGAGGAGGAGAGTATGTAAACTGTTTGCGGAATGGTGTTACTGCATCACAGTGGCTGCAGGTAAGATGTGTAGTGCAGGATGAATATATGCTGATATGTTCTGTGTTGCTATGCAAGTGTATGCCGGCTCTAGCAACATTCAGTTATCCTACTGGGAGACATTCTCACGTTCTAGCATGCATTTAGCTTTATTTTCAACATGTATGTTCTTGTGTAAGATACAGGTTATTTAGAAAATATAGATTTATACAATTGGTGACTTAAATGTAACATAAATGTTATTAACATTATACCATACATTAGTTGCTTACAGTATTATGTATTGCTTAGCAGTAAGATGTGTTCGTTGCATTTAAATACATGATTTTGCTAGTTATGTATAGATGTACTCCATATTAGATGTTAGTTGGCTTATGCTACATGTTATGGGCAATCTAGAAATGTATCACTGCATTTCACTAACAAATTCATGAATTGTTACATGTCTAGTGAATGACAGAATGTAAATATCTTGAATCAATATAGTGTGGTAGAGAATTTAGAATGTAAGCTCCAAAGGGCCAGGGACTGATGTAAATAATGACATATTCTCTGTGCTGAAAAATAGGATTGGCACTATATAAATAAATAATACCGATAAAAATATAGAATTAATATAGACTTGGATGCTTTAAGGACAGATATTTAATTGAAAAAAAAATATGACTACATTGAAAATGCAACTGCTAAATGTTCACTGTTCACATACCTCCCAACCGTCCCGATTTAGGTGGGACAGTCCCGACTTGAGGGCTCAGTCATATTTCATCTTAACAGAGCTTAACATGTTTTGGTAGTGTTTGTTTACACACGTACATAGGCTGATTTTACAGCATTTACACCCTAGGTAACTGTTTTGAAAAGGTGTTCACGTTTCATCTTCAGGATTAAGACTGCAATTATTGTTTAATATCTGACAATTTAATAAGAATAATATGTAAAGATGACTGCAGGTTATAGGAATGTGTCTGTATGATGAAAACTAACCGAACACCGGGTATTTATGAGGGAAGTGATGAACAACAAACAAGGAGAGCAGAAATATATATTGTGTAGTGTATTGCCAATTCATTGATTAAATTAAATCATTCATCAGATTCTCTCACACAGATCGGGGGGGGGGATAGTTACAAAGGCATGTTTTGTATACGGCATTTTCAATCTGTCAGATTTACTAAAGCCAAAACGGCAGCAAAACCGCCAGAAAATCGACATTTAACTAAGTGCCACATTCAAAATCACTGTCCCAAAGAGCTTCATTTCTCAATGTACACATTTTCACACCGCTGGATAAAAAGCCAAAAATTCCGCTGGAAAAAGAAAAGTGCTTGTGAGAGATGAGAACTTGAACTGCATGCTCACAAAAGTAAATAATAAATATGTAATAATTAAAATGTGAAAAAACAAACCACTCCGATCTCCATACTCAGCAACGTACCCGTCCTCCAGGGAGGGCCTGAACAAACAAACTAGCCAAGTCACGCATACGCATTCCTCCAAGACAGGCCTGGCAAAGAGGTGAGCCTAGCGATAACTGTCAACGCAACACGGGTCTTTCTTCAAGTCTTTTTTGGAGGAGATGGATTGCTCCATTTCACTAAGAGAAATGTGTTTAATCTGTACTGGTATGACAAGCATGTGATCAGGTGATACAAGTACAAATTCATCAATATAAATGTAATTGTGCTGTATGCACCAATTGTTCCCTGCAATATGTGCTGTTTTTTGCTGACTAAGTTACCAGTTTGCTGCAATATTGTGTGGAATGAAGCAGTCCCGTGAAAAGAGCAATATGGCAGTGCATACATTATTCAATGCCTCAGAGGTCTTATAAATACATAAGCATGTTTTGTTCCCTTGTGCTTCCTGTCATAACACATTAAAAAAAAGGCATAATAATAATCTGGATGAGGTCTTAGGGAAAAAAAGAAGGAAATCTAAAGGAGTTGACGTTACTACATATTTTTTATTTTATTTTGTGTTCAAGAAGAAGACATATATGTGTGTTCAGGTGAACGCTATATAGCTATATTTCACCATTGATCCTTATAGAAACAATAATGTTCTTATGTTTATTAAACACTGTATTTGTAGTATCATATGCAAGGGCGTAACTAGACATTTGTATAGCAAAATTCTGTAAGGGCCCCCATGCAGTGTCAGATTGGGTCAGAATGGCCCACTCGGGATACCAATGGTAGGGGCCCAGGATACCCATGTAATAACAGGCGGCTCTGCTTTGTGGTGGAGCAGCGCTGGAGGGGCATGGCCAACCCGCGCAGGGTGAGATTAGTGCTTAACAGCGGAGCGTAAATGAAAAATATACATCAAGATTAATCATTTAAATATTAGCTGTAAAAGAAGAGGCTTCACCATTACATAAATATCCATCATGGACAAAAAAAAATTAACAATTTTTGCATATTTGTTTGTGTATTGTAGTGTCTCTTTAAATAGGGATCAAGGTTTTTGGGAAGGTGGGGTCAGGGATAGTCAAATAATGATTAAATAATAAATACAAAGAAAACAACAAGTCTACCAGACATTGCTGTGGGGGAAAGCAATGAAATAGAGCAAAATAAATAGAGCAGAAATACTTCTTGCTTGCCCTTTGTACAGTTATTATTAGAACAAACACGCTTGAATGATCTAAGATGCCAAACCACCTTCTAGCATTTCTATGTAGTACAAGTACAGCATGAGACTCTGCTAGTGAAGAACCAAAACACAGACCAAAGCCCTCCTCAATGAGCATGACACTCTGACAGCGATGCAGTTACTAGTTGGCACACTAGGAGTTAATCCATGCTGCCTAGTGATGCACAATTGCCATAAAGCAAAGGATGCATCTCAGTGAAATATTATTTTATTGGAAGACCACAGGAAACTGTACTCTGTACAGAATGAATGACGTATATATGTCATTCATATAAACACGGCTTATAAACACAGAGCCAAATTTCTCTGCATTTCTTAAAATGAAAGTGCAGGCATATCTTCAGTGAAACTGTCCCACAATGATCAAATTAGTATGAAATTGTAGAATTAGTAAGCAGTAACCTTTGAACCAAACATCTCTCTACTAAACATGGGTGTCGTGCCTCTTTCACGCAGGAAATATCTGTAATTATAACATCTGACTTTGGCATTGTTCAGAACGTGCAATGTCACTGATTTACTTGAAATATATATATATATTTTTATTTTTTTTCATATACCCTATGCAGTGTTTGATACTGGTTCCCCTTCTATATATGGTAGCACAGAGCAGTAAAAACTGGGCACAGGACATCTCAACATGTGGTATTGGGTAAAGAACAAGGAATGGGAGCTTTGGATATTGCAGAATGTATATTTATCAAAGTACTTGGCCCTATACAGCAAGGGATTACAGACAATGGTAACCCCTGTCCGCGGTGACATTTATTCATTGAGTGAGATATTTTTCAATATTTTTTCCTTTCATTTATATTTTTAATCTGTTTTAACTATTTTTTTATTTTTACCAAGTGGTATGGAAAGGCCATTATTGAGCTACATTTCTGGTGCACGCGCACAGGGCCGCCATCAGAAATTGTGGGGCCCAGTACAATGAAGCAGGCAGGCCCCCCCGATGACCCTTCCCCCTGATGAACCAGGGCCATCTTTCTGACTGGGCACAATGGACAGGTGCCTGGGGGCCCAGGGGGAAAGGGGGCGAAAGGCAATTGAAAATAAAAATCCTGTAGAAAAAACCCCCAAAAAAACCCAACTTACCTTTTGTGGTCACGATCCGGCTCCCTCCCTGGTCCTCTCTTCCATGAAGGGGGTCGGACTTAGACGATTGAAAGGTAAGTGAAGGGGGGCCCTAATATATATATATATATAATGTGTGTGTGTGTGTGTGTAAAAAGTGATTATACATATAGATATATATATAGCTATATATACACATACACATATAATCACTTTTTTTTTTCATAAAAATATATATATATATTGTCTTAGAGGAGAGGAAGTGCGTTCCACTGCGGAAGTTAAGGCTGAAGGTACAGTCACGGCTCTGCCCGCTGTCCTGCAGTCCCGGCGTCTTCGCTGCCGCGGGCCCCCTGGTGAGCCCGGGCCCGGTACAAGGGTACTCCCTTTACCCCTCTGATGGCGGCCCTGCATGTGCATATCAGAGACTGGCCTGGCAAAGTGTTAAGTTACCCATACCTCTCTGGGTCAGTATCGCTCTGCTGTCTCGGGTAAATTGTACTAAAAAATTTTGGTGAGAGGAGATTTTTCATCTCCGCGATAAGTGGTGATAAAAAAAATAATCATTATTGCCGTTTGTTCATAAATAACCCCTAGAGTGTTAGTTTCAGTGCATAGGTGTGAAGGAGCTGTTCTTTGAGTATCCCCTGCTCTACTGTATCTATATAATTGATGCATTACCACGTTTCCTTGTAACTCACCAGTCTCCGTTTACCAAAACATGTAGAAATTATGTATACGTCAATTAGCGACAGAAGAGCATCCAGGTGCATCAACTAACTGCATTTTAAATGTGAAATGTGAAAATTAATTAATGGATTTTTTTACTTAGTTTAATATAGATTATAGTACTTTTCTTCCTCTAATATAGTTTATTTTATTTTACTACTTTTGTTTAGAAAAAACAGTAATTCATCATCAGTACAATAGGTTGAAAGTTCATTGTTCTCTATGTGCAGTTTAAACAAACTTTCTTCTGCTTAGAACTTGGCGGGTTATCACATGTCCAAGGAAGCATGTTTCTCAGCATGGATTTTGGCAGGTGCAGTGTATTAATAACATTCAGTATTTGGACATGGGTATGTAATTGTAAAATAATGTATTAGCTTTCAGTAATCCCTCACCTTAGAGTCTAATGAGGCATGATAAGAACCCAATCCAGACTCCAATGTCTGCTATGGCTGTGAAGATGGTAAGCCTGCAGACTGATCAGCAACAAAAGTGAAAGCCAGATATGTTGATTAAAGGTGTGGTTTACCAGTGCACTGATTACTTAAGTTATGTTATATATTTCTAAATAAATATACTTATACTATAGAGTTGAGGCATATTGTGTCAGCACATGGTTTGTGTGTTCTTTTTGTGCTGTATGCGTCTGGGAAGTTTTTCATTATTTTAGACAACTGCCATTGACAGCGTCTTTGGGTGAGCATGCTATTTTACTAGTATCATTAGTTCTAAATATAACTAGGCAGAATGAGTTATCATGAATAGATAAAAATAAAGGATACAATTATTTATTTAGAGTCATATATATCATAGTTGCCGAATTATGGGAGGACCTCCTAGAAGAACAGGCAATACTCGCACAAACGGTGTCATCAAGTCGCGCCCATCTCAGTGAGCACACTCATCTCAGTGAGCACACTCATCTCAGTGAGCACAGAGATGTGATGACACAGTTTGGTGCAAATGTCATCACCAAGTTATGCCTATCTGTTTTCATATGTCCCCTATGAAAAGTAGGCAAGTAAGATATATACCAAACAGCCACAACAATAAAAACATCTGCCTAATATTGTGTAGGTCCCCCTTGTGCCGCCATAACAGCTCTGATCCGTCGAGACCTGGACTCCACAAGTCCTCTGAAGGTGTCCTGTGGTATCTAGCACCAAGATGTTGGTAGCAGATCCTTTAAGTCCTGTAAGTTGCAAGGTGGGGCCTCCATGGCTCGGACTTGTTTTTCCAGCACATAACACAGATGCTTGATCGGATTGTGATCTGGGGTGTTTAGAGGCCTAGTCAACACCTTGAGCTCTTTGTCATGTTTCTCCCACCATTTCTGAACAGTTTTTTACAATGTGGCAGGGCGCATTATTCTATTGAAAGAGGCCACTGCCTCCAGGGAATACTGTTGCCAGGAAGGGGTGTACTTGGTCTGCAACAATGTTTAGGTAGGTGATACGTGTCAAAGTAACATCCGCATGAATGCCAGGATCCCAGCAGAACATTGTCCAGAGCATCACACTGCCTCCACCAACTTGCATTCTTCCCATAGTGCATTCTGGTGCCATCTCTTCCCCAGGTAAACAACGCACACGAACCTGGCCGCCAACATGATATAAAAGACAATACGATTCTTCAGACTAGGCCACCTTCTTCCATTGCTCCATGGTCCAGTTCTGGTGCTCATGTACCCATTGTAGGCACTTTTGGTGTTGGAAAGGAGTCAGCATAGGTACTCTGACCGGTTTGCGGCTAGATATACGCAACGAACTGCAATGCCCTGATACCTTTCTATCATAGCCAGCATTAATTTTTCAGCAGTTTGTGCTACAGTAACTCTTCTGTGGGATTGGTGACTAATATATCCCACCTCTTGACAGGTGCCATTGTAATGAGATAATCAATGTAATTCACTTCACAGTGGTTTTAATATGGTGGCTGATTCGTGTATGTCGGTGTAAACTGTATATAATAGTACATCAGTTTCAAATATTTTTTGTAGTAAATGCTTTTCTGATTCCAAATTCTGTTTCTGTGCTGATCTACACAGAATATTTACAGTTAAGCCAACACCAACATTTGTGTAATCTAACTACTAGTATTTATTTTGCATGGGCTCTTGCTTTTTTCATGTGAAGTACTGTATTTTATCTCATCTAAGAAGTGTTCTTTGATGCTAGACAGTTTGGTTCCACTTTGTAAGTTATGTCTGGCGTTAAACATTCACAAGAGATACCACTGCAGAACTAGCCATAATTCACAAGTTACATATGATGTATCTTATACCTGCTAAGTTCATGCTTTGGTTCTCTCCCCACACACATATATGTATTTGATTTGGTACAAATGTGCCAGCTACACAGCAAATCAAAAGCATCCAATTGATTGCGTTCCATGTTAAATTTTGTACAGTTTATAGGAGAGCTTAGTTTTGCTACTGATCTAAACAATTTAACAAAGCTATAATGCCAGGTGAATATATCAAAACTGCAAAAATGCCATTAGTACCATATCTCTATATATGCAGATAGACCTCTTGCATACAGTAGCCTGGCTGCATACCTGTGAAATAGTTAGTCACTCATAGTTCCTAAAACAAAGTGTACACATTATTTATGTAATATTTAGGTTTGTTTATATTTAGTAGCAATTGATATTTGAGGCCAGTGGCTATGAACTTCTAAAGTTAACAACCCCATAAGACAGAAATTATCGGTTTGGTGCATATTACATGTTGTTTTGTATTGTCATTAATACAATAAGTCACAATAAGTTTGTGCTGACTGCTAGTATTCAGATTTTACTGATGGACTCAAATTGGATGGGTTTTTACTGACTGTCAGTACATTTACTGACACGTGACAATCACTTGGCAATAGTCTCTAATTTCCAGGAACAGCCAAAGGTTTTAAAGATTGGCTGCTAGAAATGTATTGTCCCTTATGCCTATTTTTCAGAATTGACCTCCAGAACAATAAATTATCTATCTATCTATCTATCTATCTATCTATCTATCTATCTATGTCTATCTAGGTCCTACAAAGTAATATTTCTTATGAGTAGCACTTAAAATGCAAAAACATGCATGTAGTGTTCTAAGGTTTGCTAAGAGATGTGTTTACATGTACCCACTCAGCAGCAAAGTGTCCCTGTAAATTGCTTTTTAATGGTTGGCAACTATGAACCATGTACTACAAAGTAACCAGTGTAAATCAATGCTGAGAAAAGCAATCTGCCAACCCTGTTCCACATGTCACTTGTCCCTAACAGACAGAGACATTCCTCCATGCACTCAGCTGAGTCACAGTAACAGCATGTTACTATACTTATTTTAATTGCTAAGTTTATACAACATTCTTAAAATAGTAAAACAATCTCTATGTTATATGTGACCTGATTGGGACTTGTTAAACAAAAGTAACAAATAATGACATTATAAAGACAATGATTTAGAATACAGACAAGTATATGAAACATAACTGTATCTTTGATCTTGTATTTTGTGAACAAGGATGTCTTATGTCTTCTAACGTTACTAAATAATCATTGGGAAATTGACTGATGTCTAAATTGCATTTTTTTTCTCTTGTATCCTCTTTCTAAACAGCCGTCTCAAACCTTGATGCAGAGAGTAAGCTCAGTGTGTATTACAAGACATCCTGGCACCAGCAGAGGAACATTTTCCTGCCCACCACTAGACCCACTTGTGTGGAGGAGCTGCACCGCCATGCCAAGCAAAGCCTGCGTTCCATGCGGAGGGGTGAGCCGCTACTTCCATTTAATAAAGTGTCACATAGGTTGTAGGTTAGGATCTTTACCTTACTAATCACTTTGTTTCGGTCATAATTGTTTGGCTTTTTTTCATGATCAAATACAGAGAGCCCACAACTTTGCAGGTGCTTTTGAACTGTAGCCCCATTCACACTAGACCAGGTACAGTGTACGAACCTAGACTTTATTTTTAAAGGGGGGGTTGATTTAGCATAGTCACGCCTCCCCTTTATTCTGATTGGCTGGTCCTGGTTGGCCCCTCCCCCTTTGAGCAGCACCTTGGCAGATTAAAAGGTATTATTGTGCTGCTGGATCCGCCACTGACCAGGTACAATGTGGGTAAGGATCTCTTCCTTAAGATCCAGAAATGGATTTGTGTTACATAAAATACCTAATTTACCTAGTTACTAAAAAGTAGTGATAACCATGATTTTTTCATTGCCATTTATTGCATTGTTTTTATAAATAAAATCTCGCTGAGGCAACTAAGCAATCAGTGATACTGGCCTGGATCAGTAACTTACCGTTTCGCCGTCCTGGTTTCAGTGGATGTGCATGCTAGATGGTTCACGTTCCATTTAGTGAATAAAAATAAATAGTTAAAAATAGATTTAAAATAGATTTAAAAAAATATATATTTTTTAAAAAACGATTGGCAAATATTTTTTTCAAATAATAAAGCATTGATTATTTTTTTATGTTATCTCCATCCTGAGTCGTAAGTTCCATTGATGAAAAAAATAGTAATAAATAAGATGTAAATATTTAAAAAATATTGTCCATTGACATATGCTTTGTTCAAGCAATAAAGCGTTTTTCCATTGTCTTTCTTCTGTTATGGCTATGCTGAGATGGCGATAAGAGAGAGAGGATTGTAGCAGTACTTGTATCAGCACGATCCTTGCTAAACAGCATCTACGATGGGGGTTACCTTGACGTATAGGTTTTTTCCCTTTAATAAATATGTTCCTATATGTTGGATCAATGTTTAGCTAAACTAATTGAACCTATGACAATTTGTGGTTCTTTTGTGTGCAGAGAAAATTGGAATAAATAATTGTTTATATGTATAAAAATGAAAATCTCTTTTGCCACTGATAGAGCTGATGATGACAATAGGTAGAAAAGAAGCTCAATTGCATGTATGTTTATGAATGGGAGGTGTCATGCGATAATGTCTCACTGTCAGTTAATGTAGGGTCCACAGTTAAGCCTTTTCTGGCCTGCAAGAGTCATTATATCATAAAAATGTGGCCTCCCTGTCCTCGCTTTATTGCTGCAATAAAAACTTTATGTAGCAGAGTCGTTTTCCTTCTGTAAGTGAAGTCAGTGTAGAAGGTGTGCTGAGCATATGACACTGTAAAATCCCTATCAACCTACTGTGTTCTCCTGTCTCTCATGTGGCCTTTAATAAAGTCTGCAAGAAAATAGAAATTTGTAACCGAGGTCACAACATCGCATGTTTAAAGGTGATAAAGAAAGATGGAACATTCTGCCAGATGGTATGTGTTTAAAGCACACATATTTGAATAGAGAAAAAAAAATAAGTGTCATGAGAGCCATGCAATAGTATATTACCTATGTGGGGGAGCCAATTATTAAAGGATGAAAATGCCTATTGCCGGTGAAAACTGGTGTTTTTTTGCCAGAGATAGGGCTTTGTCTCACTTCACCTTTCACCCATACATTAAAGGGATAGCACCGACGGTAAAGAAGCCTTTGTTAGAAGACAGGTATTGCGGCAGTTCTGTTATCACTACCTCAGTAATGTGATAACAGTTGAAAAGCATTGAAAAAGTAATTTTTTCTTTGAATAAAGAATTTTCCTTTACCATCGCCCCCATAAGACTGGATAATGTCATGCATAGACATGGCTAGTGGCCTGTATCCTAGCCTAGAAAATAGAAATAACAAGAAATATTCAGGTGCTACCCTTTTCACACAGACTAATCAAAAGTCCTAGCCTGATACTTGCGGTAGCTAATTTGAGTCTAAACAAGACCCTCCAAGAAGGTCCTTCATAACTTCACAAAAATATGTCCATAGAAGTAGGATTTTTAAAACTTAATTTCATACTTAAAGCATATGCTTAACACTTAAAAAGAAGTGTTATTTTTTAGTGTCACACAGTAGCATGTGCTCATGATTGTAGTGCATTCACCATCGACATATTGCTTCTGAAACCACCTGACAAATGGAGCTGTCTCATGGATCATTGATAACTATCACAACCGCTCCTGCCTGTTCACATCTTAACGTGGCTAAAATTCAAATGCACATCTAAATATAACACATGTTCAGGAATCCGTGACAGTCACATTTTTCAAGTGGTTCACATGCAGTTTGTCAGTAACATAATAAAACATCTTGATGTGAATGAGCCCTCATAGTTAACCACTATATTCATAGCTGACACGACACTGACAAGGGGGTAAATGTATTAACATGTGGGTTCTTCAACACCCGCGAGTTCAGCGTCTTCGCGACTAAATTTAAAGCGGCGCTGCATTGTAAAGGGAAGTTTCCCTTTACAAGGCAGCGCCGCTTTAAATTTAATCGCCGAAGACGCTGAACTCGCGGGTGTTGAAGAACCTGCATGTTAATACATTTACCCCAAGGTGTCTGTTTGTGCTGCAGGTACATTAGTTGCAGTTGGGAGAGTGTCAAAAATGTTTAATAGAAGATGTTCCCCCAAAAATAATTTTAATTTTAAACCCCTTTCTCCCATGTATCAAAACGGCTGGAATCACATAACATACATAATAAGTCCCTATCAAAAAAAGAATTAGTTCATAAAGAGTGGTGACAAAGGGGCATATTTAAGAAATCACGGTAGTGCACTATCGTGCACTTACCGTGGAAATCAGGTCCCGATGTGCCCTCCGCAAATTTATTAAAGGTGCATCGCAGCAGATATCATGGATATCTGCTGCTTTGCACTCCTCATCGTTTTTGCGAGCAGTCACCATTCAACAGTATGGTGACTACTCTGGCCGCAATCTAACAAGTCCCAAAAAAGCTGAAGCTGGTGTACATTATCAAAATTGAAAAAATCCAATGCTGTCAGCTCTGCTCCGAAGAGCAGAGCTGGACAGCGCATGTGTGGAGGGATCACATGATCCCTCCCTGTCACTCACAGCTCTCTCTCTGCAACTATAGTTGCAGAGACAGAACGGGGATCTTTGTGCGCATGTGCAGTTCTTCAAACTGCACATGCGCAATTGAAGAATGAAGAGGAACGAAGATGATCAGTAGGAGATCCTGAGACAGCGCGTCCCGAAGAGGGGGGTAAGTGTGATTTTTTTTTATCACAGAAACAGCAGTTTATCGGAACTGCTGTTTCTGTGATCCGTTTTTAATAAATTTGAGAAATAGTTCAATCCTTATCCATGCGATAAGGATTGATAACTATTTCTCATTTTTGCCGATGAATGATAAATGTGCCCCAAAGAGTGGTGGAGTATTTCCGATTTGCAGGAACCTACTGTTCTAAAGTGTAGGTGAGGCCAGTTTGATTTTAAACATTATGTGTTTGTTGGTAAGGGGATGGAAACCCCTGGCCATATTGCAACAGCTATCAAAATGGGCTTGGCAACAGGGGGTAAATCGGACTGAAGAGGGTGTCCCAGGGTAGGGTGTGAGCTGATCACATGATGCTTAAATTCCATCCCAAGACGCTGTAGAATTCCCCAGCCAATTGTGATAAATATTGTGATGCGTTCAGGGGTTCCATAAACTTTAATCTCCAATAATGCCTGAATTACTATTTTAATAAGTAATTTTGCTAATCAGCCAATCAATTAGTTTGAACACTTGTGTGCAGCGCTGACTAATAAATTGATGTGGTCAATGTACTTGTGAAAGTGTTCTTGTAATTCAGGTCACCCTGGCAGATATAGTTATAGTGGGGTGGCTATGCATATTGTTATTGTGTTCTTGTCTGTTATTTTTTCACATAAGCTACACACTACATCCACATTTCTTTATCATTCATTTAATAAAAAGTCTTCTGCACGTTCTGTGAGTGAAACCTAAACTTAGATGCTATGGTGATAAAAAACTGTGAAAGAAAAAAGTAAAACTTGTTAATAGTAACTGTTCACATAATCAATGTAGACTTTGCACAGTGTGGGGTTTACATACACGGATGTAGACTAGAGATGTCTGACGACAAAGCTTTTCTGCCATCTTGTGGAAGATAGGAACCGGAACATTTTTAGAAGGAGCAAATATATATTTCACTCATTTGAGCTACAGTATGTGACATAGATGTGTCATAGGTCATTTGTATAGATTAGAAATACTTTCATTTTAGCAGGATTTGCACTGGATACAATACATTTCTTCAGGCATGTGTGAAATACTGTTTTTATTGTAGTTACTAACTCATTTTTTTTAAAACAGAGCAGCGCGCCCGAGCGGATAATAGAGAAAGGCGGTTTATTGGCTCTGTATTTGCTGCTCCTCCACTCCCTTCATACCCTGCAGCTCATAGTCTAAAGAGACGAGAAGTAAAGGAACGACACCTTGTACCAGTAAGATGTCTTTTTTTCTGCTCACTTTTCAGAAATATTTGTTCAATTATATGTTTCTAGTTTTCAGGTGGGTTTTACTTAGGGACAGAGCGGGACCAAAAGTAGCCTTGGCCTACAATGAGCCCCAGTCCTTTATTGTTCACACATCAGATTCTAACAAGGTTTTGCACAGCCCAAGATATCACAGAGGGTAGCATCATTCATATGTTGAAGTAGAGAGAGGCTTCAACATATGAATGACTATTAATGCACGCAGGTATGGAGGGCTGATTGAGACTGAGCATCCCACGTTAACAAATGTTTGGGAATCTGAACCAATACTCTCAGGCAGAGCAGCCCTTCTGCTAAATGTTAGAAATGCCAGATTGCCACTCTGGCATGGGTGTGGTCATAGCAAAGAAACATCTATTTTAGTTTCTAGATTCATCTGTCTGTCTGGATGTACAATAAACGACTCACTCCTACTTCATATTAGAAAATATTTCAAAAAGTAATATGTAACAAAAACTGGTTCATTAAAACACACCCATGTGTGAAGTTCACCTGATATAAATCGCTTTAAATTATTTATATTATTAGGATGTATTTTTTTTAGTACACAAACTCGGTTGTTATTCATATGTTGGTCCTATCAATATATTAATATTAAAATTTAGTTTATTACCACTATAATCATATTAGCTATGTTCCCCACCCCAGAAACTATAAACAAGAGTAGTACAATTGGTAATCCTGAGACAAAAATGATTTGCTTCCTTTAATTTCAGTGTTTGGTTGCATTGATGACATTATTACATTTGCCATAATTAGGATTCTATAGTCTCCCTGACCGCTAAAGAATATATAAATATGCTTAATGTATTTCACATTCAATATTGGAAATGTTTCACTCACTGTCAAGAAAGTTATGTAAACAAACCTTGATCTGAAGTCTTCAGGGTTGAGTGGAAGCTGTTATATAAACATATATATTATTCTGCATTCTTTTTGATATCAGCCTGCTAAATACAACAAATTAAATAGTGCACATGTACAAATGCATTGATTGAACTTTTAGATTAAACAATAATAAAAGTTTTGAAAATTGATGTAGATCATTTTTGCCTATACATGGTTTTGTTTTACACTTACTTTGGTTTTGTTTTACACTTACTTTACGCATCCTCATTAATTATCAATAATAAAATAAAGCCTCAGTTGGTGACATCAATCGCTATTATATTTTTACCATAGAGTTTGTCATTTTGTTTACCATCTGTGCATGCTTTTAATGTATTTTCCCACATTTTATGTTCTTAGTTTAACAGAACCCGTCCACCCTCCCCCACTGAATGTTGCCATTTGACCCCATGGAGTAGAAAGGTATTGGAAATTCAAGCTGAAGTGTACATCTGTCCTAGTACTACTGGCTTCACTCTAACCCTCTTATTGTTACTGCTATACCTTCGTCTTTAACTACCTTTGCTTCCTTACTAATTCTTCCTTAACTGATTAAACATATGTGATAAAAATGGGGTCAATTAAAAATGCAAAGCTATAACTAAATTCAACCATCCATTATCCTGAACCAAATAACAGCTATTAAGCTGATTTTTTACATCAGCACCACATTACTAAAGTGAAGCTTAGCTGGTCCCTACATATATGTCTGAATGTTTCCTATTTTCCACTTCCACCATGGTTGTATGGGCTTTATGTATGCTTACCAAAAGTTATGACTACGCATACTAATTTGTAAGTAAGATATTGTGACCCCGTGGGCTTAGAAAGAGTACAGAATCTCCTATTTCTCCAAAGGAGAATGGTTGCATTTTCCCTACATTATCCACTAAAGGCTGCTGGGTGTAAAATTACAGGATGACTATTCAAGCTTACAAATTTTATTCTCGTTAACATTACTAAACAGCAAGTGTAGTACATGCAGTTTCTTTAAATAAAACAGGACTACTCTATAGTGCTTTTAGCGTCATGGATGTGGCGGGCACTTGACCATTAACAGAGTATTACATGACAGTTTATGTGTAGATGTTAATGCTAGTTATATTAGACAACAGTCAGATCACTACACAGTCATTGTCCAGGCGTGTATTGTAATTCAGGGAAGGAATCAGCAACAAAATCCAGCCCTTTCCCCTTAAGCATGCAGCAAACTTTTTTTTTCCAAGTTACCTAGGAAACAAAGTCTTTTGAGCTCGAACTTTGTATGAGCTATTCATGTCTGCTGGGAATGAACACAAAAGCTGCAGATGGGGAAAGAAAGAGAAAAATATATAGCCTTTCCAGCAAAGTCACATAAAAATCCCATTTCATGTGATATTTAGTTTGTATGGTCAGGGAATATTGTAAAGGTAAGTGTCACCATACACAATTTTAATATGCCAGAGTGTTTGACACTTGTAAACTAGGCACTGTAGAGAGTTGCTAGACATGATTAATAGCACGCATCGGAGAGAAAATCACAGACATAGTAGTAAAAAAGAGAATATGTTGTATATCTGCCGTATACTAGATGAAGATTAACTAAGGAGAGTTAGGTTACAGTAGAAAAGCAATATTCTGTTTTGTAGAATTTGCATCTAATTCAACTTTATAGAGAGCTAAATTATGCATTGTATTGAGATGGAGCTTGTTTCATATGATGAATTTCCAGTTAGTGATCTTTCGAATGAATCAGACCCAACATTGGATGTCTAAGATATTAAACTGAGATCAAAGACATTAATTGATAAATATGGCTTCAGAGTTAGATATTATATAATTCACCTGCGTTGCTAATCAAACACATCACAAAGAGTTGCAAGAAGATCTACCCCTACTTTTCTTCTACATGTTGTTTTCTATTCTATATGTTGTTTCCTTGTTTCCTGTTTTTGTTTATTATTTTATCCTTTCAAAGTGATAATGCTGGGAATGCCATACATTCTATACATTTCTTGTGTTTTAACTCATACTATTTATACTACTATCCTTTTATGTTAAGCTGTGAATATGTAACATTTGTTTAAAGATACATATTTGCCTAATTTTCAACATGGAGTAAATATATTAAGTACTTTCTTTCTGCATCAAAGTATGGTGCTTCGCCAAACATCCATAGCTGATTCTAAGTACAATCATTTTTCAGGCCCATCCACCTTCGGAGGAAGATGATATGGTTTTAGGACAAAGGCCGAAAAATCCAATCCCTAATGTACCATCTACACTGGATAAGCAGACCAACTGGAACAAAGTATTACCTCTCCCCACTCCTGAGGAGAAGATGAAACAGGAGTCCCAAGTGATTACTTCTTGCATTATCCCCATCAATGTTACTGGTAGAGTACAGATATTACATATATATTAACTATTCACTTACCATTTGGTAACTAGTTGACACAATTAATTGTGCCTTTGGATAATAAATACCATTTTACCATACACAGGTTTGCCAATAAACCATAACAATAGTAACAAATTACTCTTTACATAGTTGGAACCTTATGTCAGGAATGTCAAATGTTGTTAGTTTCGTTCCATTGCATGTATCATTACATGACTAATTGATCTCAGGATTCTTTGACAATAGATAGCTTTGATCCCTGTGACAGCCGTACAGAAGACAGGTTGAAGCAAAGATGCAGATTGTGATGTCTGTCCATTCCTAATAAACGCACATGTGCATAGACTGCCTTGTTCTACTGTGCTATTTATTTATCTTGATGAGCTATAGCTTCATAGTGTTGCATGAAAATATTTAGAGCCTGATTCATTAAGGCACGCAAAACGAACGTATTTGTTTCTTTAAAAACGCACTTAAACGTCCGCATTCAACAAAAAATGAATGTAAAGATACATCTGTTGATGAATACGGGTCTAGGTCTGCTCTAACAGACACAATACACTGCAGGATACGTCCAATACATATGTGCAATATAAAGTCTCAAAATAATGCACAGAAAAAAACCTATCTAATTAATGTCACTTGTTAATTAATAACCATGCATTAAAAAATAAAAAAAAGTTGTTTTTTTTTATTTTCACCCCTTCATAAAATACATTTATTAGGATGTTATTAATGTATACTGTTGCTCCTGATTGCAAAAACATGTAATAGCATGCACACGTGACCGTCATCACTAGTATATGGCACTTACACCAGACCTGTAGCTGGTGCAAATGATACGACAGAAAAACATGTTACTTTGAGATGCTCACAGCTTGAATCTCACGCAGCTGTGTGCACTCAATCTCGGCATGCCCTTACTGTACATTGACTATGTGCATATGTACAGTCCCGTCTCTGAACCGACCCTGAAATTGTAGGCTGTAGTAAGGGCCCTTTGTGATCTAAGATGAATTAGACGTTGCAGCGTTCTCTGGCTTATGGTTTCTGGGCATGCGCAGAGAAATTTTACACAATATAGGGTACATATCGGCATTTATGTGCCTTAATGAATCAGGCCCTTAATGTATAAAGACTTATTTAATTGCACTTGCAGGAATTGAATCCACTAGTCTAGAAGACTAATCAGTGGCCAGTTGATCATTTAAAATTGTATTTAACCATATAGTCATATACTGTTATTTGAAATATATCCTCACTGCCTACTGTGGAAGGCATCCATTGTGAGAATGCAGCTAGTGATGTCACTGGTTACATTGCAAATGTGGTCTTTCTGCCTCTGTGATATCACTAGAGGTAATTTATGAAGTGCAAAATGGCCGTTTCGGTTTGTGGTGGGAGATTATTGTAAGGTGGTCAGGAGAGGTTGCATTTTAATGGATTCTATTTTCAGTCCGCAAAACTTGTGTTTTACACCTGCTCTGAACTGGTGGAGATCACGTTTCTTCCACTATCTTTAATTGCTCCTGTTTTGCACATCAGTGTTGTGATTCGGCAGGGGAACACATTTCCAAGTCCACGTAGTCAAAAGTGTTACACACACAAAGGTGTCACGTATAATAAAGAGTCTCTATGCTTCTACACTTTCATGATTAATATAAGCCACAAATGAGGCTAAACTGAGTATATATTTGGAGAAAAAGTAAAAGTTTATTTGATTGAAATGGGTGATACTAAGGGATACAGTAAGTTGGATTATAATGTGGCGTATACACATTTTGACAGTTCGCCTCTGAAGATTTGTCCTTCTCTCTAAACATTGATGCGCACTTCTAGTTTGAGGCGAGAGGGGCAGACCATAGGGTGCACTTCATAAATGACCTCCACTGGTGGTTTGAATTGATAGGTTGTTATTATATTGGTGCTGCCTACAATGTGTATAGGAAACAGATGTACTTTAAATGCACATAGAGTAGCCCTTCTTTCCCCAAAAACCTTTCTTTAAAAATTCACTGAATATCCTCGTTATGTTAGTTTAACAAGCACAGACCAAGCAATAAAACAAAATACTCTGAATCTTGACAATCAGTTAATTCTATTTGTCAATTCTATTATAAAGTACTCCTGTTTTTTTTTGTATTCAGTTTCTTTTGTTATGAAATGTTATGTGAAGTGAGGCTTGTGGTGTTTGCAACCAACATATCTAGATCCTTCTATGAACACAACAAAAGCGTTCTTTGAAATGAAACATAATAGGAAGTTAGTATAGAAAATCATCTGATTGTCACATGGAAACTCACAACAGAATGGTGCAGTTTTGTATACTAGAGCCACTCATTCAGAATGTTGTCTGGTCCTGTAGGAATGAAATCTTATCTACTACCAATGGCATCTGAAAGGTAGGGACATAAAATGTACATACTAGAATATCTTCTAGTGTCCTTTTAATAATACATGTACTGTGCTGGAGGAGTGATAACTTCCATTCATTCATATAATAGTACAGTACACACTGTCCACAGCATATATATATATAGTTAGTTCTTATCACATTTCTTTCATTACAAATGTTACAATATCATTTCAGACAATTTGTATTTTTTTCCTTCTATCTTCTTGACTGTAGAATTGTATGCAAAAAAAAAAAATCCATTAATTAAATGTAATGATTACACAAAACTAACAATTATTCTGTTTGCAATTAAATCAAATTAATACAACTGACAGGCTTAAACTGAAATTTTTTTGCGTTCATTTCTGGTTGCAACATCGAAATATAATGTAACCAGCAAATGATATATTATGTACAGACTAAGATATTATTAGAAACGAGTCCATAAATTAATGAGAAATCAGTTTTCATGGGCGAGAGACTCCATACTGGCTTTTCATAGAAATATTCATAATTGATGTAAATGCATACTTTATGAATACGACATAATATATATAAAGCAATCATCATAAATATGTTCTGCTATAGAAAAATTGCTATACAAATCACATTGCCATCTAAAGAGAAGTCAGTGCTTATGTATATGAAACATTACTTCATATGTTAGATAATATTGGGCACCTGTTATCCCCTCTGTGTTTACCTATGTACTGATACGTACGGACATGTTTGTATTCGTACGTCTCTTGAGTTCTTCAAGTCTCTTTTTCTTCTTTTTTTAAAGAAAACATTTAATAGCTAGTCAGCATTTTGCAGAACATGAAATATTTTACTACAACATTACATAAAGTATGAACAGACCGTGTGGAGTAATTGCACTTACATGGGTACACACTGTGGTCTGGTCACATAACAGCTCTGTCTACACACAAAACATTTAGTTTGAACAATGACCGGGTCAGGGTCTTCCACAGACATAACCAGGTAGGTGGGGTTTTTTGAACCTTGTAGAGTACAAAATGCAAAAACAAAATACTGGCTTTGCAGGTGGGGAAACTTTTTCGTAAGGCCTCCCCACAAAGGCGCATATCTCAAACAGACTTAGCCATAGTCAGTGAGTGTACAATCAAGTTTTGAAAGCCATGAGCTCATCTAAGCACACTTAAGCACTTGCAGTGAATTTGAGTATACATGAAAGCAATGCAAAGAATAAGGTTTTCATCAAGGGTCATAATTAACCGTCAAACAAGCAGCCAACAACCATTGGTTAATGTGGTTGAACCACATAAATTTTGTACACATGAGTATTGTTTTTTTATTTTAAGAAAAACATATGTAATAGTTTGAATCCCAATCAGTATTACTTTAGTTCAGTGTGTTGATACAGATGGAGCACATTTTATTGCCTAACCCCACCCTATTACCTGTGAAATATAATGGAAGGGACCGGGTTTTTGTGGAGTGAACAAACACATCCACTGCACTTCAAGGGTCACCGGATCATGCCACATATCTAAAAGAAATGTGCTCCATTTGTAAATGTAATACAGGTGGTAATTGACCCCATGTTGAGTGTGACTCAAGGCCAGTTTTTGAGTGTCAAGTAAGCTTTATTTTGTACTGCACAAGCACACGAAAAATGTGTATCCCTGCATCAACTCTATAAAGCCATTTTGAACTTATTGAGGCTCATTTAATCGCATTAACTAAAATTGTGCAAAAAGGCTTAGCATATGAAGTGCTTTCCATAAAGTCTCTTTACATATGCCTAGTTATTAAATTATGCAATGCAGCTTCCATTTATAGCTAATTCAAATTAAAATAAATAAACCTCATTAATGTTTAGGTACTGTATGCATAAAATAACAGTATATTGCTTGTGGATTGTCTATAAATTGAAAAACGACATTTTCTAGAATTATAGCATTGTAATGAACCACAACGTTCCATCAATAAATAATTACTGAGGATATTCTATTTGTTTGCAGGAGTTGGTTTTGACAGAGAAGCAAGCATCCGTTGCTCCTTAGTTCATTCGCAATCTGTTCTGCAGCGGAGGCGGAAATTGAGGAGAAGAAAAACCATATCTGGGATTCCCAGAAGAGTTCAACAAGAAATAGGTTTGATTTAAAAAAAATAAGCATGTAATGTGACTGGCGAGGGACTAGGTTGCTACCACATTTGCAAGTAGTTAAATCTATCAGCATCTATAACATCTATTACTGTCACTTTCAGGACATGCTGTTCTGTTTTGTTGAATTAACAACCAGTTAGCCAAGTGGTTCCCAACTCCAGTCATTGAGCATCCTAACAGTCCAAGTTTTACAGCTATACATGCCTGAGCACAGGTGTTTGAAGCAAAATGACTGAGTCTAATGAAGTAACCTGTACTCAAGCACGTATAACCATAAAGCCTAGACTGTTAGGGGACTTGAGGACCGGAATTGGTAAACGCTGAGCTAGCCCAATGACCTAATCTTTTGGTATTGGTCTAGAGCTGCAGCTGTCTAGTAATTGCAAGACCACTGCAAGACTGACCATGCAATAAACGCTGTTTTTAGAAAAATATTAATGGCTTGATGTCATGATAGTTTGAAGACTCACATATTAAGTAGCAGTGAGTTCTCAGGGGCTCCTTAAATTAAAAGTTCAGCTTTAAACACCAAGGAAGAAGTCACCAATCACATCAACATGAACTGCTTTCTTCTAAATGGAGTAAAGCAAATATTTTAAAATTCATTTTGTGACTGATTTGATAATGATATTCATAAACCCGTAAATAGATTTATCAATGCTCTAGTTAAAACAGTATTTCTACATGAAGTGCCTTTCTAGCTTGGTTCTTCTACACCCATGGTTATCTATTTTCTCTACATTTTCCAACATTGGTTGTTTAAACTTGCACTTCTTTTTGTTTTTACTCATCATAGATTATCTTTATTAGAGTGATAGCTAGATTCCAAGTAAATGTTTATTGTATTTTATTGATGTAACATTAACTTACTCTGTTATCACCAAACATCAGGCTGCTCAAGCTCATCACCTATTGCAGCCCTTTTTCCCTAGGTTTTGAATATGCCTATCGGTACTCTGTTGACCCTGTGACCTTTGCACAGAGTTTTATGTTTTACCACCCAAGATGTAGCACTATAATGGACAATAAGAACACAATATTCTTGTACATTTCACCATAAATGTGTAACAATCCTGTTCAGGTTTGCTACTTTCCCTGTCTGCTCTGTTCTCATGTGGATCATATGACTCACCCTCAGGGCGGGTCATTCAAACCTGCTCTATTTAAACTCAGCACTGACACCTGCTCACTGTCAGTGCAACTTGTTTGCTATCCTGACTCCATGTACCCTTGTGTATCCTGACCCTGTGTATTCTTTGTGAAAGAATTCCATTTCGTTAACCAAGTGCTGGAGCACTTCTCCTGTGACTTCCTTGTTGCAAGTATCTTCATGTGCATACTACAAGACTCTGTTTACTCTCAAGTGTGCCTCTACTGTGATACACAGACTCTCATTACCTCCAACCTGCTGTATAAGAACCTTTTTCATACCTAACAGGCTGGTTCGCTTACACTGATAATTCCTGGACTCTGCGGTGTATAGACTTAACTTGCATTTCTGTGTAGTGTCATCTACTAGTTACTGAACTCTGTTGAGGCAGGCAGCAGGTCAAAAACGAGCAGGGTCAATAGTGGGTAGTAAATAATACGCTACAGAGAATGCACACCTAGGCTAGAAAAAGCTATTACAGCCTAATAAACCCACAATGGACCAATCCCAGCAGCGCATATGTTTAGCCCTCAAAACAGTCTTTGACATGTTTATTAACATGTCAAAAACTGTCAAGGCAACCAACACACAGTACTAGTGGGAAGCTTGCTACTTGCAACTTGGTCATGTGAAGGTGACTATGGCATTGCTCCTTCTTGTTTGCTTGAAAGTAATTGCTCTGATTCTTCAAGGGCATTGTTTATCTGCTAACATTTAACAATAAGCGCTGTAATTGTACTTTTTCTCAATTTTCTCTCTAGATTCAGATGAGTCTCCTGTAGCACGTGAACGAAATGTTATAGTTCATACCAACTCTGATCTTGCGAATTCTGCAAATAGGAGATCTGGAACCCGAGATACTGAGTGCCAAACAGAAGACATTCTCATTGCTGCTCCCTCAAGAAGAAGAATTAGAGCTCAGAGGGGTCAAGGTGTGGCAGCATCACTCTCTCATTCTGCTGGAAACATTGCAGCCCTATCAGAGAGTGGAGACCAAATGTTCACCACAACAGTGTCTAGTCGGATTCGTTCTCGTAGTCTTCCTAGAGAAGGTGCTAGAGCAAGCAATGATCATGACCGTGGTGTTCAGTCCTCAACCTATAAAGATGATTGCTTTATACCTAGCTCAGAGAGGACACTGAAGAAGATGGAAGATAGTTTAACTACCCAAGATTCCCCGGAACACCAGTCTCTAGGGTTATCATATTCCCACAACAGTCCACAATTAAATGAGAGGGGTAGATCAAGGCTATCCAGAATGGTAGATTCAGGCAGCTGTGACATTTCATCAAATTCAGACACATTTGGAAGCCCTGTTCACTCCATTTCTACTGCAGGGGTTTTGCTGAGCACACACATAGACCAGAAAGATGATCACCAGTCATCTAGTGGAAATTGGAGTGGAAGCAGTTCCACATGTCCTTCCCAGACATCAGAGACAATTCCTCCAGCTGCTTCTCCACCATTGACTGGGTCTTCACATTGTGATTCAGAGTTATCTTTAAACACTACTCCCCATGCCGGCGAAGATTCTAATATATTTGCCATTGAACAGTACAGTGATGACCATTTGGACAGCATTAGGGGTCACAGGTCCAGCTCTTTTACATCTACAGTTGCAGATTTGCTTGATGATCCTAATAACAGTAACACAAGTGACAGCGAATGGAATTATCTTCACCATCACCATGATGCATCATGTCGTCAAGACTTCAGCCCGCAGCACTTAAAGGCAGACGGCTTAAGTTGCCCAAGTTTTACAAGTATGGGAACATATGATAGTTTTCTTGAGAAGCCTGCATCAGAGAAAGCAGACACAGGATCTCATTTCTCTGTGGACACTGAAGGATATTACACCTCCATGCATTTTGACTGTGGTCTTAACGGTAATAGGGGTTATATATGTAACTATGCACAGTCAGGGACTGAGAATGACCAAGATACTGGTGTTTCTTCCATGAGTACAGACTGTGTTTGGCACCGTTATGTGGATCACAGAAGACATGAGAGACAGAGCATCTCATTTAAGAAACCAAAGGCAAAGCCAACACCACCAAAACGCTGCTCATCTTTGAGAGATTCTGACGACCAGACAGATGTTCTTGAGAATAAAGAACCAAAGATAATCAGTGCACAACAGGTGCTTCACAACTCCAGGGAAATGAAGCTGTCACTTGAGATTTCAAATACACCTTCAAGATTGGAAAACTTTTCTCCACCAAATCAACAGGACATTCCTTGGGTCAATATGGATTATAATGACTCAAAGAGTACTCAGTTTATCACTCCAGATATTCCATCATTTAAAGATGAAGGAGGTGAACAGACTCATTATGCAGATCTGTGGCTCCTCAATGACTTGAAATCAAGTGATCCTTATAGGTCTTTATCAAACTCAAGCACTGCTACAGGTACAACCGTCATAGAATGCATCAAGTCACCAGAAAGTTCAGAGTCACAAAATTCACAGCCTGAATCTCCAGCCACCACTCCTTCTCTTCCTTCAGTTGAAAATGAATTCAAATTAGCTTCACCAGAAAAGCTGGCAGGGTTAGCATCACCATCAAGTGGCTACTCCAGCCAATCAGAAACACCTACTTCATCCTTCCCTACTCCTTTCTTTACGGGACCCTTGTCACCTGGGGGTAGCAAGAGAAAGCCAAAAGTCCCAGAAAGGAAGTCGTCTTTACAGCATCCTTCAAAGTGTGGTAATATTTTCTTAAGCAAAGAACTAGAACTTCCAACTATACCTCCTACCCATCTTGACCTAAGTGCTCTTCATGTTTTACATAAACCAATCCCATATAGACCACAGGTACTCGCTTTCAGTCATGCCAATCAAACAGTGTCAGAGGATGAACTTAACTCAAATTCATGCCCAGCTCTTGCCATAACACCTTCAGTGCTGAAATCTGTACATCTGAGATCGGTCAACAAGCAACACAGGGAATCCAGGCATAAGGAAAGCACTAGCATTTTATGTACACAAGATCCTACAATAATTGTGGACACTTATCCCCCTGAAAAAGCAAATTTGCCAGCACCTAGGAAATCAATATTACGTCAGTTCTCTACTGAAGAAGCCATGCTACCTTTCATTGATGCGTCACCGGTTGACACTAGCCCAGAAATGTTTTTTCAAGCAAGTGCTCTATTCACTGGACATGGTTTATACAAACCAGAAGTAACAGCACCTTTGATGGGCAGAATTAAAGAAGCCGAACAAGAGAAACACCAAAAATATCGGGCTGAAAACATTATAGAAGAAACTATTTTCACAGCACAACCAGAAACCATTACAAAATATGTACAAGATTATTCTGCCAATGTTAGTAATTTTGCTTGTGAACAAAGGAGTCATTCTCAAGAGGAAGGGAAAATCAAAACAAAGCAAGAACTACGAGTACATTGTGACCCTTTAACCATATCAGAACCTGTCAAAAGAAATAACACTGGGTTTGATGTACAAGACAATGATGCTGAGGTGTCTCCATTGTCTCGAAATGAGTCTGACTTAAGCAACAATGATAAAGTGCCTGGAAATACTCTCAGCTTTGAATCAGAGATCTATACTTTAAATCCACTCAGTGACGAATGTCCAGAGCAGGAATCTTACAGCGTATCAGGTATTCCAACCAAAAGTGCCTCAGAGGACAACAGGACAGAAGATGCATCGGAAAGCATGGATGATGTTTCCTGGAGAGGTAAATGCAATTTATTTATTTGTTGAATGTACATCAGATTCTAAAAGAGGAAAACTGTTTTATTCTTTATTTAAATCTTACTTGATAATATGTATTAAAAGTTCACAAATAATATTATTCATATTATATCACCTAGAATTGTTTTACTTCGATATATCATTAATACATTCTTGTTGTATATAGATCATTCAGCTGCGTATTACTATGCAGCACAATGAAAAGTGATAAACAGTTAAAAGTAAAAAAGAAAAATGGTAGAGGAAACAGCTGCAGCGCTATCAATGTAGTAACATTTATCTAAAGAACAAATCTGCAAAAATTAAAATATTTCTCCAACTTGAATCCTCATTAAAGTTTGTTTAAATACAACTGAAATTACAATTTTCATTACACCGTTTAATGCTAATTTTGTTAATATTTGAACTCTGGATACATCTAGATAAATAAGGGTAATCCTAATAAACAACTATAACTGCTTTAATGTAATCCACGAGGAAGAAAGTGTTATATGTCTAATTAAAAAAACTGAATTCAGTATGAATTTTAGAGTTTTCTACTGGAAAATGAAATAAACAAATTAGAAGCCCTTAGGTATAAGGACACCACGGTCCTGACATTCTTAAAATGTACAGTATGTAATGGGTAATATCAGGTTTCCTTGGTTTTCCACACCCTTTATAAGAGTATTTAATTTGAATCCACTTGTTTTTATGTCTCGTTAGTGCCTTTTAAGCTGCATTGTGAGCATATCACACTGTATATTATCGTCAGTTTATGGCAAATACAGACTATACACAATCTGGTACAAATATAATATTAGACCATAGCGATGGATGTTCTGGACAAATGCTCACCATAAGGTCTTGATTTTGGAAGCCTCTATTTGTTCAATATGTTTCAGACTTGCTTTATTTTATAGAATTCCACACAAAACTGGAAAATTAAGTTTTGGGTGGAGTTAAATAAAATATAGTATAATACTGGATGGTAATTACCTGTGGACCATCGTTTTCTTGGTTCAGTGGGTTTCCCTGATTGCTGGAACAGTTCAGCAATGCATTCATGAATCCTACTACTGTTTTCTTGTTACAAACAGGAAGTAGCAGTAATTCCTATACCCAAAAAATGTTCCCATTCATATGAATGGAAGGTTCATGGTGGAGAGTCTTGACTATTGTCAAGGTATCCGGGCAGGAGAATAGATGATACCTACTTGCTGAGATAGACACTGCTGCACTTGAAGGCATGGAGTCACGGTTCTGCAAGGAAGCTCCCATTGAAACAGTAGGGTGGTGTGTGAGGATTATTGACAGTCCGAGGTCTTAGCCGTGCGGGAGTATGGTACCAAATGGAGTTTCAAAGGAGTAGTTAGGTAGCCATAGGTCAGAAGCCAATAATCTTCAGGAGCCAATCAAAGAGCCAAAGAGTAGTCCGGGATAGCCGGGTCCAAGCCAAATATCGTCAGAAGCCAAAGGGAGAGAAGAGATACATACCAGAGAGAAGTCAGGAGAAGCTGGGTCAATAATCCAAAGGTAATATCAATAGGAGCCCTGGAGCTAGGAACAAGAATACAGGAGTAAGAGGTCAGACCTAATACTCTGGCACCCTAACGGTGCCAGAATCCAGGGAGCAATAGGGCTAATTACCGGCGTCTGTAATGTCACACGACGCTGCTAGGATTGGAAACATGCGGGGTGCTTCCAGAACTCTGGCCAGAAGTGAGGCGTCTGGTTGCCAGGCAACCAGACGCGTGTGAAACGAGCACAGGCAGACGTCTCTGCGCAGGAGAGGAGAAGCAGGGACGGCACTTGACAAATTTGTAGTTCATTTGGAAAAGGCTCACCACAGTAGGAGAGAGGATCACGGTGCTGGTCAGCTATAGGCATTGGGGGCTCACTGAATCGGGTAATCCAGAACCCCAAGTATGTATAATTTTATTTTATAGTATGCGTTATTGAACTCCACCCAAAACTGAATTTTCGGTGGAGTTATTCTTTAGGTTACCATAAAATATATTTAACATGTAAAAAAAAATTCCCTATTTAATGCAGAATCTTCACTAAGCGATGACTCTCTAATATCACCAATGAGTGAGGATTCCCAGGCTGACACCGATGATGTCTTTGTGTCTCCTAACAAACCCCGCACTACTGAGGATCTTTTTGCAGTCATTCACAGGTGAATTAAACTAATTCATGTAGTAATAATAGTAGTAAAAAACTGCTTTGTGGCCTTGTTTAATGCACATGTAATGTTATAGTCTTACAATACGGAAACATTTTAAATTCTTTGCTTATCTCCCATAGACAATAGTGGTATTATTGGTACTTATAAATTGTACTACAAGATGCTAGACTGATTGAAATATCTTAATTATTACACCTTAGCAGGTATATATATGGTTATACGGACCAGCATTCAATGGGTAACAATAACTGTTATCATTACTTAATTATATTTGTTTTTGGAATTTGTTACTTATATGAGCATCACGTAACTCACCAGAGCTGCTAAATTACAGAAAAAAATCTTATCCAGATGACACCAAGTCCGAAGGATCCTGGATAATAGATCACATACCTGTGCATAAATATTTTATATAGTTCAGGCTAATAGTCAGAAAACTGGAAGAAATTGTGATAATAAAAACTACTAGTTTTTATCTACTTGTGCACAATTTGAAAGTTGGCAAAATGTGTGGATTAATCTATTTTAATATTATTAATTGTATTATTATAATTAGTAATATTTTTTATTTTTAAAGCGCTAAAATGTTTCACTGCATGCTCTGTAGACAAATATAATTTCTAGTTTAGATTTTAACGGCCTCTCCTAAATGTTATTAACAGTGTGTATATGTATATATATAAATATATGTTTTCAATGCAGATCTAAAAGAAAAGTGTTGGGAAGGAAAGATTCCGGAGAGACCGCTGCAAAAAGCAAAGCAAAAGCTTTAACTGGACCACCCCAACAGACCACGCCACCAGGTTCACAGAGGACTCCAGGTCTTATCTATAGGAATGCCAAAAAGTCAAATACATCAAATGAGGAATTTAAGTTACTCCTTCTGAAAAAGGGCAGCAGGTCAGATACCAGTTACCGCTTGTCAGCTACTGAAATACTGAAAAGCCCAGTAACTCCCAAATCACTTGGTGATTTGTCCCTTGACTCCTCTAGCTCTGAAGATCCTACACAGTTGTCACCTGGTAATGATGCATTTTCCCCATTATCACCTTGTTCTCCTCGGGTAATGTCAGAAGGATTTTCAACAAAGACCATGTCTGCTGCCTCTAGAGTTGGAAGATCTCGAGTGCCCCCTGCTGCAAGCAGTAGCCGTTACAGCGTCAGGTGCCGGCTCTACAATGCCCCAATGCAGGCCATCTCTGAAGGCGAGACAGAAAACTCAGATGGCAGTCCTCACGATGACAGATCTTCACAGAGCTCAACGTAGTACTATAAGTATGGTAGATGTACAACAGCTTGATTGTGGCATAAAAGCAACTGAGACATGTTTCCATTATTTGAAATCTTTTTTGGTGCCCATCCCAAACAGAAGGAAGAGATCTTTACAAAACACATTTGCTCCAGGACTATGTATTACTAGAGAATGATGGAAACATATAAGAAGTTGGCTTGTATTGCTTTTCAGTGAACTTTCCAGAAAATATTCCCCTGCCTGGGAAAACCAATATTAAATTATCAAAAAATTGCAGGGTGCTCTAAATGTTAAGGACATACAAAAGCATTTTAAAAAAAACAATGGACTAAAGAAAATATTAGTGCAATTATTTCTCTTAGAATTCTTGAAACTTACGTTTACCTAAGCTAACTTTTTTTTTCCTTTAAAAGTAGTTATTGTATATCAGTGACCTAATCAACCCACTTTAAAGGGGAAGTAATGGGGAAAAGATATTGTTATGGATGAACTGCTCATATTGTAAACAAAAAAATATTGAAATCTTACTTTGCTGAAGTGCTTCCCTGGGAACTAAGCAGACGAAAAAAAAAAGGAAATCATTCTTAAAAATAGGTATTTTTGTACATTAGGAATTAAAAATAATAGAGCAAACTTTCAAAGTAATTAAAAGACTGTAAATAACATATTTTTGATAAAATTGTAAATAGGATTATTAAACTAAAAGC
Organism: Mixophyes fleayi; assembly: GCF_038048845.1. NCBI lineage: Eukaryota > Metazoa > Chordata > Amphibia > Anura > Limnodynastidae > Mixophyes > Mixophyes fleayi. The sequence continues at coordinate 185,730,660 of NC_134403.1, read as the reverse complement.
GGATATGCAGCCAATGAATTAAAAGGCATTAGAAATCCTGAAGAGTATGTTTATCGCTCGTGAATGATGTGTTGCAGCACACAAGAGGTTAAAATGAAGGCAGAGGGTTAATAGGTCATTGTATTCTGTGAATACAATCATCCTCTTCTGCATCACAGTAATACTTGATCATGACCATAACTAGCAAATATAATAATTATCAGCCTCAAATTTCTTTTTTTGTACATTTTTAAAGATCAATTATATGTTTTTTTTAAGGTGTTCCTATGTAAAATGAATTTGAAAGTACTGTAGCATTTATTCTATATTTACTATTGTGTTGAACAGCAAGGCCAATCAAATCCAGAAGGGTAACACTGGTTCTGTATAATGTAGGTCTGCACACCAAGAATTGTCTGTTGTCAATGAGCCATCTTGAATATAAACTATGTTGCAAGGTTAACCAGCCATCATCCATTTTTAAAAATATTTAGTATGGGGCTATCTGCAGTAATGGCTTTTCCAAATTGTTTATAGTCAAGACAAGCAAGTTATGGCATGGGTAAAAATAGTAGTTTTCTTGTGTATGGCCCAAAAAAATGAGAGGTGCTTTTCGGAAAAGCCACTTGCTGGATTAAAAACTTATTGTATATGTTCAGTATGCCTGATGGAAGTGCCATTAAAAGTTAACAAAACTGTGACAGACTGCAAGAGAGCACAATAATATAAATAAAAGAAATGCAAATATATAGTGAAAGAGCAAACAGACACAGCTTCTGAGCTGTGCACTGATTTAAGTTAAAAAATTACATTGATGGTGAAAGAGTGCATTACATCACTCAGTTCCAATAAATAGAAAATGACAATGACTACTGTGGAAACTGTTGAGTTAATTGTAAGGGATAATGAATGATTTCCAAATGTAAGGATTTTTTTATTAGCATTTATCTGACAGCATTGAGCATGATATTTTGATCGGGGGTTATCTTAATAATGAAGCACACAAATCCGACACGGCATACGCAGACAGGAACACACCAATGGTGTGCTTTACAAAGGCTTGTACATTGTGGAGCTGGCGTCACCTTAAATTAACACCTTAACAGCTACATTTATACAGTCGCTCTTGAAGGACACATCATTGTAGGCGGCCATCATGTTAATTCATCGGAATCCTTTCAAGTGTGTATTACAAGCAGTCGCTGTCAAGAGCCTATCGGGGAACACACCATTGGTGTGTTCCTGTCTGTGTATGCAGTGTCGGATTTGTCTCAATCGGTTTAAGGTACCAAACCCATATTCATGGTATGAACTTGATGTAATTGACAAAAGAATAAGAAGCTGTCCTCTGAAGCCCGAAATCTTCATAGTTGTTTTCAGTGGGTATAGTTACAATGCTTTTAACAGAGCACAGCTAAATCAGAAGTTCCGTATGTCTATCTTTAGCAAGTTATTCATTAAGTCTGACAATGAGCCAGTAATTTATCCATACAATTAAAGCAGTTGCTATTGTATATCCAACTATTATAGCGCTAGGCCCAGCCAAAAGCTGGGAATGTAGTAAGGCAGGGATGGCAAAATGAGATTCCCTACCCCAACATTACACCTGCAGACTGCTGGCAAAGCAATGTTCAATTGATCTGTAATGACCCATTAATATTAGATTAGATACAAACCTCACAATATTCATAGTGTTAGGACTAGTGAATCAAACAGCACCGAGCTTATCAATATCCAAATTAAAACCTCATCTGGACATGTGTTTCATGTCTGATAAGTCAGTGACCATGTAGCTCTGCAAATAATCTGGGCACAATAAGTGTGTTGGTGATATTTTACACTCAGCAGTAGTAAGGCGGAAGACTGAAATAACTGTGTGTTCTTCTATTCCTAGACAGTATTACAGTACTGTTACATTTGCTGGACAAAGAACATAATTTATTTTATTTCAAAAATTAAATAAAATACTGTATAGAATTTCCCTGACTAAAGTTATCCAAACATGTTGCCATCGAAAAACACCCAGTTAGGCCATTTTTGGCCTAATTGGCGGCAAATCTCTGTGTGTATGTCCCCAAAAAAAACAGGCAATCCCAATCAGCATCTGATCAGGATCGATCACATATAGATCTAGACTGACAGTATATTCCGTCGGATGTATCTGACCGTGTATGAGGTCATTGCCCTCTGTTTCAGCAGTTTAGACCCTGCACCAAGCTGCCCGATCAGATTTAGCCACACTTATGGGTGGCTAAACCTGACAGCGATCCAGCTCCTCAACACGAACATAGACCCTTTGACATTTAGGAGGACGCCATTTTTGTTTGACCATAAGTGCGGACTTAAATTTAAGGACAAAGAAAATGCAAGCAGAACTGATGGGCAGAACAAAATACTTGAAATAACTTGAGCTTTTTTTTTAATAATAAAAGTGGAAATTTTAAGAAAGTGATTTTGCACTTTTGATCTTAAGTAGGACACAGAACGTCAGCAAATATTGTGGTCAAAGAGATGAAACTGAGAAATGTTTACATCACACATAACTAATAAGAGAGTATGATTGAGAACAAGTAAGTTGAGAAGATGGTTTATGGCAGGAATGTTGTAGTTGAACTGGGATCGCTTAATACAGGGAATAGTGATGGAAGTCCAGCAAGTCTAATTAGTGCTGTTTACATTTGCAGGTCAGATGATTTTATTTCTTATGATTTTTTCACTTGTTGATATTATCTTCATAAAATGACTGATCCTAGCAGGGTCAAAGACTTTAAGGTTTCTGTACAGACCTCCAAATTTGGGAATCAATTAATGAAAATGTATAGATTATAAGAATAAATGCAAATTTATTTTTAGCCCACAAAAAGAGTAACTACATATCATGGTTTTCCGACTTTAACATTGAAGTTATCTTGCATGACATATATAGTAAGGTATTGGATATATAAGGGGAAGAGTGGTCATTGCCTCTATTTCTGCACTTAGAAAGCATTATACATATTTAAGGGGAAATTATATGAGTGAACATACCACAAAACTAAGAGGTTTTTTAGAATTATATTATAAGTGCCATCCTAGAGAAATATTTGTTGAAGCTGATGAACTTCAGAATAACAGAACTATCTGCAGAAATATACCTTTTATTAAAACAAATACATCTGATTTTTATGGTTGATAAGAATACTTATTTTTGACAAGGGTGGATGAAAAAGGAGCCAAAGAGTCCCCACTAAAGCCTTCAGGATATTTAAATGTGCCCTGCTTTAAAAATACATTGGCTTACAACACCAAAAAATGATGAATATAAATAGAATGTTCACCTAAGGGACTGAGGCATACAAATATTAAAACCTGTACCAGGGAATAATGGGTTAAGTGATACAAATAACCAGGTCTGCACATAGTTGACTAGATGACTCAAAACAGTTCTTTTTGTAGCATGCCCCCTAACAGTTTATGTAGGTGGGTATTGATTTTTGGGTGGGGGACTGTTACAAATTCACATTTGTTTTTTTTTTTTTTTTTTAAAACTGCTCCATAATATAATTGTAAAACAAAAAAATCTCACTAGAGAAGTATGAACTACAGTATTGTGTTATATATACAATACACAGTGGTAATGTGTGAATGTATTTGTGGAAAAGGAGTTGTTAGAATGTGTGTGCACAGTATGGTGGACTTCATCTAATCCTGTCATTTTCAAGTTGGACTAGATAATCAGGCTGCAGGGCAATCATTAATATTGAATGCAGTACATTAGCGGCTACATTGGAAACACAAATCATTGCTCTTTTAGATGTGTGTCTAGTTATAACTATGCACAACTACAGCTTGTAACTGTAATTTATGGACATGTTTCATGTTTAGCTTGAAAACAGTAAGTTATTACCATCTCTCCTTAAGATATATATATATATATATATATATATATATATATATATATATATATATATATATATATATATATAAAAGAGAACTATAAATGTTGTTTCCTCGATTCACTAGTGCACATTAAACATTATATTTTATCAGTCAATATTAACAATTTTGACTATGTAAGAATGATATAATCTTAATGACCTGATAGCTCATTTTCAGTATTAGAAAAAAAAATATTCTAATACTTTCTAAGAAATGAAGTTGATTAAATGTAAAATGCCCCCCATCTATTAGCCAGAATAACATAGTGTTGAAATATTTTCATGTTCTCACAGAAGCAACAAATAAATCTTATATGTCTTGAATTTGGGGAACAACAAGTAGAACAATGTTATACAATGCATTCTGCATATTGATAAAATAGAGCCTCATATGTGGATTTTGAAATTTCCTGACATTAGTTTAATAACATTTAATAACATTTGTTATTAAACTGAAAATGTAACAGTGATCACATGATAGCAATATAGTTTAAAAAGCATAAAGTATATACGTTAAGTATACTGCTAAGAGAAAAATATACTTGTAAATTATAGATGTACCGAACTTGACAACATAAGTGCTGCACTTGACACAGAAGATGAGCTGTGCAGGTCCTGCCTTGTGACCTCTGCTGTTCTGCAGTGAACTATATTATTATTTTTCTGCAGACTAGGAGGAAACACACGCAAACACGGGAAGAACCACACGCAAACACGGGAAGAACAAACAAACTCCACACAGATAAGGCCATGGTCAGGAACTGAACTCACGTGAGACAGAAGTGCTAACCACTAAGACACTGTGCTGGCCAAATATATTCTGTAAACTTTATGATTGAACATTGTAGTTTATTTAACGGAAATTAAATGCCTAATATAAAATGCCATGTGGCTCTCTCATTCTTAGTTGTGTTTACATCCTGCAGGTGTTATTGTTTCTGGTTATATCCATAGTAGGCCTGATAAAAAGCTTTTCACAGACAGCAGTATGACGGATAGTATGGGGCATTATAAACAACAAAACAATATAAAAATATGCATTTCAAAACGTTATTATTAACTCTGTACATCACATATAGGGGCATATTCAATTAGCTACGTTACTCGCAAAAGTAACGCAACGTTAAAAGTATTACCGTTATTACGATAATTCTAACCCGGATTTCAGCTCGCACCTCCCTGAACTGTGAGCAGAAAGCTGGCGTTAAAGGTACTGTAATATCTATAATTACGCGCACTATTACCGTAACAATGCACAAGCTGCGTTACTTTTGACAGTAAGGCGCCCAATTGAATATGCCCCATGTAATTCAAATAGAATTTGAGGACAGCTCTTTTTTATACTGGAAAAATTGCTTCATTTGCAGGTTGAAATACCTAAACTATTAAAGTGAGAGGCCAGCGTCATTACTGTTCTGCCCTTGATTTTATTCTGTAAAAAAAAACATACGAAATGCTGACTTTGCACTAGTGAGTACAGCTGTAATATCAAAAGGTTATATTAACCCACAATGTACTGATCTCTTAGTTTAACACAAGCTGATTTTAAGGCCTCAATAGTTAACGGCTTTGTTTTACAGCAGATGACAGTCAGTAGTTACAAAATGAACATAAAAATTCATTGGCATAAAATGGGTTTGTTTCCTACAATGTTTCTGTTATTTATTAACACTAACATCAATGATTTACCTTATTTTTTATGTTTTGTAACCAGATGGTGCTGGTATGTTAAATAATCTAAAGGAACTCAAACATTATAGTACTGTTGAGTATTTTGGTATCTTGTGGTCAACTGCTATGTACATGATAAAGCAACAATCAAGCAGGTTTTTTTTTTCGTTATAAAAATTACTATATTAAATTAATACCATAAAACCTTAAGGTAAATGATCTAGAGACATGCTATGTTTTGATATACTTTGCTGCTAGTCTGGCAGAGCCGGCTTGGCAAGCATTGCTGCCTAATAGGCTAACGTCATAGAAGCAGACCATTGGTGTGCAACAAGGAATTCCTTTACATAGTTATGTAACAAGATCAACAAAAATATATAGAAAGGGACACATACCAGTTTTATAATGATTATTTATACTGTAAGAAGGGACTGCATTTCATCTTGTACTGTGCCCATTCACTCATGGTCATGCCAACCCTGAGGCAAGGTTGGAATGATCTTTATCAAGGTCAGCTTGTCTTAGGCAGTGTATGAACAGAGGCAGCAGTGAGTGCTCATTGCCATCTCTCACCCGACTTGGGTTTGTGGAGAGCACCAGCTCCTTATTAGCCATCATCAGGGTAGATCCAGTGAGTGAGGCAGTGACATGCGTCTTTATCACTGACCCTGCATGCTGATAAATAGTACCTGGGGAAATGTACCAAGAGTGATAGAATCACAACACTTTTTATAACTAGTTTTTACATAGTAGGGTAAATTTTGTAACTTCAGTTCCAAATTACCCAAAATGCCATTCCTTTATTTTAGAAATATGCCACAATTTCACACATATTACTTAGATACTAGCTGAGATCTTAATGAATGAAAGGAAATGATCAACAAATTATGATTTTAATTTCTGTGCACATTTGATCCAATGAAACCACTACCTTTAGATTATGTTATTTGTACATGTACAACACTAAAAATGTAGCACAGTGACGTGAGCTGTTCTTCTGCTTATAATGGTGATGATACAAAACAACAATTCCCAGCAACACACAATACACCTCTTTCTAGGAGTCAACTGCAAAATAATGTGTTGTTGTTTACACGGAATCCTAAGGGTTGTGGAATAAATCTTCATATAAATCAATCAATGTGATAATGACATTCTGAAATTTCACCACAATGCTGAATGATATATAGGCTGAGAATCAGTGAAAAATAATTTTAAAAACAAACAAATCAGTACTGCGTAAGTATGTTGATAGCTGCATTATTTAAGCCTTCACCAGCCTTCCAAATTAATGTTCTGTTTGCACTGACATAACCAATTTTGTTTATTATGCAACTGTTTTTTTTTGTTGTTGTTGTTGTTTATTCTAATACTTATTGTAACATTGTATTTAAGCAAGAAGATTGAAAGGATAGAAAGTAGAAACTTACTTTTGACTTGCCAAATCCTATTTACTGAGTGCATTGCTGCAATTTACAGTAGGTCTCAACTTTGAAGGTTATTATTTTTTTTTTTCATTTACTCCATTGCCAAATGAATAAGCAATGCTTTGTACTACAATTTGTTTCTGAACCTCAAGCCAGGACAAAGTAAGATCAATGGCTAATTCTAGAAAGTGTGATGTGTTAAGGGATATTCATTGAGGTTACAGTGTTACTATTTTGGTACTAGTACCAGTACTTGCTGGCGAAAAAGACAATGGTTAATGGACTTGCATCCATTTTGTATTTTTTTGTAAAATCTGTAAATATAAACTTTTTAAATTTAAATTGTTGCAAACATGTTTTCTTTTGTATAATGTTTTCAGAGTTTACATTGAATCTAAGCCTTTGTATATTTTAGAGCCGTGCAACACTTTAAGTCTTGTATTTATTTTTTAGTAAAATGGTGAGAATTTCATTTTGTGAACCCCTCTAAAATGTGTCAGAAAAAGTTTGATTACATAGAAAGTGTGTATAGAAGCTGCAAATAAACGTGACTGCAAATAAAACACAATGCACTTGTGTGGAGTTTTTTTTCCCGAAAAATATTTTGTGATATCATAATTAAATCTAATACAGACAAAACAGTACATATTCTACACAAAACTACAAGTGCAGCAGATGCACATGCCCAAAGAATAGACCATACTAGCTGCATACAGGTCATAGTTCAGCATTATTTCTACAGGAGTTTGAGCTTGTTAACGTTAAACATCTCTAGAGCATTGATTGTCTGTTGTTGCCAAACAGATGACCCAGTCAAATATATCAGCTCACCGGTGCACGATTAAAGAAAGTTGAAAATATGAACTGTTGGTAGCACATCTGTCTACACTATATTAAAAGACCCCATTGTGCAGGTCTGGGATAACATGTAACATACTATAGACTTACTACTATTATGCACTGCAAAAAAAAACCACTGTTAAAGATATACTAAGCTGCTAGCTTCAACTTGAAATGTAACAAACAAAAAAATACATTTTTATTCTGGTGTATTGATAATAATAAAAATAGTCTTTACTGTGAATGCCCTGCAGAGTGAGCAATGATAGTAAGTTGTAAAGCCCGGTATCAGGAACCAGAAGACTGCTGAATGCAGAGACAGGAACTGCTTTATAAAAGGACAGACGCACACAGGACACAGATACATGAACCAGGAAGCTAGCATGTAACGCTATCCCTGGCAATTAGTGCAGAACAGCTGAGAGCTTATAAAGTGCAGTCTTCCAATCAGCACTCAGAGGGAGACATACCTGAACTGAATAGCAGGTCTAAGTAACAAGCAGAATGGAAAGCAGTTGAAAGTGTAACATTACAGCCACCTTTTCTCCTGGATCCCTGCCACTTTACACCATTTTCTTTCTTTCTACCAGTGTGGAATGAATATGATACAAAGTCATGGGGTGATGAACTAGGGAAGCGTGAGTGAGCAATAGTAAAGCAGAAGGCCAAAAACTCCAACGCATGAACTCTCCAACAGTACAAACTGTTCTTCTTTTCCACTCTCAATCACCTGTCCCAGGTCTTGGTTTCTCCTTTTAAAAACAGTTAATTTTCCCACATATCTGGATTTCCCCTTATGGGTAGTCTTAGATATATTATCCTTCAGGGATTTGACAGTTGTCATAAGGGATTGTTACAGGGCTGTAACTTCTAATACTAACACACCCCCTGTCCCCTTGCTGGTTTGACTCTAAGCTGTCGAGCTGGCCATAACCTGAGACATATTCAGGTTAATAAAGGGGCTTGTCCAGGAGAATTAAGTGGCACTCCCACTATTAACTCCTTAAAACTTGTTTCAGCCAGAACTAGGTACCAGCTGATCAGGGCATCCTGTAGAGAAAGCAGGGGAGGGGGGAAGAATGAAGCTACAGCCCCCTCACCTGAGTCCTGAAACCAGAACCCACCCAATCATTACCCATAACCCACCTGGCCACCTTTAAGAAAAAATATAAACATATAAATTAAATACAATCCTGACATAAATATTTAAAAACATTATTAAAAACATTTCCTAACACAAATATAAAACAGTCCTTCATTATTTGTTGTAAACAAGCGCAATTGCACACAGTGCATACAAGCACATATATAGGCTAGAATTAACATATCTATATACTGTACATTTCAACATTGTAGCACTACCATACATAATTCCAAAGCACTCCATAGTTGCACATGAACACATTATAAACATGGGGTAAAGTTACCCCCAAGTAATAGGACATTGTCCAGCCCACCTTGCGGCCTTGCAATTTGGGCAACACTGGAGGGCTAGAAAAGTACATGTTATAGTCCACATTTTATGAGAAACGAGGTGCAGGCTGGTTAGCGTGAAAGCAACCACTCATTTCTTCACATCCTTTATTTAACTCTGACTGCACAGCATAGCAAATACAGCTGATGCAAGATTACTGAGTTGCAATCTTGGAAGTATCAGCTTTGCTGTCTTGAGTTCCTGAGCATGTTATCCTGTTTACTACATGATTCCTGATTATTGACCTGGCTTGTTCCTGAATTTGTGTTACTTGGTTCCTGACTTTCTACTGTTCATACAGACTGGTGTTGATCCTTGGTTTTTCATGACTATTCCTCTGCTTGCTGATTCGATTCGGTTTAGCTGTATCCTGCTCACCTCGGCTTGCCTGAAGATTCTGCCTCCAGAGCTACATGCCAGTATTGCACCTCTCACCACGCTAAGGGCCATTTTGGTGGACTGCCGTGGGCTCTGGTGAATATCTTATAATTTTGTAGCTGGGCTGGATCATTGCAATAAAAATTATTATTCCAAAATGGCCTTGTCTAATTCAAACTCTCCATAAAGTACCACACTCAATGTTTCATAATGTCCAAAAAGCGCTAATAAGATTTATGTGGAATGCAAAACCCCAGGATTTCCCATAACTCCTCTCTGGAACAACCAAGAATTTCCTCCAGGCATGTCTACTGCCGCTTTACCCAATGGATCTCAGTAGGACATTTCTTAATAGATATGATAGATGAAAAAGATTGTATATTCTTACCCGATTTTCAACATAAATTCTGTGAAAATACATTTTGCCCCTTAGAATTTATCCAAATTAAGCATTCTGCCCTAGGCTAAGAGGAAGCTAAGCCAGTCAGGGCAGGTGACTGATCTCCACTGTCAGCAACATGTCATTAAGTACAGTGACTGGGAGGTGAAACAAACAAACCTAGGTAGAGGTTTGGATACCAGGGACATAGCTACACTAGAGAAAATCTAAATACATTTATCTAAGTTAGCTACATTATATATGAGACCTAATAAGCATTTGTGACAGGGTTTGGGTTAACGGTTGGTATTAGATTAAGCCCCAGTGTGAATCAATGTAGAAATATGGGGCTTGTGGTAGAATCTAAAAGAGTCTGCAAGAGTTTCAGATGGCAGAACAAGAAGAAATACATTTAGATAAGATGTCTGGGGTAGTGGGACTATAAAGGTAAGCGAGAACTGAAAGACAAAAAATACAAAGATTTGAGCTATATTCTGTTATAAAGAAAACAATATAGAATAAGGCATCATGTAGGATGAATATTCCCCTTCTGGTGGAGTGCCCTTCCTCCCACTGGGAAAGTGCAGGAGGGTCTGGAGAAGTGTTTGCCTTCTGCTAATCTTAAAGAGAGATTTTTTGGATGTTGAGGTGTCCTGCAGAAGTGGGTCAGGTCTTTGGGACTTTAAAGCATTGTGGATTTGCCATCATGGTTAACTTGGATGCTTAAGGGGAACCCTGTTAAGAAATAGGATAATTTCCTGCAGGTAATCTAACTAAAGAATCCTAACATATGTAAGTAGCCCACCTGCATTGCAGATCAAACTAAATGAAAGCAAACAGCTCTCATACACAGGGAAACAGAAACAGATAACAGAAGTAGAATCTAAACAGTCCATTGTATCCCATATAGATTCTATAGTATGGTGGGGCGAAGGAAGAGGGAAAGTAGGGAAAAAGGGTTGGATACTTGCATCTGTTTAAAGAGAAGCCCGAGAATAAGAGGGAAGAGGGCAGAGCTGGGCTTATATAACCCACTTGCACTCCCAGCTTCCTTGGCATCACTGTCTGTGTTATAACATCAGCACACACCTGTGAATGCACTGTTACTCGGCAAGGTATGATGACATCATGACACCTGGCCAGAAACCTACAGTTAAGTCTGTGCATGCGCCCCCTGCCACGATGAATAGATTGCATGTGTGTGTGTGTGTACTTGCATTTTTATACTTGTGGGGACATTGACCTGTTTACACACCGATACTGTGGGGACCTCAGTCATAGTGGGGACAAAAAATGAGATTCCCACAAAGCTTTCCAAGGCTAATCAATGCAGGGAACCTTGCTACTAAGGTCCATTCTCGATCTGCCAGCAGCTGCTGCGTTTTAAGCACAGAGGTTCTGACAGAGAGCCAGGGCCGCCGAGAGGGGGGGGAGTGGGTACTAATTACCTGGGCCCGGGCATGCCAGGGGGCCTGGCCCGGGTTCTCACTGTTCAGGTTTTTTTTTTTTTTAAACTTACTTTTTTTCCTTTTTATTTTTGCGCGGGGGGGGCTTTATATGGGGGGGTGCGGCGGTTCGGGGCTCCGCCCCTTTGTTGGTGGGGGGGAGCAGCGTTGTAAAGAAGTAAAAAAAAAAAAAAAAGATACTTTAAAAATAGCGGCGCCGGCGGCCCCTCCTCCTTCCTCTCTGCTTTGTTTACACTCACTGCCGGGCGTGACTTGATGACGTCAGTGAGGAGCAGGGCAGACAGGACAAAGACAGAAGAAAGAAGACAGAAGACGGAAGACAAAAGAGAAGAGAAGAGAAGAAAACAGCTAATACTAATGTAAGTTAAAAAAAAAAAAAAAGGGCACAGTGTGAGGAACAACGGTGGGGGGAGAGAGAGGCACAGTATCGAGAAAAAAAGGGGTACAGAGAGGCACAGTATCGAGAAAAAGAGGGGTACAGAGAGGCACAGTATCGAGAAAAAGAGGGGTACAGAGAGGCACAGTATCGAGAAAAAGAGGGGTACAGAGAGGCACAGTATCGAGAAAAGGAGGGGTACAGAAAGGCACAGTATTGAGAAAAAGAGGGTTACAGAGAGGCACAGTATCGAGAAAAAGAGGGGTACAGAGAGGCACAGTATTGATAAAAAGAGGGGTACAGAGAGGCACAGTATTGATAAAAAGAGGGGTACAGAGAGGCACAGTATTGAGAAAAAGAGGGGTACAGAGAAGCACAGTATTGAGAAAAAGAGGGGTACAGAGAGGCACAGTATCGAGAAAAAGAGGGGTACAAAGAGTCACAGTATTGAGAAAGAGGGGTACAGAGAGGCACAGTATTGAGAAAGAGGGGTACAGAGAGGCACAGTATTGATAAAAAGAGGGGTACAGAGAGGCACAGTATTGAGAAAAAGAGGGGTACAGAGAGGCACAGTATTGAGAAAAAGAGGGGTACAGAGAGGCACAGTATCGAGAAAAATAGGGGTACAGAGAGGCACAGTATCGAGAAAAAGAGGGGGACAGAGAGGCACAGTATCGAGAAAAATAGGGGTACATAGAGGCACAGGATTGAGAAAAAGAGGGGTACAGAGAGGCACAGTATTGAGAAAAATAGGGGTACAGAGAGGCACAGTATTGAGAAAAAGAGGGGTACAGAGAGGCACAGTATTGAGAAAAAGAGGGGTACAGAGAGGCACAGTATTGCGAAAAAGAGGGGTACAGAGAGGCACAGTATTGAGAAAAAGAGGGGTACAGAGAGGCACAGTATTGAGAAAAAGAGGGGTAGAGAGAGGCACAGTATTGAGAAAAAGAGGGGTACAAAGAGGCACAGTATTGAGAAAAAGAGGGGTACAGAGAGGCACAGTATTGCGAAAAAGAGGGGTACAGAGAGGCACAGTATTGAGAAAAAGAGGGGTACAGAGAGGCGCAGTATTGAGAAAAAGGGGGTAGAGAGAGGCGCAGTATTAAGAAAAAGGGGGTAGAGAGAGGCGCAGTATTAACAAAAAGGGGGTAGAGAGAGGCGCAGCATGAGGAAAAAGGGGGAGAGAGAGGCACAGCATGAGGAAAAAGGGGGGGGCAGAGGCACAGTATGAGGGAAAAAAGGGGGGCAGCAGAAAGGCACAGAGTGATGGAGAGGGGGAACAAGATGGCACAGTGATGAAGAGCGGGGGCAGCATGGCACAGTGATGGAGTGGGGGGGGCAGGATGGCACAGTGATGGAGTGGGGAGGCAGGATGGAACAGTGATGGAGTGGGGGGGTAGGAGGGCACAGTGATGGAGAACGGGGGCAGCATGGCACAGTGATGAGAGAGTTTAAGATGGGGTGGTTTGGGGGCTACTAAATGTGGGGGACAATGAGGTCTCTTTATTAAATGTGCCTATGAATTATTTAGTGTCAGTGATGGTTGCGGTAAATAGGTATATTTCTGAAATGTAAATACTATTAATTTATTGCTGGGGCTGTTTGTAGGGAGGGAAATAGTATTCACATTTAATAAATAAACCTATTATTTTAATATTGGGGCTGGAGGAAGGCCTAATTGTTAATCGTGGGTGCTATTGATTTAACGCTGGTGCTGGCTGTAATTTTCTAAAAGTACCCATTTTTTTTTCAAATAGGACCCCTAACATTCCAGGTTCCTGCCAAGCCGCAGCTAAGGAAACCTGCAGCCACAGTTGGTGAAAGTGAGAAGAACAGGTAGGAGAGAGCAGGAGAGTGTGAGAAATGTTGTGATTCTAGTGGGACAATCCCAATTTTTGGTGACACAGCAATGCAAGTTTTTTTTCTGTAAGAGGGTTTCCTGGGCACGCCAAGTGATTCATAGCCATGCCCCCAATTGTACGACCACACCCACATGTGTGTGTGGTCGTACAATTGTGGTTGTGGGCGTACAAAATTTTAGTGGCGCAAAAAAAAAAATTCTGTGTTTTTTTGTTGTTTTTTTTAGCCGCACCAAAATATGGTGGTGCGGATTTTTTTTTTTTCATTTTCAGCTTTAAGGGGGGCCCCATGAAGTTGTTGTACCGGGGCCCTGAATTCCTCTTGGCAGCCCTGCAGAGAGCACAGTGTCTGTCCAAGTGTTATCCAGAAACAGTGATGGCTCCAGGGAGTATAACAAAAAGCAGTACTGCCTGTACTGTGAGAAGCCCCTCTCAAAAATAGCCCGGCATATGGAGCATGTTCAGCACAATGAGATTTAAGTAGCCAGGGCCATGAAATTCCCCAAGCACTCAAAAGAAAGGTGCATGCAATTGGCACATCTTCACAATAGGAGCAAATTTGTGCACAACGCTGAGGTGATGAGGACAGAACAAGGCATTCTCTTCCCATGCAAACTTCTAGACAAAGAGATGGATGCTGATGGCTTCATGCACTGTGCAGCCTGCCAAGACTTCTTTGCAAGAAAATCCCTGTGTCGACACATGAAGAGATGTAAGCCAAAACGAAGGGGCAATAAGCCTATACTTGCCAAAAATAGAGTCCAGTCACTGTGCCCCTTTGCTCACCCTGTTCCACCTGACATCAGCAGTGGCTTATGGAAGCTCTTGAGCGACATGACCCCAGATAAAATCTTACTTGCAGTCAAAAATGACCGATGCATCATGCAGATGGGGCATCTCAACAACTGGGTCAGTTCAGTGGTTCCAACACACAAAAAAGATTTAATAGCAACAAGCAGCAAAATACAGTAAGAATGTTACAAAGTATAACCGATACAAACACAGTGCACCCTGGATCCAGGAACAGTTGTCAAAGCTGATGTCTGTTGGCAAAGAGACTGTTCCTATACCAGAGGCCAGTTTATATACAATTTGGTTTAGAAAAAAATTATGTCACAAGTATACACAGATAACACTAACAAAGTTCTTCATTGGTCCAGGGTTTATGATGTTCCAGTCGACTGCTAGGGGCAACTCACTTCAACTGTTGCATACGTGTCTGTCATGAAAGCCAGATAGTTGGAATGGTCTTGATCTCTGCTTGAGTGACAGCTACCCCCAGAGAGGTGCGGAGTCTAACGGAGGAGAGGTATACACCAGGGATTCCCACAAGGGAATATGGTCTGAGCTGCTCTCAACCGCAGGTCGCGGTCCTCTAGGGGGTGCAGAGCAGATAATGCAGAGAACCACAAAGTAACTGTAAGGCAGAATGTAATATAGCTTCAGGTATATGGAATACTGGAACAGGACAGGTGGTGTGAGATGATCAGCAGTATAGCCACGAATCTCGATAGTAGGAGAGGCTGAGCAGAAACTACAGTCACAGGTCTAAACAGCAGAATAAGCTAAACAGATATAGATATGAAGCGATGCACTGTGGTGAGCAGAAGCACTGAGATCCACACAGGTGATATAACTCCGGAACAGGACCGATGATGAACGATACCCTGCAGTAAGGTCACAGGTCTTGACTGTAGAATAAGCTGAACAGATAATGCTGTGAAGCGATGAACTGCAGAGAGCAAAAGCACTGAGATCCACACAGGTGTTATAACTCTGGAAGAGGACTGATGCTGCAGCCGATGAACGAACAGCATAACTCGCGAAGACAATGTGTAAGTCAAATAATTGGATGAAGTCGTTTCAAATTAGAGATGGCTTGGTTCCCCGAGATCCGAACCCACCCAAACTTCGCCTATCCGAGTACCGAGCCGAGCAGACTCAGTACTCTCCCGCCCATTCGGATTCGAAATCGAGGCAAAAAATCATCATAATGTAGTCGGATCTCAGAGCTCGGTTCTCGCGATATTTGAAATTCATAAATACCCGCCTACACAGCAATCCATCGCCATTTGACAGAGGGAGAGAGCAGGGTTAGGTCACAGGCTGTATTAGAGCAGGGACAGAGCAATAATTGTATACCTTATTCTTTCTATTATTATTTCAATTCTGATACCAATTCTATTAGCAATTGTTAGAGCAGGAAGAGAGGAGGCATTTTTTTTCAATAATTTGCACTACAGGTGCTTTGGGGTGTCCCATATTCCCCAGTGTGAAACAATAATTTTTCTGGCTGCAAAAAGTCATATTTTGCAGCAGTATCTATACAATATTTTGGACAACAAGTGCTTTGGGGTGTCCCATATTCCCTAGTGTGAAACAATAATTTTTCTGGCTGCAAAAAGTCATATTTAGCAGCAGTATCTATACAATATTTTGCACTACAAGTGCTTTGGGGTGTCCCATATTCCCCAGTGTGAAACAATAATTTTTCTGGCTGCAAAAAGTCATATTTTGCAGCAGTATCTATTGAATATTTTGCACTACAAGTGCTTTGGGCTCATTAAAATGGATTCAAAGCAGTCCACATATGAGCAGGATCAGCAAGCAGGTGCTGGCACCAGTCCTGATGGTAGTGTTCCCAGTACGTCATCTGGTAAATGTAAAAGTACATATTTTTTTTAAATCAGGGAAAAAAACACACACACCCAAAAAAATTACAGTGTTGAAGCGAAAAAGAAGTGTAACTGAGGAAAAGTTAATTGCAGATAAAAAAAAATTGCCAACAGGCCATTCTACACACGCAGTGGCAAAGAAAGAATGAGGCCTTCGCCTTTCTCCATTAGTGGCAGATCAAAAAATGTTACTTTTTCTTGTACGGTCACTCGTGACCAAGCAAGACCAAGTAATTTGGAGTCTAAAGGTGGTGCACAACTACTGTTACGCGTGAAAGCCGAGCTGCAAGACAACAGTAAGGCATAAGAGGAAAATGTATGCTCAGAATCAGAAATGACACCAATCCCCGAGGAGAGTCCATCCACGAGTGGTATGTGCAATTGTGACCATTCTGATAGTGTACCCATAAAGAAGGGCCCTTTCAGCATTTCTGATGATGTGTGTCTGAACAGCCCGAGTGTAGCCAGTGATACACCAAGTGAGGATGACACTTTAGAATTAGAAGAGGATGAGGGGGAGATTTAGGTAAACGACGAGGGCCTTGATGATGATGCGGTTGATTGTGTAAGTCCTGCACCAGTGGCAGCAGTGTGGCACCAGTGGCAGCAGTTCTGGCACGTGAGGTTCTGGCACCAATTTGCACTTTCAAAACACAAGCAGGGATGACGCAGGTGGCAGACCACAACAGTTTGACATCTAGGCTGGTTTGAAAGATTTGACCAAAAAATGTATGACCTTGCCCATAACTCCAACCAATCCTACTATTAACATGCAAAGGATGGTGGAGGGCCTAGCAGGGATTAAACTATATTTTTCCTAATTTGCACTAATAAGGTTTGGGTGTAATATACACCCAAAGACGAGTGCTCAATTGCTAAGAGTCATTGATGAAGGGGAAGACAAGCAGGCTTGTCTGTAGAATTTGCAGGCAAATTCTACTGCATTATATAGGTAACACCCAAAAGCTCCATTGCTCCATTGCTAATTGTAATTGCTGAAATAGAAATAATAGGGCTGACAGTCTTGGTCTAAATCTGCAGTTACATTTTATTGTACCATAGCTCACTCAGAAACAGGAGAGGTGGCAGGGTTCAGTGGTAATCTTCCTCAAACAATACTAATTCATCCCCACTGGAATCTAGCATCATAGAAGTCTGTGTAGTATGATGTAATTGCCGATAATGGCCTTCCAAATGGAATTAGTAGTTCATTTTGAGGCCAGAGCTGTCAAGATTTTTGGGCAATTCTTTTAGAGCAGAGCAAATATCAAAATGTTGTGCGGACTCATCTGCATCACCACTGGGTGTCTTGGGAAAGCAATTTTTTCCAACAAGCAGTTCCCAGATAAACTGAAGGAGAAGACGTCCTCACAAGATCTTGATAGCTCTTGGATCCTGGCAAAGCAAATTAAGTATTTAATCTACAATTGAAATATAGTTAGCACATTTTCTTTGTTTTATTTCATACGTTAAATTTCTGTAGCTCCTTGTCAAAATGTATTATTTATGCAATCACTTGACACAAGCTAAACGTGTCTGCACTCTTTTCACATGTGACTACTTTGCTGGACTAAAGTATATTCCCCTCAAATGCTAGTCTTCTTGCAGATTCTGCATTCTCCTACATGCTGTTACAGAAACCAGAAATTGATCCTAAATTTTTCGGGACACAGAAAGCATCTCCTGCATGTCACTTTTTAAAAATTCTGTAACACCAAGTTGATTGTGTGCAGGGGCGGGCTGGGCCGGGGGGCAGGGGGGCATCGGCCCCCGGGGCTGCTCAGAATCTAAGCTGTTAGGGCCGGCCGGCATATGTTACTCTCTCTTTTGGGGGGCGGCCAGCCAGCCGCCCCCTGGAAGCAATATCGCCGGTTTTGTGATGCGGCCGCCCGTGCGCCCCCCGGGCTGACATCTGCCAGCCCGCGTCTGATTGTGTGAGCAAAACAGGAAATGTGATGGAATTGCACCCCGCTGTAATGCTTGAACAATATTGGTGTCATTATCAGAAATGACATATCTTCAGGAGAGTCCAAGCAGGATTAGCCATGTTTCAATGACATCCCTTAGTTTTTGTAACAGATTGTCAGCTGTATGCCTCTTAGTGAAGCCGCTGATACACAGAGTAGCCTACTTCTGAAAAATGTGACGTACCTGGGTACATGCTGCTGCTGTCCCTGCTAGTGAAGGCGAATGACCAACCCAGTGGGTTGTCACAGTCATATAATCTTTAGTTTGCCCAGTTCCGCTTGTCCACATATCTGTGGTTAAGTGTACAGTGGGTAGAATGCCATTTTGTCGCCCAATAATTTAATTTTTAGGAACTTTCCAGTAGAGGAGAGTAATAGCTTTTCTAGTAAAATTGTATAATGATGACATTTGCTAACAGGGACAGAACACCTCAATTAAATGTCTTAAACCAACTGTATTAATAGTGGACAGTGCACGCAGATCTAATAATAGCATAGTACCCAGGGCGTCTGTGATCCGCTTTGCGACTGGGTGACAGGTTTCATACTTGCTTCCTCTTGCAAAGGATTGTTTAACTGTCAATTGTTGCTTCTGGGGATATTGATGATGAAGGTGTTGGGGGTGTAGATTGCAGGTGCTGGGATGTAGATGAGAGAAGTGAGGTAGATGATGCTGGACTGCTTGTTGTTATATTTTTTAACCTTAGTTTCTGATTTTCCCAATACCTTTCCATGAGCTCGCTGAAAAATGCTGTAACATGGATGAGGATCCTAGATGGTTAAGGTCCCTACCTCTACTGAGTATGGCTTTAGAAACGCTATAAATGGCTAGACAACTGTTGTCAGGATTTGTGTAAAAATAATTCCACACTTAAGAAGTGGATTTTTGGTCTTATGCCCAGGCATAACAATGGCCTTTTTCTTATCACTGGCAAGAACTGCAGCAATTTTTCTTTGAAAGTGTATGAAAATCATATTGTGACCTAGGAGGTGGTCAAAATTGACTGGAAATGACTGGAAATTACTGTTAGTGAGGTTAATAATAATTTAGCCCCCAAAAAATAGATTTTTAAACAAAATCGCAAAACAAAACCAAACAAAATCAAAACACGCAAGGGCGGTTTTGCCAAAACCAAAACCAAAACACGAAGGTAATCCAGATCCAAAACCAAAACACGGGGGTCAGTGACCATCTCTATTTCAAATTAATAACCATCAATTTAATTGGCTTTATCATAGAGATGAGCGGGCTCGGATATCTGAAATCCGAGCCCGCCCGAACGTTGCCGATCCGAGCCGGATCCGAGACAGACCCGGGTATTCCCACCAATTGCAAAACTGAAACCGAGGCTCTGAGTCATAATCCCGCTGTCGGATCTCGCGATACTCGTATTCTATAAATTCCCCGCTAGCCGCCGCCATCTTCACTCGGGCATTGATCAGGGTAGAGGGAGGTTGTGTTAGGTGGTCCTCTGTCCTGCTATATCTCGTGCTGTGCTGTGCTGTGCTGTTCAGTTCTGTGCTGTGCTGTGCTGTGTTCTGCTCAGTCCAGTGGTGCTGTGTCCTGTGCTCTGTCCTTCTGAGTTCAGTGGTGCTGCTGGGTCCTGTGCTGTGTCCTGTTCAGTCCAGTGGTGCTGTGTCCTGTGCTCTGTCCTTCTAAGGGCATTGTTATTTCCCCATTATTCCCAAGTTCTAAAAAAAATGTAAAAAAGTTATAAAAAAATAAATAAAAAATAATTATAAAAAAAAAGAAATTAAAAAAAAATATCCAAAAACAATCCTGCAGTATAAGTCCATTGGTACTGCAATATTACAAAGTTCACTGATTCTGCAGTATAAGTCCATTGGTACTGCAATATTACAAAGTTCACTGATTCAGCAGTATAAGTCCAGTGGTACTGCTATATTACAAATTTCGCTGATTCTGCAGTATAAGTCCATTGGTACTGCTATATTACAAAGTTCACTGATTCAGCAGTATAAGTCCAGTGGTATTGCTATATTACTGCAGGGAGCTGTGCAGTGGAATTCAGACCATTTGAAGGCGGAGGTATTGTGGCCCCGGTACCAAATTGTGTACCGGGAGCACTGCACTATGCAGTCTAGAAAGCTACCTCGGTGAAACGTTTTGGACTAAAAACAATATTGTGAGGTGTGAGGTGTTCAGAATAGACTGGGAATTAGTGGAAATGATTGTTATTGATAGTTATTGAGGTTAATAATAGCGTAGGAGTGAAAATAAACCAAAAAACTTGATTTTAACACTTTTTATGTTTTTTTCAAAATAAATCCGAATCCAAAACCTTAAATCCGAACCAAAACCTTTCGTCAGGTGTTTTGCAAAACAAATCCGAACCCAAAACCTCGATCAAATCCGAATCCAAAACACAAAACACGAGACACCAAAAGTGGCCGGTGCACATCCCTACTTTATCAGAAAATATGTGAATAGTGCGCTACGGCGTGAAAGTGCGTATTTATCAATAACACGTGCGAGCGCTTCTCCCTACATTTACACTCACACATTCATTTGTACATAGTTCACCTTAATAAAATTCCAACACACAGTCTTTTATAATCAAATGTAATAGATTTAAGAGTTTAATATAATAATGTTAAAACCACTTTATTGATATCTAAAGTTCAGGATATAGGAAACGTATCATGTTTAGCGTTTTTTTTTATCCATTTTTCACCATCAGACATCCGTCACTATCAGCTAAGCGATCGCACCCTGCGTATGCTAGTTATGGATGATAAAGGATAAATGGTCAAAATGATAGTGTGTTTGTAATGCTAATATACCAGTTTGAACCAGCTTTTCGGAGGGAAAACACAATGGCAGCTGTTTGAGATTTGACCCCATAATTGTTGGGAAAGGCCTTCCTCGTGGAAATTGAAGTTCATTTTTATTAACATCATCTTTTCCACATTCTGAGGAAGTAGCCTCCTACATCGATCGCTGACAGGATTTCCGACTGTGCTGAAAACTCTTTCCGAGTACACACTGGAGGGTGGGCAGCTTAGTCAGTGCAAATCGAGTTGGTAAATGGGTCTCCAAATTCCCTTTTTTCCTCCCAGTATGTAAAGGGACTGTCTGATGTGTCTATTTCTAAGGTGTCGTTAAAATAATCCTCCACCATCCTTTGGATGTTGATAGCAGGATCAGGTGGAGTTACGGCAGAGGTGTTATGTTTTTTGGTCAATTCTTTTAGACCAGACCCGATGTCAAAATATTGTGCTAAGTCATCTGCATCATCCCTGGGTCTCTTGGGAAAGCTAAGTTTTTTCCTAGCAGCAGTTGTGTGAGAAACTGAAGGAGGAGACGCTGTCCTGTCACGTAACAATTGAGCTGTCATCTTACACCAGGAGCTCCTTGCATCTCTTCAGATATGGGTCAGTTGGAAACAAAGAGAAGACATAGCTCTTAAACCTAGGATCAAGCACAGTCGCCAAAATGTAATGATCCGATTTCAAAATTTTGATAACTCTTGGATCCTGACGAAGCGAATAAACTACTTGATCTACAAATCCGAAATACTTAGCGTAATTGCTTTATTTAATCTCCTCCTTCAGTTTCTCAAGCTGCTTTTCCAAAAGTCTAATTAAGGGAATCACTTGACTCAAGCTAGCAGTGTCTGAACTCACTTCATAGGTGACTACTTCGAATGGTTTCATCAACTTGCACAACATGGAAAGTATTTTCCACTGCGCTTGAGTAAAATACATCCCCCTTCTTTCCCAATGTCATGGCTTGTGGAGTAAGCATGGATGGCTTTTCGCTGTTCCTCCATCCGCAGAAGCATATACAGGGTGGAATTTCACCTTGTCACCACCTCTTGCTTCAGTTGGTGGCAGGGCAAATCAAATTGCTCTTGCAGCTGCTGCAATCTCCTACATGCTGTTGTCGAAGGCCAGAAATGTCCAGATATTTTACGGGCCTCAGACAGCATCTTCTGCACGTCCCTATCAATTTTTGAAAAGCTCTGCACCAACAAGTTTATTGTATGAGCAAAACAGGGAATGTGATGGAATTCATCCAGCTGTAATGCTCTCACAATATTGGTAGCGTTATTAGAAATGACATATCCTGAGGAGAGTCCAAGCAGGATAAGCCATGTTGCAATGCTTTTTCAGTGTAAGATGTTACAAATGAAAAAGTATTTTAAAAAAAAGAACATGCACACTTTAACAAACCAAGCACTTCAGTGACAAGGAGTGCCACTTTTGAGGCTGATGTGCTTGTTTGTTTGGGCCCCCACAAAACAAGCAAACAATGGCCTTAAGGCACCTAAGGTAACAGTGCTGTTAATGAACTCCAGTGTGGCAAGATGTTGTGACTTGGTCACACTCTGTGTCTGATAAAAGCATGCATGTGTGTGTATATATATATATATATATATATATATATATATACACATATACATACCGATCAGCAGCCACATCTTTAAAACCATCTGCCTAGTCTTTTGTAGGTTTCCTCGTGCTGCCAAAACTTCTCTGATCCATTGAGCCATGGACTTCACAATACCTCTGAGGGTGTCCTGTGGTATCTGCCACCAAGACGTTAGTAGCAGATCCTTAAAGTCCTGTAAGGTGAGAGGTGGGGCCTCCATTGCTCTGTTTTGTTTTTACAGCACATCCCACAGATGCTCAGTCAGATTGAGATCTGGGAATTTGGAGGCCAAGTCAACATCTTGAACTCTTGTCATCTTACTCAAACCATTACTGAACAATTTTTGCAGTGTTGCATAAATGCAGACAACCTAACAAGCTTACACATGGTACAGGCGCCATTTCCTCAAATTGCCCCCTTCATAACAGCAATGTAACTTTCGCCCTTTTAAGTGACGACTCCTCACATCATGTGATGATATTTTCCCTGTTGCTGTGTTTTGCCCAAACTTGCCCCCCACCCCTTCCCCCACACCGACCATTGTGTAATGTCTCGCCCCAGACGCATTGTTAATCCCCCTGCCCGCTTTATGGATGTGGCGGATAGCGCCTTCGGGAGGCCTTCCTCCGCTGCGGTAGTAGACCGCCCAGCCGGGACAGGGAGACTGTTTCGGGCGGTAGGTGGCGCTCGCTGGTCCCGGCGGCTTCAGCTGGTCAGAAGTCCGGGGCTTTGCGCATGCGCAGACGCGCTCCGGATAGAATTAACAGGCAGTGGGGCAGAGCCAGCGGGAGCAAGACCAGACAACAGGTTAAGAAAACAAGGAGAGAATCTCCTTCCCCCGCCATGTCACGTACTCCCACCGTTCATATGGCATCTTCCATGTCCAGGTCCCTATCCCCCTTACCAGTGTGGCAGCAGGAAATGGCAGTTAGGAGGAATGAGGAGTGTGGTAGCTTGGGTAGCGAGGCGCATGTAGGAAGGTATCATGGTAGGGAGCGGGGTGCTAGGCAGCGGGCAAGTGGTCTCAGTTCCCATACACCTCCCAGAGACAGGGTTTGTAGGGAAAGCTATCAAGAGGATCTCTTGTATCAGGAAGCCTCGCGGGAGCGCCGTATAATGGAGGACAGTCAGCGGTTCTGTGAGTTTTTAAATTCACAGCCTTTTTATGCTCAAAGCAATGTGTTTGATAAGTATGAGGAGGACAGGATTAATGCAGCAAGCAGGACGGGTACATGTGGATGGAGTGCCCCTCCACAGTCAGGGTGCCACTCACCGGACCGTGAGTGCCTCTGCGCTGGTGCGTGGTTCTCTATCCTTCCTGCCGGCGCCTGTCCTGAGCCGCGGCCGCCCGCCATCTTGATGGACTGCGCATGCGCAGCATCCATGAACTCTTATGACCTTGCTTTTAACCTAATTGGTGGATCAATCACCTCTCCCTATTTAAGGCACCCGTGGCCATGGTATCGTTGCCTGATCTTGAGTCTCATTCCCTGTGAGTCTCTGAAGGTGTCTCCTGTGTCCTGCTCGTATCTTCAGTTTACTGCTGGATTACCTGCTCTGCTCATCGGCAGTTCCCATACCCGATACTGACTCCTGTGTCCTGCTCGTGTCTTCAGCTGTCTGCTGGATTACCTGCTCTGCTCATCGGCGGTTCCCATACCCGCTACAGTCTCTCAGCTCTCCTGCTGTGCCTGCATATCCTCGTTGGACAAGCTTCTCTACTCAGCAGCGGTATGCATACTTGTTATTGACTATCAGCTGTTATCCTGCATATCCGCTTTGGACAAGCTTCTCTACTCAGCAGCGGTATCCATACCCGCTATAAACTATTATCTGTGCTTTTGATGTTACCGTTTCCTTTGCTACCAAGTAATTTATGTCTCAAGCGCTTCTTGACTCTGGAGCTGCTGGAAACTTTATCTCTAGTTCTCTAGTGAATCAATGGTCCCTACCAGTGATTCCTTTAAAAGCAGCTATCGCTGTCACCGCTATCGATGGTTCTCGCATAATTAATGGACTCATCACTCAATGTACGACTCCATTGTCCCTTCAAATCGGAGCCTTACACCAGGAGAAAATTTCTTTGCTGGTCCTTCCTGTTACCACCAGTCCCATTGTACTTGGCCTTCCATGGCTTCAACTTCATTCTCCTCAGATTGACTGGAACACTCCTCAAGTCACTTCCTGGGGTCCGGATTGTCGTCATAGATGTCTGTCTCAAGTTGTTCCACTCAAAATAAATCAAGCTTCTATTACACCCTGTCCGCTGGGTCTTCCTCCACAGTATGCTTCCTTCGCGGATGTGTTCGATAAAATCCAGTCTGAACGCCTTCCGCCCCATCGGGCGTGGGATTGCCCGATTGAGTTACAACCTGGCAAGAACCCTCCTAGGGGTCGTGTGTATCCTCTCTTGCTACCAGAAACCCAAGCAACATCTAATTATATCAAAGAGAATCTCCATCGTGGTTTTATTCGACCTTCCACTTCTCCCGCTGGAGCGGGGTTCTTTTTTGTTAAGAAGAAAGATGGGTCATTACGACCCTGTATAGATTATCGTGGACTTAATGCCATTACCATTAAAAATCGGTACCCTATTCCGCTAATTACCGAGCTCTTTGACCGCATTAAGGGAGCCCGGATATTCACCAAACTTGATCTCCGAGGCTCTCGAGGCGGATGATATTCCAATAATAACAGTGTTGCCTTTGGCTATGCATAGGACAGAGTTACCTCTGGTGTAAAGTCTCTCTGGTTCCAGAGCTTAATGCCAATGTTTGAGGGTCTTCCAATAGCGCAGTAAAGGCTTCTGTATACTCAAATCGAGTTATCACTTTGATACGCACTAGAGACTTCTATACAGTGTTCATATTTTGAAGGGGAAAAGGATCGCTTACCCGATCATATGATCTTATCCACAGTGCTGATCCGTAGTATCCCCGCAGGGCTCTCCGGCTGGATAGTTCTGAATGCTGTTGTAGAGACGCGGCCGCGTCGTCTATCCCACGCTTGCACACTCTGCGGTTAGGAGTTCCAAGGTAGAAGTGTTCTCCGTATTCGCAGGGGAAGCGGGCAGATAGTAGCGTGTATCGTGCAGTAATGTCTGGTCCTACGCGTTTCTCCGGTCTGGCTTCGTCAGGGACAATTGCACTTTCACTCCAGAAACTCCTTTTTCTAGCCGATAGAGTTCAATGATTGGTTGTTTTCAGAGGTGGGCTGGTTTTGAGGAGACCAGTCCTCTGTCTTCTTTGCGGTTGATTGACATCGCAAATGTTCGTGAGCCAAACTCAAAATAGTCACAAACCAATACATTATAGATGGACATTAAATTTTCCAACTGAGGTTTCGTCCTTATTCCTTAAAGGCGAATCCCTTGTATATTTTGAGAATTAAATTCTGTTCTGAAATTTTTTTTATTATTATAATTTTTGGCGAGAGAAACGTGGATATGCACAATTTTCTGCCAAAAAAATAATAATAATAAAAAAAATTTGCGATGTCAAACCAGCCCACCTCTGAAAACAACCAATCATTGAACTCTACCGGTTAGAAAAAGGAGTTTCTGGAGTGAAAGTGCAATTGTCCCTGACGAAGCCAGACCGGCGAAACGCGTAGGTACAGACATTACTGCACGATACACGTTACTATCTGCCTGCTTCCCCTGCGAATACGGAGAACACTTCTACCTTGGAACTCCTAACCGCAGAGTGTGCAAGCATGGGATAGACGACGCGGCCGCGTCTCTACAACAGCATTCAGAACTATCCAGCCGGAGAGCCCTGCGGGGATACTACGGATCAGCACTGTGGATAAGATCATATGATCGGGTAAGCGATCCTTTTCCCCTTCAAAATATGAACACTGTATAGAAGTCTCTAGTGCGTATCAAAGTGATAACTCGATTTGAGTATACAGAAGCCTTTACTGCGCTATTGGAAGACCCTCAAACATTGGCATTAAGCTCTGGAACCAGAGAGACTTTACACCAGAGGTAACTCTGTCCTATGCATAGCCAAAGGCAACGCCTCGAGAACTTCAGACATTATTCGTGGAATATCATTGTATACTAATTCAATAGACCTTTTTTTACAAATGACTCATTCCACCATAGACTATAATCTTATGTTCTATGTACATACATGCAAATAGCATAATATGTTTATTGTAATCATCTATGACACTATTGGTTGTTGTGTTATCAGTGCACTGATTTGAAATTGTTGTTTAAATATACTGCATTTTGAACTTATTAGTGTCTATACACACTCATTTTGGCGCCTTTGAAAAAATCCTTTTTTCTATACGTATGGAGGAATGAAGCCCACCCCTTCGTTTTACACATCCGATAGGCTGCCTATTTACATACGCTTAGGGAGCGCGAATTCCAATACCCCCCTATATACCGTTGATCTCCGAGGCGCTTATAACTTAATTCGCATCAAGTCCGGAGACGAATGGAAGACAGCTTTTAACACAGGGATGGACACTATGAATATCTAGTTATGCCCTTCGGGTTGTGTAACGCCCCAGCTGTCTTCCAGGGATTCGTGAATGAGATCTTCCGGGACTTGTTGTATGTTTGTGTCGTCGTCTACCTGGACGAGATATTAATTTTCTCTCAGGATCTGCCCACTCATCATCAACATGTGGCAGAGGTCCTTTCCAGACTCCGGAGAAACTCATTATTCTGCAAGTTAGAGAAATGTTCCTTTGAGTTATCCCAGATTCCATTCTTGGGATATATTGTGTCCGGAGTAGGTCTAAAGATGGATCCGGAGAAGGTGAACGCTGTACTACGTTGGCCCCAGCCAACTACCCTCAGAGCAATCCAACGCTTTTTAGGGTTTGCAAACTACTACAGACGCTTCATTCAAGGTTTTTCCTCCATTGCTTCTCCAATAGTGGCTCTGACACGTAAGGGCGCTAATACTAAAAAATAGTCCTCCGAGGCCCTTCAAGCCTTTCACTTCCTCAAGAAGGCGTTCTCTACCGCTCCTGTTCTTCGACAGCCTGACGTGACCCTTCCTTTCTTTCTGGAAGTAGACACCTCTAATGTTGGTCTAGGGGCCATTCTATCTCAAAGATCGGAGCAACAAAAATTCCATCCTTGTGCCTTCTACTCTCGAGGTCTGCTACCTGCGGAGAGAAACTATACCATCGGGGACAAGGAGTTGTTGGCCATAAAAGCAGCATTAGAGGAGTGGAGATATCTGCTGGAGGGGGCTTGTCATCCTGTAACTATTTTTACTGACCACAAAAACCTGTTATATCTGCATTCAGCTCAGTGTTTGAATCCTCGTCAAGCAAGATGGTCACTTTTCTTTTCTCGTTTTGAACTTATCATAACCTTCAAACCAGCTTCCAAGAATAGAAAAGCAGACGCCTTATCTCGGGCGTTTGTGGCGTCCTCTGACACTGAGGATAGTCCTAATCATCCCATATTGGATCCCAAATGTGTGACTCTGGCCACTTCTTCCACCAAGGTGCTACCATTTGGGAGAACCCTCGTGCCTCCATCTCTACGTAAAAAAATATTATCGTGGTATCATTCTTCCCGTTTTTCTGGACATTCGGGAGAACGTAAGACATTAGAAATCCTTTCTCGAAGCTACTGGTGGCCCTCTATGAGGAAAGATGTGTTCCCAGTTTCAAACCCCCCGCAGAACACCGGCGGGATTACTTCAACCACTACCCATTCCTTCCAAACCATGGACCCATATTAGTATGGACTTTGTCACCGATCTTCCTCCTAGCAAAAGTTGCAATACCATCTGGGTAGTGGTGGATAGATTTTTCGAAAATGGCACATTTTGTTCCTTTTACCGGATTACCTTCCTCATCTACTCTGGCTGACTATTTTATCAAGGAGATCTTTCGGATTCATGGATGTCTATCTGAGATTGTTTCGGATAGAGGAGTGCAGTTCGTCTCCAGATTCTGGCAAGCCCTTTGCAAGACCTTGGGTATCCGATTGTCACTATCATCCTCCTACCATCCTCAATCAAATGGACAGACCGAGAGAGTCAACCAAGATCTTGAGACTTTCATAAGGATGTTCTCCTCAGCCAACCAAGACAATTGGGTAGATTTGCTTTCATGGACTGAATTCGCCCATAACAATATATATCACGAGTCATCTTCAAAAACTCCATTCTTTGGGGTATACGGTCACCATCCGTCTCTCCCAGAATTTCCTGCCCTCCCTCCCACCCAAGTTCCTGCAGTGGAGAGTTTATGTCAGAGTTTCAAAACTATCTGGTCTCAGGTTAAATCCTCCCTGAGGAAGACATCTTCCAGATACAAGTGTTTTGCTGATAAAAAGAGGCGAGCTATTCCACCACTTAAAGTTGGAGACCGCGTATGGCTTTCTACCAAAAATATTCGCCTGAAGGTTCCATCCATGAAGTTCGCTCCCCGTTTCATTGGTCCATATAAAAGCACTCAGGTGATAAATCCGGTATGCTTCAAACTACTATTACCTAAGAACCTTCGTATCTCCAATGCCTTCCATGTGTCATTACTCAAGCCTCTTATCATCAACCGTTTCTCTGTTCCTCCTTCAGCACCTCGGCCAGTACAAGTTCATCAAGAGGAGGAGTTTGAAATTACTCATATTCTGGATGCCAAAATTTTGCGAGGAGTTCTTCGCTTCATAGTGCATTGGAAGGGCTTTGGTCCAGAGGAGCGTTCTTGGATCCGCACAGATGATCTCAACGCTCCAGCTCTTCTAAAAAAAATTTACTCCAAGTTTCCAGGCAAACCCGGCTCCAAGTGTTCTGTGCCCACCTTTAAAAGGGGGGGTACTGTCACTCACCGGACCGTGAGTGCCTCTGCGCTGGTGCGTGGTTCTCTATCCTTCCTGCTGGTGCCTGTCCTGAGCCGTGGCCATCCGCCATCTTGATGGACTGCGCATGCGCAGCATCCATGAACTCTTATGACCTTGCTTTTAACCTAATTGGTGGATCAATCACCTCTCCCTATTTAAGGCACCTGTGGCCATGGTATCGTTGCCTGATCTTGAGTCTCATTCCCTGTGAGTCTCTGAAGGTTTCTCCTGTGTCCTGCTCGTATCTTCAGTTTACTGCTGGATTACCTGCTCTGCTCATCGGCGGTTCCCATACCCGCTACTGACTCCTGTGTCCTGCTCGTGTCTTCAGCTGTCTGCTGGATTACCTGCTCTGCTCATCGGCAGTTCCCATACCCGCTACTGACTCCTGTGTCCTGCTCGTGTCTTCAGCTGTCTGCTGGATTACCTGCTCTGCTCACCTGCAGTTCCCATACCTGCTACAGTCTCTCAGCTCTCCTGCTGTGCCTGCATATCCTCGTTGGACAAGCTTCTCTACTCAGCAGCGGTATGCATACTTGTTATTGACTATCAGCTGTTATCCTGCATATCCGCTTTGGACAAGCTTCTCTACTCAGCAGCAGTATCCATACCCGCTATAGACTATTAGCTGTGACGCTGCATATCTGTTTGGGACTAGCTCCTCTGCTCTCCAATTGTATTCATACAGTTATAGACTCTTATCACTCCTCCACTTATCCGCACCAGGACAAGTCCTCACCTCATCACAGCAGTGGTACAACTTGCTATACGCAGACCACTGACTCTCCCGCTACCTACCTGCACCTGGACAAGTCTTCCCTTCACAGCAGTGGTACAACTTGCTATACGCAGACCACTGACTCTCCTCCGCTACCTTCCTTCACCTGTTCACGTCCACTCTACTCTCCTACCAGTACAGCTGCAAGTCGCTGACTCTCCTACCAGTATAGCTGCAAGTCACTGACTCTCATCTATTCCATTGGCATTCTCTCTCCATCTGCTGTTATATCCGTTTCTACTATTCACCCTACTGCCAGAGGACCGCTGTGTAAACCCCGCTCCTCTGGTAAGCATTATCAACTGGTGAATCCTGGGCAGAACTCCTAGTGCCCGTGACACATGGGAGTATGGGGGCATTAGAGGTTCACAGGTCTTTCAGACGCAAGCAGGGCACGTGTCACCTGGGGACGGATCGCTCAAGTGAGGTCAACAGAAATATTAATTACAATAGGTACGGTAGTCATGGCGGGGCAGCTGCACCCTATATGCAGGATAGCTATAGCGGGTCCTTGCAGGAGTGGAGAGGATTTTACGACTAACTAAGGCCCCCTAGAGGGACGGAAGGATATGATAGGACTCCTCAAACCTTGAGGCTAGACGCCCTGCAAAGTCATCCGCACATAGGCCATTACGAGCAGGCGGGTGGTGGCAAGCGAGCGCCGACGCCATACGCACAGGATCAGGCGCATGCTGGGAGAAGGAGTCATAGCACCCGTACTGATCGCTATTGCCTTCCAGAAACGCAGGGCAGTAGCAGATCGGAGGTTGGTGATCAAGCGGATGTGTCAGGATCAGCAGGAAGATGGCGTATATATCGCACACACGGACGGCAGCACCGGTGGCAAAGACGCCCGGGTTACAAGGAGCGGACAGCCGGGGGGTCTCATCTCAGGGTGAGTGTGATCAAGTTTCATTATACACACAGTCTCATAGTTCACTTATGTCATCAACAAGTAGTGGATCCTCTTCTGAACGTGAAAGTAGTTCACGTAAATTATTGAGGTTGTTGAATGAGCATTTCAGTGGGGGTAAGAGTCATAAGAGGCTAGCGCGTGCGGAGAACAGTGGTAGTGCGGGCAAGAGCCCGGTGGTGCATTGCGCATATACAGCTCTGACAGCGGGAATCAGGAGGAGCTCCAGAGATAGAATTAAGAAAGGAGCATATGTGGACATTTTTATAATAACAAAGGCAGGAAAGAAGGAGTTGGCGAAGGCGAAGGAGAAAGGCGAGAAAGGCGAGGATGCTTATAAGTCGTTCCCTAATTGGGTTACTGCTTTCAGCGTCTTTGCTTCAGTCTACTTATAACTAGGCCGGAGGCGGCGGTGGACGTTTGGCGATGCCTGCATCTGATAACGGGGATATATAAAAAAGACGGGGGTACGATTTGTCGCAGGTATGACAAAAGTTTCAGCGAGAAAGTCAAAGGGAGACACATCATTCCATTTGACTGTAAGGACGTTGAGACTTGGATGGAAATAATGCGTCCTAGGGAAAGTGAGGGTCAAGAGTTTAGGCAGAGGTTTCGCATGCAGGGGAGACGTAGTTCTCCCCCAGCACAGAATAGGAACAGGTGCTTTGCCTTTAACAGCGGCACATGTGCTCGGGGAAATGCTTGTAGATTCAAGCATGTCTGTGCCAAATGCCGGGGACCGCACCCAGCCTGGGATTGCACAAGAACCGTGCCGGGTGCAGGTAGAGGCAGGGGAGAGACAGGGCCTACTCAGTAAGGCTGGATCACCAGTCCAGACGCAGCAGCTGGACAGGTGGCTTCACTGGTTTCCAGACAGGAAACTCGCGGAGATTTTGAGTTTAGGTTTTCATTACGGTTTTCCCCTTCCCATAATTGGTACAGTCAAGGCTGTGGAAAAAAAGAATTTGCGGTCAGCCTATGTTTATCCAGAGATCCTAGCGGAGAAAGTACAGAAAGAGGTGGATTTGGGTCGCAAGGCAGGCCCCTTTGCATCCCCGCCAATAGAAGAGTTGGTGATATCCCCAGTGGGAGTAGTGCCTAAAAAAGCAGTGGGGAAGTTCAGGCTCATACAGCACCTGTCACATCCCCACGGGGCATCGGTTAACGATGCCATAGCCATGGAGGACAGTTCCGTGAGTTACCAGTCATTTGAGGAAGCCTTAGACTTAGTTAGATCCTTTGGGACAGGGGCCTTGTTGGCAAAGCAAGATATTGAATGTGCTTTTCGCTTGCTTCCCCTTCATCCGGGGTCGTTTAACGTTCATGGGTTTCCGTCTGCCAGACGGTTACTATGTAGACAAGTGTTTGCCGATGGGTTGCGCAGTGTCCTGTGCGTATTTTGAAGCATTCAGTTCCTTCCTGCACTGGTGTATACAGGCAGGAACGGGTCACGTGGGAATAGCTTACTATTTGGACGACTTCTTGATCATAGGAAAGGCTGATTCATCAGAGTGTGCAGACATACTGTTTTCGGCTCAGGCTTTATTTTCTGTTTTGGGAGTGCCGGTGACACATGACAAGACAGAGGAACCTTACATTGTTTGTCATTCTTGGGAATCGAGATTGACACATTGGAAGGGTGTTGTAGATTGCCCCAGGAGAAGGTTAAGAAGCTGGTAAGATCAATCAAACTCACCTTAGCTTCAAGGTCTATTTCGCTGCGCCAGGCCCAGTAATTGTTAGGCTCGTTTAATTTTTCGTGCAGAATTATTCCAATGGGAAAAGTGTTCTGTAGGAAGATGCAGTTGGCTACGGCAGGATTGTCACGACCGCACGCGCGGGCTACCCTGTCTAAAGAGGTGAAGGAAGATTTGCGAATGTGGTTGGGGTTCTTGGAGAACTTTAATGGAATTTGTATTTGGCTGGCTCCACCTGTTGCCAGTAGACAGCTTGAGCTAGTAACGGACGCTTCGGGGTCCGTGGGCTTTGGAGCCTATTTTAAGGGTAGGTGGTGTGCGGATCGATGGCCGGAGTCATGGCACTCCAAAGGGTTGCTAGGCAACCTGCTGGTGCTGGAATTGTTTCGCATTGTAGTGGCGGTGGATCTCTGGGCGTCGCTGTTGAAAGGGCAGCAAGTGATATTCTGGTGTGACAACCTGGGTGTAGTGCAGTGTATTAACAAACAGAGTACATCCTCTATTCCAGCTATAGAATTGTTGAGACACCTAGTCTTGCGCTGTTTGGAACATGACATTACATTCAAGGCGAGTCCCTGGTGCAGAGAACGAGGTGGCTGATGCTTTATCTCGAGAGCAGTGGGGACGTTTTAGGGAATTGGCTCCACAGGCTGACATTAAGGGTACGCCATGTCCCCCTTTTGTTCGGCAGGTAGTCGAGCAGGTATTGTAAGACTGGCGGAAACATCGCTGGCTCCTTCCACCAGGAGAGCATATCGGGCTGCTTGGCTGCAGTGGCGGCAATTCTTACAGTCGCGCGGTCGGTGGGACTCAGGTCAGTGCACTGACATGCTGGATTTTATTTGGGCTAAATATCAAGAGGGAATTACTAAAACTTTAATGGCAGCCATGCTGGCGGGCATTTCATTTATGGCCAAACTTCACGGGTGGACTGATTTTACGAAAGGGTTTTTAATATCTAAAGC
The DNA here is from genome assembly GCF_038048845.1 of Mixophyes fleayi. Lineage (NCBI taxonomy): Eukaryota > Metazoa > Chordata > Amphibia > Anura > Limnodynastidae > Mixophyes > Mixophyes fleayi. Next base: position 185,696,680 of record NC_134403.1, on the reverse strand, counting down.
CCTGAAGGGCTGGTCAAAAGTTCAACCAGGGAAGGAGGATGTGAGAAGGCCTGTTGATAAGAGTACTTTAAGAAAAATTATGTCTGCGCTGGCATATATAGCTGATGATGCTTACGAGGTGCTGCTGTTTCGCTCAGCTTTCTCGCTTGCTTTCTTTGGCGCATTTAGGGTGAATGAGTTAGTGGCGCAATCTAAGCATGACTTGGGGAACGCTTTGTCGGCCAGGCATATGTTTTTGGATGTTAACATGCTTTCTTGTCAAATCCTTAGATCCAAAACAGATCAATCGGCTCGTGGTCAGTGGATTTCCATCTCTGCTCAGGAGGATAGCGAGATCTGTCCCGTGTCTTTGGGCAATAAATTTGAGAAAATTAGACCACGTGATGCGGAGCCCTGGTTGATTCATGCCGACGGGTCTCCACTGTCGAAGTTTCAGTTCACAGCCATAATTAAGCGTGTGTTAGTGCATAAGGGTTTAGACCCGTCGCGCTTTGGTACGCACTCCTTCAGGATTGGGGCAGCTACAGCTGCTGCTGAAGAGGGCTCTTCAGTTAGTGCCATTAAAGCTTTAAGTTGTTGGAAATCAGATGCGTACAAAACGTATATCAGGCCGAACAAATAGTCAGTACGCAGTAGGTCAACCCCCTCCCGTGTTAACCTTGGACTCCTCTGCTCGCCGTTTTTTTTATACGGGGGCATGAAGGGATTTTGCCATTTTTTCCTCTGAAAAAGGCCTGATTAGTGGTGTGCCTCCGGGGTTATGGTTTTTACCTTCATTTGGGTTAACACTACCCCCCTTTTAAATATTCTGTAAAGTAAATTAAAAATAATTAAAAGTCACTTGAAGTCACTTAGAAGTTAACTAACTGTTCTATGTTACATGGACCTGTGATACGAATATTAAGAATGGAGCAAGGTGTATCGGTGTGAGGTGTATGAGAGCAACCTGTTGGTGATGACTCCTATTATCTGTGTTGCAGGTAGTTCAACTCGGAGTTTGAAAATATGGTTTGTTGGGCATTCATTTGTGTTCTGGGCGGCCAGATATAAATTTGCCAACAATAAAGAAGCCTTTTGAAGGCCAGTTGATATTCGGTGGATTGGTGTAAGAGGTTTGAGATGGCAAGGTTTGATGCCACTTTTGACTGCTGAAATTGCTAAAGCAGGCCCACCAGATGTGTTGGTGATACATTTGGGGGGTAATGATGTGGGCATAGGTAAGTCTTTGGACTTAATTATTGCCCTTCGTGAAGATCTGAGGAGTATTAAAAATTGGTGGCCTTCAATATCGGTGTGCTGGTCCAATATAATAACCCGAATTAACTGGCGTGCAAAGATAGCTTTCAATAAAATAAAAGCCATGGTTTCTGAGTTAAATAGAGCAACCAAGAAGATAATTTTAGAAATAGGGGGAATAGTGTTTGATCATCCCTTGATAAGATCTGAGTTTGGGCATCTCTATAGGAACGATGGGGTTCACCTTTCCGAAGAAGGTAATTGGAATTTTGTAGAGCAGCTTTTTTGGAGAGTAGGTCAGTTAGTGAGGTCTATGGGTGGTGGCAGGCTGGGTGTCCATTAAAGGACTTCAGCATGGCAGGAGAGCTTTTACAATCAGTGACTAATTCATACGGTGCTACCGCTGATTGGCCACACGTCACTACTTCTTTCGAAGCACCCTGGCTCTTGGTACCTCTGTGCAAGGACCCCTTGACCTGCACTGTGCGCGTACATCTTGGGGAGCCCAGAGGGGAGTGGTCACGATGACGCCAGATTTAGCACTGGCCGATCATATAGGACTGTGGTGCCTGGGACCAGTGGTTAGTGCCTGTGGGCCATACACTGTTTGGTTTCGCTATTAGTTGTTAGCTGATTGTATCGCTCTCGCCGCCACCCTTTCATAGGTTAATATTAATAATAAATAAATAGAAATAATAAATAAATAAAAAGTTATTTTATTTGCCACTACAAAGTTGTCGGTGTCTTTATTGTAGTTAAGAATGTATAGTGTTAAGATTAACGTTGTTAAGGTATAGTGTAATGCTGAGGGAATCAGCAGTATGCAGTTTATTCTTGATAGTCAGAAATGTGGTTTACATGTTGCAGGAATGTTCTCTAGCTCTTATAGACATCTGGCTAGGCAGTGGTCTCATGGGCCCTCCTATTGGTCTGGGGAGAGTGACTGTAAGTCTGCAGGGGTTACCATACTTATCGGGGAAGCCTCTTCATACTAGATTCTGTTCAGGAGTTTGTCTGCGGCAGATTGCTTATCGTAGATGGCTCTTGGGTGGGTGAGCCCATCAGGCTAATCTGTTTGAATGCATCCCTTGGTAAGAACGAGCGTTTGGAGCTTTTACAGAGCCTGTGGGCCCAGCTTGCGACCACCAGGGTGGTATTGATGGCCGGGGTTTTTAACTGTTCTATAGAGGAAGGGGGGCGTAGTACTTGCAGCACTGCTAAGCTAGATGTTACTTCTAGGTTGCTGCAGGAGATGGTAGTGGAAGCATCCTTGCGGGACACAGTGGGATCCATGGAGGCTGGCTCTGTAAATTATACTTGGTGCCGCCCTGATGGCTCAGTGCATTCCCGGATTGACTTTGTGTTTACCTCGAGAGCAGTAAGGAAGAATAGACATGTCATGTTTCCCTGCTTCTTCTTCTCAGACCACAGGGCCATTCTCTACAAGGGAGTTCTGGGCCACGGTTTTCCTCCTGGCCCAGGCTCCTGGAATTTGAATTGTGCTCTGCTGGAGAGGGAGGATGTGTTGAAGGAGCTCAGGGATGCCTACATTACATGGAAGAATGATAAATGTTACGTTGATTCCATGTCTAACCGGTTTGAATATGTGAAGGTCAAAATTCGTTCTTTCTTTTAAGCTAAGGGAAGACAACAGGCATGTGAGAGAAAGAGAAACTTCATGAGGCTCCAAAGACAAATGTGAAAGATGATTTGGTGGAGACCAGGGGGTAAATGTATCAGGCTGCGAGTTTCCAGTGGGTTGCAAAAGTGGAGATGTTGCCTATACCAACCAATCAGATTGTAGTTATCATTTAGTACATTCTACAAAATAAAAGCTAGAATCTGATTGGTTGCTATAGGCAACATCTCCAAATTTTCAAACCCACCAGTAACTCGCAGCTTGATACATTTACCCCCAAGAGGGGCCTGAAAAGGCACTTTGAGATAGAATCCAGGCATATCCTGTTCCATTCCAAGGTGGATAATCTGGAAAAGGGTGAGAAATTTAATTGTTTCTTTTTCAGAAAACTCCACACGACCCTTACTGAGCTGCGAGATGAGACTGACATTGCCAGAAAGGGAAAGAGGTCGTCATAAGAGTCGTCACAGACTACTAGAGCAATCTCTACTCCCCTCAGACACAGATATGGCTAATTCATTCCTGTCAGGCATTACTAATACTATTGAGTCTGTTCTAGGGCTCTCCGCTGCTACAGCAAAACATGTGTGGGAGAATGTGCCTCTAAGAGGCTGACTAATAGACATAAAGACATTGCATGGATGGCTATCAAGGGGGGGTTTCCCTCTCAGGGCATTCATGCACTCCTGGAACGTGTGCAGATATGTCCACTGCCTCTTCTGCATAACTATAAGGGAAACAGCACAGCATATTTTTTTGGGGCTGTTCCAGTGCACAGGCACTGTTAGATGCCTTGGAATATGAACTTAAGAGGCCTGGTGCCTTATGAACTGTTTTAAGGACACTTTATGGCTTGCCATGAATCGCCTCATCTTGAAAAAGGAGAAGATGACCATTCAGGACTGTCGCAGGCTGATCCACAGACTGTAACACCATTGATAGTCCTAAGGAAGAGGAAGATGATTGAACTTTTGTCTCCCTCTTCTCCTTCTCCCCCATGTGTCAGTTTATTCAATAAAGCTTTGGGCTTGTGTCTACCCCTCCCTTAACCCATCCGACCCATTCCCCATCACTGTTTTGTTGAATGTCTTGCCTTAATTTATGCACCCTTCCCTATATTTGTATCTGCCTCTCGATAAAGCTTCGGGCTTGTGTTCTCTCCACCCTACCCCTCTCACCTACCGTATCCTCACATCCATTGCTTATTTGAATCTGTTATGTTGTTTAATTTTGCATGGTTAGTGCAGTACATGATGTATAGTGTAGGATGCCATATCTTGCACATTATGTCTTGTATTATACTAGAAAGTATGAATGATTATGTTTCACGTGTATTGAGCTTTCAGCTGCGCTGCAACGCAATGCACTCCAATGCAACGTATAATATTTGTTTTGTACCTTTACACAAATAAAGATACTTTTTGAAAAATTAGTTTTCCAATTAATTAGTACACAGCTGATTGCGTATTGTTGAACAAAACAAATTGCACATAGAAATAAAGTTTTAGCCTGCACTTGACATGTTTCAAAATTAATTTTATACATAAATAAGTATTAAGCATATCTAATATAACCTACACAATAATAGGATAAAGAGGATAGCTAATAATACAACATTCTGATTGGGTCGAATACAACCAATTAATAGTCCAACAAGGTATAATTTAATTGCATTATGATGCATTCACTAATCTAGTGATGTTAACAGATCATATTTCCATTTTTTTTTGCCTTATAACTCAAAAGCAAGTTAAGGTGATGCACTCCTTGGGCCCGATTCCTGATTCATTGTCAGAATCACTAGGTGGAATTGATGATACCTGCCAGCAGTTGGCGCTACTGAGTACTGAGGCGCGGAGTCTAACACGACCCTGGTTTTCACCAGGAACCCCCGCAAGGAGGTATGGACTTCGCTGCAAGGGACATGCAGGTCACGGCCCTCAGTATCAGTCAGCTGGCGAGGTAACAATTGAGGCAGCGGTGAGAGCCCACCAGGATGCAGGATGGAAGAGTAGTCAGCAAGCCGGGTCAAAACCAGAGGAACGGATATAGCCAAATCAGAAGCAGGAGAATGGTCAGGAAGCCGGGTCAATACCAAATATAAGTCTAAGCCAGAATCAGGAACCAAGGAGAAGTCAGGAACAAGCCGGGGTCAGAATCCAAATAACAGCAACACAGGAACAAACGCTGGAGCAAGACTGAAGACCAAATACTCTGGCACTAGACATGTGTCAGAGGCTGCCTTATATACCCTAAGGTGACTCCTGATAGGGTTAGGGAGATTTTGGCGGTAAGACATGCTGGACGCAGACAGGTGAGCAGAGATAGCGTCCCGCTGCCAGGCAACAGGACGTGGTTGCTTGGAAGGTGCCGGCGTCCGTCTCCTGCGGAGACGGCGCCTGACAGTACTCTCCCCTTTCTTCTTTTTCAGGGCTTGCAAGGTCGCCTCTCTCTCCTTCTTGAATTTGGCCAATAAGCGAGGGGCATGTATCTCTTGTACATCGGTCCAAGATCTCTCCTCGGGGCCATAACCCCTCCAGTCAACAAGATATTGGTGGCGACCCCTGGAGATCCGGAAATTCAGAATCTGATTGATCTCATATTCTTCCCCATGATCAGACTTTACTGGGACCGGGGGTGGGGTTCTTTTGACAAATCTGTTGAGAACAAGGGGTTTAAGTAGAGCAATATGAAACACATTGTGAATCTTGAGTGATTGAGGAAGAAGGAGTTTAAATGTCACGGGATTTATAACTTGAGTTATTTGAAAAGGTCCGATATAACGGGGTGCAAGCTTCATGGTGGGAACTCGAAGTCTTAAATTCCTTGTGGATAACCACACTTTGTCCCCAACTCGAAGTCTGGGGACTGGTCTACGGCGACGATCGGCGCTAGCTTTGTAGCATCGGGAGGATTCCAATAATTTGGACTTTGCCTGAGACCATAGTTGAGAAAAGTCCTGAATCAGATTCTGCCCAGCCGGAAGCGCTGAACCAGGTTGGGAAAGTTCAGGAAGGAGAGGGTGAAACCCATAGGTAAGAAAAAATGAAGACGAACCAGTAGATACATGCACCTGGTTATTATGAGCAATTTGTGCCCAACACAAGAAACGACTCCATTCAGCCTGATTACCCGAAGAGTAGGTCCTGAGAAATTGTTCCAAAGTCTTGGTTGACCCTCTCCGTTTGGCCGTTGGTTTGAGGGTGGTACCCTGAGGAAAACTTTAGATTGACCCCCAACTCTTTGCAGAATGATCTCCAGAACTGGACACGAACTGTACTCCTCTATCCGAGATAATATCCTGGCGACAGCCGTGAAGACGGAAAATCTCCTTGATGAAGAGGTTAGCAAGGATAGAAGCCGAAGGAAGTCCCTTGAGAGGTATGAAATGTGCCAACTTGGAAAATCTATCCACTACCACCCAGATAGTATTGAATCCATGGCTAGCTGGTAAATCGGTGATGAAATCCATAGAAATACTAGTCCATGGTCTCTCTGGAATAGGAAGTGGTACCAAGGGTCCTGCAGGAGACTGCCTAGGTGTCTTGTGTCTGGCACAGATTCCACAAGCGGCAACATAGGCCTTAACGTCCGCCCAGATAGAGGGCCACCAATAATGCCTAGAAATCAACGAGAAGGTCTTCCTGACACCCGCATGCCCGGCAATCAGAGAATCATGGGCCCGCTTGAGAGCCTTAGGCTGAAGCCTGGAAGTGAGAAAAGAGCGACCAGGAGGAGGAACCTTGGTTGAAATTCTGGTGAGGGCCACAATGGTAGTAGGATCCAAGATGGTTCTGGGGGTGGGGGCGGATTGAAGATCTTTATCATCAAATGACCGGGAGAGAGCATCCGCCCTGATATTCTTAACCCCAGGTCGAAAGGTCAAAATGAGATTAAAATGGGCAAAAAACAAGGACCAGCGGGCCTGACGTGGTTTCAGACACTGAGCTGTTTGCAAGTACGTTAAGTTCTTATGGTCCGTGTAGACAGTAACAGGATGCTCAGCCCCCTCTAGCAAATGTCTCCACTCCTCTAGTGCTGTTTTGATGGCCATTAACTCTTTATCCCCGATACCATAGTTTAATTTGCCGGAGGTTAATCTTCTGGAACAGAAACCACAGGGATGAAACTTTCCATCGCAATCTTTCTGTGAAAGAATGGCTCCTATGCCAATGGAGGATGCATCAACTTCAACAAAGAAATGCTGAGACAAGTCAGGTTGTAGCAAAATAGAGGCGGAGGAGAACGCCCTTTTTAATGACTGGAAGGCACTGAGGGTTTCGGCTGACCATGATTTTGCTGCTCCCTTGCGGGTGAGAGCAGTAATGGGAGAAATGAGAGTTGAAAAGTCTTGGATAAAGTGCCGATAATAATTGGCAAAGCCAATAAAGCGTTGGATCGCCTTAAGGCCCAATGGTTGTGGCCAATTGAGAATGGCAGCCACTTTCCCAGGATCCATGGAAAGACCAGCACCGGACACAATATATCCCAGGAAATGGACCTGAGAGGCTTCAAAGACACACTTCTCCAGTTTGCAGTAAAGGTGGTTGGAACGTAGTCGAGAGAGAACCTCCTTGATGTGACCTCTATGGGATTCTAAGTCTCTGGAGAATATAAGTATGTCATCCAGATAGACAACAACTGAGAGATAGAGTAGGTCTCGGAAGATGTCGTTAATGAACTCCTGGAAGACCGCTGGGGCATTGCATAGGCCAAAAGGCATCACCAGGTATTCATAGTGGCCATCCCGAGTGTTAAAACCGGTCTTCCATTCATCTCCCTCACGAATCCTAATCAAATTATAGGAGACCCTGAGGTTAGTTTGGTGAATATTGTGGCACCTTTGATCCGATCGAATAACTCGGAAACCAGGGGTATGGAATACTTGTTCTTCACGGTAATGGCATTGAGTAGTCTGTAGTCGATGCATGGTCTTAGAGAACCATCCTTCTTCTTTACAAAAAAAAATCCTGCACCGGCAGGTGAGAAAGATTTTCTAATAAATCCTCGTTCGAGGTTTTCAGATACATACTCGGTCATGGCTCGACTCTCAGGGAGGGACAGAGAGTACGTTCTGCCACGAGGAATCCTTTCTCCAGGAATAAGTTCAATGGAACAATCACAAGGACGGTGGGGTGGAAGAGTCTCAGCGGCAGTCTTACTGAAGACATCCACGAAGGCAGCGTATTCAGATGGCAATCCAAGACTTGGTCTGAGAGTGTGACATCTAATAGGTAGGTTATTGAGGCATCGATCAGCGCAGAGAGCGGACCCCAGGACGTAACCTGAGCATGATGCCAATCAAATTGGGGTGAATGGTCCCTTAACCAGGGTAGTCCTAATATTACCGGATTAATAGTCTGTGGAAGGACTAGAAACGAGATCCATTCAAAATGGAGGAGACCAACTTGCAGTCGGATCGGCCGGGTGGCCTGAGAGATAGATCCATTGGCCACTCTGTTACCATCCACCGCTGTCAGAACCAAGGGTTGCAATAATGATTCCAAGGGGAGATGAAGGTTAGCTGCTAAGGATGCAGAAATAAAGTTTCCAGCTGCCCCTGAATCCAAGAAGGCCCGAAGGGAGACCAGACCCTGGGAAGCATGGATGATGATGGGCATCAAAAAGTCTGTCTTGTCTGGGGAATACGGGGAAGATGTACTCAGTCCTAGACCAGCTTTCCCGGCACCGACTAGGATCTGGCGTTTCCCCGGTCTCTTGGGACACTGAGATATAATGTGAGAGGGGTCAGCGCAGTAGAGGCATAGATGGTTTTTAAACCTTCGTTCCCACTCCTCCACAGTTAGACGCGAACGCCCGATCTGCATGGGCTCCTCAGGTAGAATTGGTGGGTTCTGAAAAGTGGAGACCAAACGTGGCGAGATTGTTCTCGTTCCCGATTACGCTCCAAATACCGGATATCGACCTTGATGCATAAGGAGATCAGATCATCTAGGGTAGCTGGTAAATCCCTGGAGACCAACTCGTCCTTGATCCGATCTGTCAGCCCATGCCAGAAGGTAGCTATAAGTGCCTCATTATTCCAGTTCAGTTCAGAGGCGAGAGTTCTGAACTGAATCAAGTAATGACCCACGGGATGGCTTCCCTGGCGTAGCTTCAAAATGCTGGAGGCTGCAGAGGCAAGTCGACCAGGCTCATCGAACACTTTTCTGAAGCTTTGTATGAAGGAGGATGGATTTTGTAACAGGGGGTCATCATGCTCCCATAGAGGAGAGGCCCAGGCAAGCGCTTGATCCGTGAGTAACGAAATAATATATTCCACCTTGGCTCGTTCTGAAGAGAAATTTCCTGGTGATAGCTCGAACTGGATAGCACATTGGTTGAGAAACCCTCTGCACTTTCTCGGATCACCACCAAATTTTTCGGGAGGTGGGATGCGAATCCCTTCAGTAGGATTAGGTGCAGCTGCAGCAGGGGAGCCGACAACGGGGTGTGCGGGAGCAACAGATACTCCGGGAGGAGTCAGGGTTCTCTGGAGGGTATCCATGTGCGTAGCCAGTCCCTGAAGGCATTGCAGGAACTGAGTCTGGTTAACCTCTTGTTGATCAACTCGGCGAGTCAGGTGCTGCAGGAGGTCAATAGCAGAGAGATCACCGGTGCCTTCAGTATTTGACATGGCCAGAGTATACTCTCAGAATCACTAGGTAGAATTAATGATACCTGCCAGCAGTTGGCACTACTGAGTACTGAGGCTCAGAGTCTAACACGCCCCTGGTTTTCACCAGGAACCCCCGCAAGGAGGTATGGACTTTGCTGCAAGGGACGTGCAGGGCACGGCCCTCAGTATCAGTCAGCTGGCAAGGTAACAATTGAGGCAGCGGTGAGAGCCCACCAGGATGCAGGATGGAAGAGTAGTCAGCAAGCCGGGTCAAAATCAGAGGAACGGATATAGCCAAATCAGAAGCAGGAGAATGGTCAGGAAGCCGGGTCAATACCAAATATCAGTCTAAGCCAGAATCAGGAACCAGGGAGAACTCAGGAACAAGCCAGGGTCAGAATCCAAATAACAGCAACACAGGAACAAACACTGGAGCAAGGCTGAAGACCAAATACTCTGGCACTAGACATGTGTCAGAGGCTGCCTTATATACCCTAAGGTGCCTCCTGATAGGGTTAGGGAGATTTTGGCGGTAAGACATGTTGGCTGCAGACAGGTGAGCAGAGATAGCGTCCCGCTGCCAGGCAACAGGACGTGGTTGCTTGGAAGGTGCAGACGTCCGTCTCCTGCGGAGACGGCGCCTGACATTCATTAAGCCACATCAATGCCGATACGTGCCGTATACGGAGTAAAATCACACTGCACATGCCTAGAAACTAACTATATGCAGCAACAACCAATTCATCTTCGAGCGCAAAGAACCCTTACTACAGATTACGATTTCAAGGGCAGATGGGGGAGAGAAATGGGTGTATGCACATAGTCAATGTATTGTAAGGGCTATAGCGCACACAGCAGCATCCCATTCAAGCTTTGGACATGTTAACGGTACGTGTTTTTCAGTTGTAACATTTGCACCATATACAAATCTGGTTCTATGTCTAATTCTACGGAGGTTGGTCCTGTCCTCTGGGTTTATTTTAGGGATGTGCACCGGCCACTTTTGGTGTCTCGTGTTTTGTGTTTTGGATTCGGATTTGCTTGAGGTTTTGGGTTCAGATTTGTTTCGCAAAACACCTGACGAAAGGTTTTGGTTCGGATTTAAGGTTTTGGATTCGGATTTATTTTAAAAAAAACATAAAAAGTGTTAAAATCAAGTTTTTGGGTTTATTTTCACTCCTACACTATTATTAACCTCAATAACTTCAATAACAATCATTTCCACTAATTCCCAGTCTATTCTGAACACCTTACACCTCACAATATTGTTTTTAGTCCAAAACATTTCACCGAGGTAGCTTTCTGGACTGCATAGTGCAGTGGTCCCGGTACACAATTTGGTACTGGGGCCACAATACCTCCGCCTTCAAATGGTCTGAATTCCACTGCACAGCTGCCTGCTCCTACATCCTCTGCAGCATATACAGGGTGTAGTTCGAGCGTGTCAATACCTCTTGTTTTTGACGATGACAGGTCATTTTCATTAATTTATGATTTGGCAGCAACAGTCAACTTTGTTTAATATCTGATACGCCTCTATCTGGACTGCATAGTGGAGTGGCCCCGGTACCCAATTTGGTACCGGGGCCACAATACCTCCTCCAACTTTCAAGTGTAGTGTTTATAATTTATAAAAACTACAGTAGTTATAGCACGTCAATAACTCTAGTTTTAGACAACCATGGTACAGAGCATTCATCATTGAGATCCCATCAAGTATGTGAAAGACAGACAGCGTCGAAGTGTTATTTGTTGACTTTGTTAACCAAAAAATTGTCCCTGTTGCAAATATTCGTGCAATGAAGAGTGACTTTTTCATTTAAAGGCTCAAGCTTTCAAGTGTAGTGTTTATAACTTATAAACACTACAGTAGTTCAAGCACGTCAATACTAGGGATGTGCACCGGCGACTTTTGAGGTCTCGTGTTTTGTGTTTTGGATCCGGATTTTCTCGATGTTTTGGGTTCGGATTTGTTTCGCAAAACACCTGCCGAAAGGTTTTGGTTCGGATTTAAGGTCTTGGATTCGGATTTTTTTTGAAAAAAAACTAAAAAGTGTAAAAATCAAGTTTTTGGGCTTATTTTCACTCCTACGCTATTATTAACCTCAATAACATTCAATAACAATAATTTCCACTAATTTAAAGGCTATTCTGAACACCTAACACCTCACAATATTATTTTTTTTTTAGTACAAAACGTTGCAACGAGGTATCTTTCTGGACTGCGTAGAGGAGTGTTCCCCACAATATAATTAAAAACCCATCGACTAGTCTGAATTACACCCAAAAATAGTATCTGGACTGCGTAGAGGACTGGCCACAGGCCACCACAATATAATATATAGAAAACCTTCAACAGGTCTGCATTACACCCAAAAATAGTATCTGGACTGCGTAGAGTAGTGGGCACTGGGCACCACAATAAAAAATATATAGAAATCCTTCAACAGGTCTGAATTACACCCAAAAATAGTATCTCGACTGCGTAGAGGACTGGCCACTGGCCACCACAATATAATATATAGAAAACCTTCAACAGGTCTGAATTACACCCAAAAATAGTATCTGGACTGCGTAGAGTAGTGGGCACTGGGCACCACAATAAAATATATAGAAAACCTTCAACAGGTCTGCATTACACCCAAAAATAGTATCTGGACTGCGTAAAGGACTGGCCACTGGCCACCACAAAACAATATATAGAAAACCTTCAGCAGGTCTGAATTACACCCAAAAATAGTATCTGGACTGCATAGAGTAGTGGGCACTGGGCACCACAATAAAAAATATATAGAAAACCTTCAACAGGTCTGCATTACACCTAAAAATAGTATCTGGACTGCGTAGAGGACTGGCCACTGGCCACCACAATATAATATATAGAAAACCTTCAACAGGTCTGAATTACACCCAAAAATAGTATCTGGACTGCGTAGAGTAGTGGGCACTGGGCACCACAATAAAAAATATATAGAAAACCTTCAACAGGTCTGCATTACACCCAAAAATAGTATCTGGACTGCGTAGAGGACTGGCCACTGGCCACCACAATAAAAAATATATAGAAAACCTTCAACAGGTCTGCATTACACCCAAAAATAGTATCTGGACTGCGTAGAGGACTGGCCACTGGCCACCACAATAAAATATATAGAAAACCTTCAACAGGTCTGCATTACACTGCACATACGGCTGCTCCTCCATCCTCTCCATCATATACATGTTGGAGTTTCAGCGTGTGAAAACCTCTTGTTTTTGATAATCTCAGTGCATTTTGAATATTTTTCAATTTGCCCCACAACACTGAATGTACTTTATCTATGATACGCATCTATCTTTCTTGACTGCGTAGTGTGGTGGCCCCGGTACACAATTTGGTACCGAGGCCACAATATAATTAAAAAACCCTCCACGGGTCAGAGTTCAACCAAAAAAGGGTATGGACTGCGTAGTGTGGTGTGCCCGGAACACAATTTTTTACAGCGCCAACAATATAATTAAAAATTGGGCATCAACTGTCACCGTTGTTTAATATCTGATACACCTAAATATGGACTGCACAGTGGAGTGGCCCCGGTAGTAAATTTGGTGCCGGGGCCACAATACCTACTCCAACTTCCAAGTGTAGTGTTTATTGGTTTGTTTGGGCCCCCACACCAAAAAAGATATTCATCTCTCCCTGTACAAACTAAACAAGCTCTACTGAGGCAAGATGTCGTCCTCATCCTCAACCTCTGATTCCTCTCCCCCTACAGTGTGTACTTCCTCCTCCTCACACATTATCAATTCGTCCCCGCTGGACTCCACAACCACAGGTCCCTCTGTACTATCTGGAGGGCAGTGCTGTACTTGATTGAGGAATTGATAATTCATTTTTATGAACATCATTTTTTCAACGTTCTGAGGAAGCAACCTTCTTCGCCGCTCACTGACCAGGTTCCCCGCTGCACTAAAAACTCTTTCCGAGTACACACTGGAGGGGGGACAACTCAGGTAAAATAGAGCCAGTTTGTACAGGGGCTTCCAAACTGCCTTTTTTTCCTGCCAGTAACAATATGGACTGTCTGACATGTCTATTTGGATGGTGTCAGCAAAATAATCCTCCACCATTTTTTCTATTGTGACAGCATCCAATGCAGCAACAGTAGACATGTCTGAAATGGTTGGCAGGTCCTTCAGTCCGGACCAGATGTTATCAGCATCCCCGCCAGCGGGTCTTTTAGGAAAACTGAGCTTTTTCCTCGCAGCCACAGATGTGGAAGAAAATGAGGGTGGAGCTGTTGGCATGTCACGGTCCTCTTCAGAGGACAATCTCCTGACCAGCAGGTCTTTGCACCGCTGCAGACTTGTGTCCGCCGGAAACAGAGACAAAACATACGCTTTAAACCGAGGATCGAGAACGGTGGCCAGAATGTATTCCTCTGACTTTAAAATAGTGACTACCCTCGGATCCTGGCAAAGCGTACGAAGGGCTTCATCCAAAAGAGCTACATGCTTGGTGGAATCGCAATGGTTTACCAGCTCCTCCCTCACTTTCTCCAGCTGCTTCTGCAACAGCCTGATCAGGGGAATCACCTGACTCAAGCTGGCAGTGTCGGAACTGACTTCTCGTGTGACAAGTTCAAACGGCTGGAGAACCTTGCACAACACGGAAATCAGTCTCCACTGCGCTTGACTCAGGCGCATCCCCACTCCTTTGCCTATGTCATAGGTGGCGGTGTAGGCCTGAATGGGCTTTTGCTGCTCCTGCTCCTCTGCAGCATATAGAGGGTGGAGTTCCAGCGCATCACAACCTCTTGTTTGAGGTGATGGCAGGGCAGGTTCAGGCTTTTTTGATGTGCCTCGAGCCTGCGGTAGGCACTGGCAGAATGCCGAAAGTGTCCAGCAATTTTGCGGGCCACCGCAAGCATCTCCTGCACACCCCTGTCACTCTTGAGGTAATGCTGCACCACCGAATTAACGGTGTGGGCAAAACATGGGACGTGCTGGAAATTGTCCATATGCAATGCCTGCACAATGTTACTGGCGTTGTCTGACACCACAAATCCCCAGGACAGTCTAAGTGGGGTAAGCCACTGCAAAATAATTTCCCTCATTTTCTCTAATAGGTTGTCAGCGTTGTGCCTCTTATTATTGCCTGTAATACACAATGTTGCCTGCCTTGGCACGAGCAGGCGTTGTGTAGATGCTGCTACTGATGCAGCTGCTGCTGTTGCTGCGGAAGGGGATGCATCTACCCAGTGGGCTGTCACAGTCATATAGTCCTTCGTTTGCCCAGAACCACTTGTCCACATGTCCGTGGTTAAGTGGACAGTGGGTACAACCGCATTTTTAAGAGCACTGAGGACACTTGCTCGTACTTCTCTGTACATCTTTGGTATCGCCTGCCTAGTGAAGTGGAATCTCGACGGGATTTGGTACCGGAGACACAATACCTCCATCAACCTTCTAAATCCCACTCCACTGATGGCGGACACCGGGCGCACGTCTAACATCAACATAGCAGTTACAGCCGCAGTTATACGCTTTGCAATAGGGTGACTACTATCGTATTTTGTGGTCATGGCAAACGACTGTTGGACGGTCAATTGTTTTGTGAAAGACGTAGCGGTCTTACGACTTCCCCTCTGGGAAGATGACCGACTAACAGCAGCAACAGCAGCAGTGGCAGTAGTAGGCGTACCGCTGCAGGATTCCTCGGATGAATCCTGTATAGAAGAGGACTCAGTCTGGCTGGTGACATGGCCTGCAGTACTAAATCTGATGGAGATCGTGGAGGAAGTTGACGAGGAGGGTGTTGGTGGTGTGTATCCAACAGGACCAAGGGATTTAGGTGTCCCTGTACTGATGACAGTCCTAGGCCCAGTTCCTGAACTAACCACTGAACTATGAAGGTTATTCAGGTGACGTATAAGGGAGGATGTTCCTAGGTGGGCAAGATCCTTACCCCTGCTTATTTGAGCTTTACATAAGCTACATATGGCCATACATTGGTTGTCCGATTTGGATAAAAATAACTCCAGACCGAAGAGGTGCATTTTTTGGTCTTCTGACCAGGCATGATGATGGGCTTTTTCATCCCATGGACATCAGCTGTTTCCCCCCCTGGTGCCTCATTTACAATAACCACATCACCATCCTTATCATCAAGTTCCTCCACAGCGCCAGCTACATCAATAGCCTCCTCCCGGTGTACAACATTGACACCTTAATTATCCAAATCTGGATCTACACTGTGGGTGATCCTTCCAACATATGCAGAGGGTGTGCTGCAAATGCTGGATGGAGTCACCTCTTCCCATACAGTGATGGGAAGGTCAGGCTTCACAACCACCAACACCCTTGGACTCGCCTTGGGGATTTGTGATGTCATCTGTTTAAAAGGCAGAGTTCTTTGCTGTTTTGTTGTTGTTGCTGACAGCATAACTCTCTTAAATTTTTTGTAGGGGGGGGAGGAGGAGGGCTTAGATCCTTGGGTGAAGCTGGACCACTAGTCATGAACATGGGCCAGGGCCTAAGCCGTTCCTTGCCACTACGTGTCGTAAATGGCATATTGCCAACTTTACGTTTCTCCTCAGATGATTTTAAGTTTCTCTTTTTGCTATTTTTTGAGAACTTGGGCTTTTTGGATTTTACATGCCCTGTACTAGGAGATTGGGCATCGGGCTTGCCAGACGACGTTGATGGCATTTCATCGTCTATGTCATGACTAGTGGCAGCAGCTTCAGCATTAGGAGGAAGTGGGTCTTGATCTTTCCCTACTTTATCCTCCAAATTTTTGTTTTCCATTATATGTAGCACAAGAGAGCATACCCCTAAGCCACACACACTCGGCAAAGCCTTTAAAAATTATATGCGGCACAGGAGAGTACCACTGGACTTATACTGCTGAATCAGTGAACTTTGTAATATAGCAGTACCACTGGACTTATACTGCTGAATCAGTGAACTTTGTAATATAGCAGTACCACTGGAATTATACTGCTGAATCAGTGAACTTTGTAATATAGCAGTACCAATGGACTTATACTGCAGAATCAGTGCACTTTGTAATATTGCAGTACCACTGGACTTATACTGCTGAATCAGTGAACTTTGTAATATTGCAGTACCAATGGACTTATACTGCAGGATTGTTTTTGGATATTTTTTTTTAATTTCTTTTTTTTATAATTATTTTTTTTATAACTTCTTTTTAAATGTTTTATAACTTGGGAATAATGGGGAAATAACAATGCCCTTAGAAGGACAGAGCACAGGACACAGCACCACTGGACTGAACAGGACACAGCACAGGACCCAGCAGCACCACTGAACTCAGAAGGACAGAGCACAGGACACAGCACCACTGGACTGAGCAGAACACAACACAGTACAGCACAGCACAGCACAGACCTGAACAGCACAGCACAGCACAGAACTGAACAGCACAGCACAGCACAGCACGAGATATAGCAGGACAGAGGACCACCTAACACAATCTCCCTCTACCCTGATCAATGCCCGAGTGAAGATGGCGGCGGCTAGCGGGGAATTTATAGAATACGAGTATCGCGAGATCCGACAGCGGGATTATGACTCAGAGCCTCGGTTTCAGTTTTGCAATTGGCGGGAATACCCGGATCTGTCTCGGATCCGGCTCGGATCGGCAACGTTCGGGTGGGCTCGGATTTCAGATATCCGAGCCCGCTCATCTCTAGTTTATTTAGGATGAAGATAAGGGAACAATGACAAGAGTGGAAGCAAGGCTGATGAAGAGGAGGCAACTGGGAGAATATAAAGGGGAAGGATTTGAAGAGTGAGACAGAGAGAAGTTAAAGAAGAGGATTGAGAGGGAAAGGAACAGTGACATGGTGGAGATTGACTGTGTGGTGGAAGAAATATGAAGAGGATTGAGGATGGGTGTGATATGGGTGGAAGCAGGCTCGGACTGGCCTGCAGGGCAGCAGGACTATCCACCGGTAGGCCCCGCCACATTATAGCCACGCCCCCTCCGTTGTTAGGGAGGAGCTAAGAAAACAGCTGACTCCCGACTTGCATACAATTCATCTTTTGGACATATGCGAGAACAGGAAGGGACAGATGCGTTCCACAGTGGAACGCAGGCACCTTCCTCTCCAACAGTAACAAGCACGGACCACGAGAAACATCCTCTGATTTCAGCACACTGGGTACCCGGCCACCATCTCTATATACATTGAAACTGCAAGTAAACAAAGTTAAATTTGAAAGCATCGCAGCAATAACCATGTGATATATGTGGACAGTGATCTGAATATTTATATTGCACTAGCAGAGACTTAAAGAAATACTAATTCCCATCTACTGAACTTGTATGCTATGAACATTATTTTATTGAGATATCAGTGACTGTGTTATATCTAGATCAATGCAGCATTTATACCCACTGCCATTTGCCTCCCAGTAGCTAGACTAGTCCAGGTCTATATACCTAGGTTTGTCAGATTTTTTATGTATGTTCAATTGATGCCATACCATATGTATGTATATAGAAATCAATGCCTCATAATATAAATACTGTGGTTTAATTGGAGTATTTTATTTATCTATATTAATGTATTTTTATGTATTTTAAACAGGATTCAATAAATTGTGATAAAACTAACATTAAATGTTATCCCACTAATTGAACCGAGCCTCTTGCTCACAGCCTAATACAAGATATAGAAAAATACGAATTGTATTCAAGATAAAAGAATACAAATTTTATTATTAGCATTACACTTGGAATAATACATAAGTCAATGAGCGCTTAACTTTCAGTATATTATTAGTTCGTAGAGAGGGATAACCTGTGTTAATGCTGCTCTTGCAGCAGTAGGGGTAGAGCGCAACTCCTCCCTCCCCCCTCCCCGTTTTTGCCAAACACTCCCGTTAAACAGACTAGCACACAGGTGTAGAGAGTCGCGTCTGGGCTCTCTGAACCTGCGCGGTAGTGTGTTTTTCACTTTGAGCAGGGCAGTTGAGAGTAGGAGTTCCGGATATCCAACCGCCCAGAGGAGCATGAGCAGGTTAGTAACTAAGTGCGCAGTCAGCCTGTCATTTTAAAAGAAAAGGATGAGCACACTACATTCTTTATATACTACACTATGGTGCTAGCTGTCCTTCGTGGGCTGACCACTCTCCCTTTAGTGTCTGGTCTCGCCTCTGATGGCTGGCCACACCCCCTCTGGTGGGCCCCTAGCGTTGCAGTCCCCCGGTGGGCCCTTCATGACCCAGTCCGACACTGGGTGGAAGGGTCAAAACACCAGTCTGCATGGGTCGCCCTAGCTTAATAAGCACCGCCCCACTATGCAGTACCAGAAGTGTACTGAGTGAGCCTGCCGAAGTTCACAAGCAGAGCATGAGGATAAACTATGTCTACATTTCAACAACATTAAAAACAGCCCAGGCCCAGCAGGCCCAGGTAAAGTGATTAATAAGGTGACTTAAAACTGCAGTACCACCTACAAGTTACTTTTTCTAAACTCCCTCCCTTTTCTACCTGGAGAGTATATACAATATATACCTTTTATAAAATGTTGTTTTCTTTATTTAAAGTTATTTCAATGCATAAAGTTTTTCTTTTGATTCTTGTTGAATTACATGACCACTGTTGTTCACCAGCACCGTGCTGGCTAACATGATGCCTTATTCACTGACTAGAACCAGGCAATGTAAGATTTAAATAGCAATTCAGGTGGAAGACACTGGTGAGCTATAGTATCAAGTACCTTTCTTTTTTATATCTTTCAATATAAATAATGTAAAATATACTGCATTAAAAATACTTTATTTTAAGAATAAAGAATGTTCTTTAATGTTTTTGTTCTGGTAATGCCATGTGATGAAGCTGTCATCATACCAGGAAGGACTGTCTTGATATTTGATAAACAGGCACAATTGGAGTTGTTGCTGGTGGCAACCCCATTAATCCATAAGGTGATGGAAAAACAAGTTCTTTTATCCGCGAAAACACCTGTTTTTGCTTTTTGCCGTTTGATAAATGAAGTTAATGAACCCATGTATCAATCCTAAAACCACTTTTTAATGACGGGCCACTGCTCATAGGCCAGTGGCTGTGTGCTTCCCCAGGGTTAAACCTTGCCAGCCAGTCCCTGCTCTGGGTAATGTTTGGTTGTTTACTTAATAGTTGTTTACTTAATACTCTCTTCTCATACAAACGCTGCAATCCCTAGGTCTTCAAGACTCAGTTTTATCCTGGTTCTCATCTTACCTCTCTAATCGCTCTTTCACTGTTAATTTCTCTGGAGCCACATCTGCTCCGCTTCCCCTATCAGTTGGAGTACCACAAGGCTCGGTGCTAGGTCCTCTGCTGTTCTCTATCTATACCGCTTCTCTTGGAAATCTAATAAGTTCCTTTGGCTTTCAGTATCATCTCTATGCGGATGATACCCAAATCTATCTATCCTCTCCTGATATCTCGACATCTGTGTTGTCCCGTGTAACTGACTGTCTTTCTGCCATTTCATCTTGGATGTCCTCTCGTCAACTCAAACTTAATCTTTCTAAAACAGAGTTAATAATATTCCCACCCGCCAACAAGAGCATACCTGACATTTCTATCTCTGTTGATAACATGACCATAAATCCCACCCCACAAGCTCGCTGCCTAGGTGTAATCCTTGATTCACGCCTATCCTTTGTTCCCCACATTGACTCTATATCTAAATCATGTTACATACATCTAAAGAACATTTCCAGAATCCGCACATATCTCACACAAGACACTGCTAAAACCTTAATTCATGCACTAATCATCTCCCGCATTGACTATTGCAATTCCCTCCTTACTGGTCTTCCCAAAAACAGACTCAAACCCCTAAAATCTATTTTGCATGCTTCGGCAAGACTGATTTTCCTTGCAAATAGCTATTCCTCTGTTGAATCACTCTGTATGTCTCTACACTGGCTGCCTGTCTTCTACCGAATCCAATATAAAATACTTTTACTAACCTACAAGGCCATCAACAAAGCTGCACCAACATACATCTCCTCTCTTGTCTCAAAATATCTCCCAACTCGGCAACTCCGTTCTGCAAAAGATCTGCGTCTCTCATCCACCCTCATTACATCCTCCCATTCCCGGTTACAGGACTTTTTTCGGGCTGCACCCACTCTATGGAACTCTCTCCCTCGCACAATAAGACTCTCCTCTGTTCTACAAACTTTCAAGCGTTCTCTGAAAACCTACCTATTCAGACAAGCTTATAATATTCCTCAACCACCATCTTAACCTCACTACCTTTAGCCTGTTACACAATTTCACACAAGACAACTACCCCCGGACCAACATTGTTGTGTGACAGGATCATTTAGCTTATGAGTCACCCTACCTTTGCAGTCTGGCTGGGCCAAGATGCAAAATGTATACTTAACCTCATGTGTCAATCTCCCATTGTCCCATAGATTGTAAGCTTGCGAGCAGGGCCTTCTCACCTCTTTGTCTGTTTTACCCAGTTTGTTTATTAGTTTATTACGTTTGTCCCCAATTGTAAAGCGCTACGGAATATGTTGGCGCTATATAAATAAATGATGATGATGATGATGATAATAGGACTTCTATATCTAATAATCCAGATTCTATGTAGGCGGAGGTCAATAGCAAGTGCTCCAGCTTCCTCCCAGTTCAAAAACATACTAAATAGCTTCTGAAAAAATGAACCCTACTATGCGTCTGTGTGGTAGAGAATTTAAACTGTAAGCCCCACTGGGACAGGGACTGTGAATGATTAAAACAATCTCTGTAACACAGTATATAATCATATATATAACTGGATAAAAATATATATTTATTCCAATATAACATGGTTATGAAATTGTTAAAAGACATTTATGTATTTATTGTCACCACACAGGTGTCCCTTGCAGTGCAGTGTTGTTGTGCTGTGCTTGTGCAGTCAGTAGGTGGCGCTCGGCCACATCTCACTGATACGCTATAACTCTGGAGGGCGGTGCTGATGTTATAACCACAGTAAGGCTCTTATTCGCGCATGCGCGTGGCTGCAGCGCGTCCCACCACGGCTGTACGCCATGACGTCCCAGACAGCGGCTTCACCAATGAGGTCGTCCAATCCCATCCCCCAGTATTTGCTGTTGAAATGATCGTCCAATCAGCAGCCGCCAAGAGAACGTCGCTGAGCTTCCCTGCTGGTCGTCTGATAGAACCCAGGTACTGAACGGACCGCCGCGGCTTCGATTCCGATACTCCGGTTGGTTAATCTCTTATTTTCTCTCATTGTTATTGGGTGGAGCGATGTCCATTCAGCCCCTCCCCCGACCTCCAGCTGGTGTACAATGTATAACGTTTATATAGTGTCATGGTTGGCTGGAGAAAGGGATATAGCTGGAGAATCCCAGGGCCAGCAGTGACATTACAGCAGTGTCTCATACAATGAGACTCAGTCATCAGTTGTACAAGCTTCTTCTAATTCCTGCTACTGTCTCTGTCTCCTGCAGGAGGCCCGGGGTGCTGTCACTTGCAAATATGTGATGCAACCTACTTCTGTGTATGCAGCTGATGATTTAGGAGTCTGTTTACGAAGTGACTTAATTGCTTTGAGCAGATGTCACACTACTTAATGCTGCTCAGCAAGGGGCTTTTTCTAGATAGGGAGAACATTACATGGGTACTTGAAAAACATAAAATTACACTTTATTCACTAATTTAAAGTAAAAATAGATACAACTTTATTTGATGTATACGTTGAATGATGAAGAGAATTACCTACAAAATATAGTGTACAATGGACTTTCCTTTTATCCTCTGTCAGAGCAGCTTTAAAGATGTTTGACTGTTGCTAAATTAACTGCAGAGAAAATATATGTACGATATCGCTACTAATAATTGTGCTTGTGTTATTGGAATTAGCGATGAGCAACTTTTTCAAAACTGTTGCACATAATATTTATCTCATTTCGCATTTGGCTGAGCAATTTTGCACCTTTTTTCCTGTTGGAATTTAGCTTTAAGTAATCTATATGGATTATCCAATGTCATCTTTGTCCCGCACGGAATTCAAACACTACAAAGAACAGAATGAATTCGCTGCTGTTTTCCAAGCTCTATTTATAGACTGTAAATTCTTTGAATTTACTAAATACAATGTGGAATGGCAAAGCAAAACCTGTGCACTCAAAGGTTGTATCTCCATAACTTCCCACCTCTGCAAAACTGCACATTCCGCCACAAATTTAGATTTGCATGAAAACTCAAGACAACTTGGCTCATCTCTGAATAGAGCAGCAGGTCCGTCACATTGCTAGTGGCTTCAGATTACACTTTTGTTTATATAGCTGATTACAATATTTATGTTGCTGTCACACAATACATTTGGAAAATACTACAATTGTCATATAGAGGTTTTTTCTATAAAATTCGTATTAGGAAAGGAAGAATGAATAATATAAAAGTGGATGTGGCAGAGAAACATCATATAAATGTCATATAGGCCCATTTTAAAGTCTGTAAAGGAAGGAAAATAACTTTATTGTGTTGAGTAAATTATATCAATAAAACAAACTTAAAAATACATATCACATATAACATAGTAGCTAGATAGTCATATAGATAAGCAAGAGAGGAGTGAATATAAATCTCACTATAGATGTAGAATAAGTGAAATTGATTAAATAGATAATCAAGGGATATAGATCTATAGTACAAAGATGTGCATTAATCAAACGCTTTACAAATTAGTGAAATCACATACTAATGGATCAGTGCGTTATGGTGTATGTTAAATAGAGTTACTATTATTAAGTTGGTTGTTGATATGACACCTGATTGGATTGATCAAGATTCTTGTCCAATCAGGTGTCACATTCACTTCACCCCTCATACTGGGCAGATTTAAATTATTTGCTTATGTTTGGATGCCACACTCAAAGCTCTCTAATTCTGCTCCTAGTAATGGTGTCTGAAATTCTGCATTGGGGAAGAGAGGCACCACAAGGAAATGCAACATGTGAGGATATCATGTAAGGAGGGATAGTTGTCTAAAAAGTCATCAACCTCTGTAAGAGGGGTAGGTGGTAACTTTTTTTCTCTAAACATGAAGTTCCACTTTATGATTAGTGGAGAAACTTGACTATGCGTTGGACCATCTGGAACAGGGAGAAACAAGCATAAACATGTCTAAGGTAGAAAGCATAAGTAACAAAACCTCTTTATGATCTACTGAACTTTAAGTTCACATTTATGTGAACACTAACTGGGGTATTTTAAAAGCATACAAAAAGATGGGGAAAATACAATTTTTATTTTTTGTTTATTCTTTTAAACAACTTTTTTATTAAAGCATGTGTATAAAGGCATTACAACAATAAAGACATTGTGAAAGAAAAACAAAATACACTTTTTAACTAAGGTCATTTATCCAATCCAAAAGAAAGGTATGAACATGGAGGTAATACTTTTCTACACACTAACCTTCCTGTTATTAATGCATAACAACACCGCATAAGCCTCTTCCCAGCATGAAATGACTGATAGCTGAAATCAGTAGCTTAAAAACATTTGTATTGTAATATAAATTCAATGTAAAATATTTAAAGTTCTTTGGGAACTTATATGTTCATACAATGCATTTGTAGTGTACTTAGGAAAGGCAAATTTTGTTTTAGGTTTAGTGGTTCTTTAAGTAGTTTTGCATTGGTCTCAGACTTAACCTGGTCAACTTTATACTCAGAAATCAATACATTTCTTACAAATTAAAGGGTAGAGAAGAATTCAGGGCATAAATAAGATGAACATTGTAAATAAATGTATTTAAAAAATCTGAAATGTTATTGAGAGCCCACATTTCATTTATCAGAGTAGGTACCTAAGAGCCCAAGGGGCATATTCAATTGTCGCGGAAACGCTGAAAATCTTGCGCTCCGCGCACTATTACCGTTACGGTAATAGTGCGCAGAAAAAACGTTATTACGGTAGTTTTCTCACTGGATTTCAGCTCGTAGCTCCCTGAGCCGCGAGCTGCAATCCAGCTAACTACAGTAGTTTTAACGCCGCGGAAACCCGCGACAATTGAATATGCCCCCAAATGTTTGCATAGTCTCAAACATAGATAGGTAATGAAGCCTGTTAAATGTGTGACATAGGTTGCTTGTTAGAGTTTACAAGATCATTTAGTCAAATACCACGCCATATATTATTTCCTGTATGTATAAACCTATTAAAGCCAGACTAATCTTTATGGATTAAGGAGTAAGGACTCCCTTGAGACATCTAACACATCGGTAGTGAGCTGTTTCAAATCTAAGTTTAGGTGGAGATTGCTGCTAGGACACTGGGTTGTTCTCAACACGCCAGAGGAAAGTTTTAATTAAACATTCCTTACAGATTTTTCGAAATTGTATGTTCCATCAGCGGGTATCAAGTCATTTGCCTTTTTTCATTTTAGAGAATGAAAATCTGCCATCATTGACTAGCTCTGGATTGACACACACTTTCTACCGTTCAGCCATGCAAAGTGATGTCATTACTACTGAGGAGGTGGAGTATGGATTTCCGCAGAAACGCAGGAGAGTTGCCTCCATGATGTCAGACAGCACTGTATGTATAATGATCAGAACAAATCAAGTATTATTTCCCTCCTTTTCATTTTACCAAAATATTTTGAGCTAGAAAATGCTTTCATATTCTTTAAAGAGTAAGTGAATCCATCCTTAACTTTAAACGAACCTGTCCAATACAAAAGTTTGAATATAGGTTAAACAGACATTTGAGCAACATATATCTAAATATATGTTACAGTTTTTGTTCATTCTAAATTCACCTTTATGACAGTTAAATGTAGCCACCTTCTGGACAGGTATAATTACGCTTACTCTAAATAATGCCTAACACAAGGCAGGAAGCAGAAAACAGAGGAAGGGACAGAGTGGATTATTAAACTGTACAATTAGACTGTTAGGTGGTCTGCTCTAGTAGTTTTAGATTTTTCAAAACTATGATATATATACATAGTAACATAGTTGATGAGGTTGAAAAAAGACACCAGTCCATCAAGTTCAACCTATTTTGGATCTCCTGTGATCCCTCACTTATATTTGAAATTGATCTGTTTCAATTGTGAAAATCCCCCCAGACTCAATATTGAAGTCCTATTTTTACCCTACATCCAGTACTATGCTTCATTTTAATTAACAGTCGTATCCCTGGATACACTTTTCCGCAAAAAAAGTCTAACCTTTCTTAAACATATCTATTGAATCTGCCATTATAACCTTCTCTGGCAGTGAATTCCATATCTTGCCCTTACTGTAAAGAACCCCTTTCAGGTTGTGAAATTTACTTTCCTCTAACCTTAGAGGTGACCACGTGTCCTGTGTATAGTCCTTGGGGTAAAAGTTCCCATGAAAGTTCTCTGTATTGACCCTTAATGTATTTGTACATAGTAATTATATCTCCCCTTAGACGCCTCTTTTCTCTATAGCTATATCTATATATTTGTTATTCTTTTTTTTTTTTTCATTTGCAAGTGAAGGGTTAAGTGTAATTATATAGTGCTAAGCATGAGGGTACGGGGTTATTTAAACACAGCAAATAACCATTTGGAGTATAAGATAGGTTCAAGGTTTTGCTTCTTTTCTTTGAATATTAAATAACAGAGTCACCTAAAGAAGGACATTTAATATTTAGGCACTTGTGCTTGCAGCAAGTAAGGAGTTGATATGCAGCTTCTGTAAAGACCATCTGATTTATATTTTGCAAACTCTGTGAAACAGACATTCTACTTTATATGAAAGCTGCAGTATAAAGACAAGATGAAACTGAATTCTGCAATTCATATGGGGTATAGTTGTGCTGAAGGGTCAAGCAACAGTATTCATTTTCTCTTTGGCCAGAAGTGTGTGACCTTTGGCTGATGTCTACAGTTAGTGCACTGAGAAGATGAGCGCACACTCAGGCAGACAACGGTTATCATTCTGACTGCATTTTCACTATAAACACAAAACAATCAGGCGCTAAGAATAAAACACACAGAATAATAATCCTGGAATTGAAGTGCCGTAACTAGACATTTTAGTGACCTGGGCGAGACAGGGCACCGGCGCCCCCCATTTAAGTGTGTCTGGCCAACCTAATGTGGGGGTGTGGCTATCACTTTACTGAAAGAATTATGTGGGAAAGTAAAAGTGTAATACAGAGTCAGGTAGCAGGCGGCTGTGCGCCCCCTTGGGCTTGCGCCCTGGGAAACGGCACTGCCTGCACCTGCCTCGTTACGGCGCTGTGTTGAGGCTATATACATATTTTTTTTTATATGAATGATATGTACTATTTAGACCACAGCTAAATAGTTCAGTTTACCCATAATTAAACCTTTATAATTTCTGCAATTGTCACTTGCAGTGTTGACGTTGGAACCAAGATACAAATAAGGGACAGATATTCATGGCAGATTATAGAAAAGGTTAAATTAGGCATTGGTCAAGCCAATAGAGATTAAATTAATTAAGTTGTTTAACCAGAAGCTGGTTTAGAATGGAACAATACAAAGTGTTACCCTTGATATCAAAACAATTTTGTACCTCAGGGTTTGCTGTTTGAGTGTTTGCAGCACAGCAGTGTTTTTGGATGTTACCTGCTCTATTTTCTTGTGTTAAAATCATATTAATGTATTGAGGTCAACAGAGTGTCTTCACTTGACACCTCCCTCTCGACTGCAAGTGCAAGCACTGGTGACCCCTGCATGTCAAATATGATCCCTTGTGATTGGCCTTTTCCTAACACCAGTGGGTAACCAGACTTTTATTATGATATTTTAATGTTCCTGTGATTCATATCTAATTTTGATCGTAAAGGAGATTACTTGAGGGTAACAAACATTTCATTGGCTGGCTAATTTTTTTTTTTGGGGGGAGGGCGGGGCGAGAGATTTTTTTCTTGAGCCTTTTACCGTCCCACAGTGGAACGCACATGCGTTCCACTGTGGGACAGTAAAAGACTAATACAGAGCCAGGTAGCGGGCGCCCCGTTGGGCTTGCGCCCTGGACGAAGGCGCCGCCTACACCTGCTTCGTTACGGTGCTGTGGAATTGACTGCAGCTGGACGTGGGATGGAGGATTCCCACACCGAATGCACAAACACAAAAAAAGGAGATTGTCCAGCGCAAGTCTCAAAAACCAGATAAACACAATATAGAAAAATATATAAAAACCAATCGACACAAAAGAGAAGATCCTAAATAAATGATATGCACTTGATATAGCCAATAAATGTGCACTAATAATGATATTTATTATGAACAACAGTACTAAAATAGAAAATATCTAGTTATTACTAATACATCCATGAATCAACATTAATATGACATAAACTGAGCTGATTGATACATTGAAAATCGCAGTAAGTGTTTACATATTGCTCTGTATGCATTTTCTTACAACCATGCATGTTTTACTGTATTATATATGCAGATGGGAATTCAGGATGACGAATATGAAGAGGTTAACAATGTAGAGTATGACTATGAAGCAGAATATGAGTGTGTAAGTGTTTGTATTAATATTTAATGTTAGAATTATCTTTTATAAGTTTTAAGTGGTACTTTACAAGCTAACCTTTTATCCTATACTTTTTTTGTTGTTGTAGTGTACATGCTTTTTTTTTCATGTATTGAATAATACCTACCCAGTACTGTAAGCCACCCCTCTTTCTACAGCTCCCTACACCCAGTAAGGATGTTAGCTGCACTTATTTTTGCTCCTTCAATGCACAATTTTTACAAAAAGCACATTCTACCAATGTAAAACATGATCTAAAATGATAATAGTTTGGAATTTGAAGTGACTTTCGGTAATGCACATTTTCATGTATATCGCAGAACTAAGCATGGATTGGGCTTTTGGGGGTATTTCTGTTAAATGTGAGTATAACTTGAGACACACTAAGGGGACACTCAATCTCAATTGTGGCTCTGCTCTCTTTGCAGTTCATTAAGTACCCTTTCTGTTACATGTTATTTTTTTTTCATGCACAGGTGAAAGGTCCAATTTAAGTTTTATGTTAATCTCATGCTATATCATTGATGACATTGCTTTATCTGTTCAACAGGCTAGCGTCATTTCAGATGCCTCTTATTCTGGAGATCAGCAACCAACACTCACAGACGTCCTGAACTATTGTCAGGTATAGAAGCCAATCATGTGCTAGTTTCAAATAAACTAAATGAATAACCCTACAATAATATAAATCTTTCATCTTACGGTAGTTGTTATACAAAAAACAGACTTGGCAAAGGAAGAACAGTTTGCTAAACACCCTTCTCTTAATACACTATGAAAAAAATGTTGTATCCAGTAAATTCTGTAAGCTATAAATAAGATTTAAATACAGAAGGGGTCCACTTCTAACTAAAATTACTTTGTAGCCCTTATGTCCTAATGTTAGTAAAGGTTCCCATATTAGGTGTCTTCTTATACTTAAAATTTACTAGAACAACAATCTTTCCAGTTATGAAGCCCAGAGGTGCTTGGTTACCACCAGTGTTTCAAAACCAGCTTCTTGAATATCTGTCATTAAGACCAGGAATATAAGAGACAATAAGACACTTAGGTTTTCCTGAAAACACTGTCATCTGTCCAGGAATTTGTCCATTCATCATCATCATCATTTATTTATATAGCGCCAACATATTCCGTGGCGCTTTACAATTGGGGACAAACATAGTAAACTAATAAACAAACTGGGTAAAACAGACAAAGAGGTGAGAAGGCCCTGCTCGCAAGCTTACAATCTATTGGACAATGGGAGTTTGACACATGAGGTTAAGTCTACATTTGCAGTCGGCCCAGCCAGACTGCAAAGGTAAAAGTGACTCATAAGGTAAATGATGCTGTCACACAACAATGTTGGTCAAGGGGTAGTTGTATAACAGGTGGTAATAGGGTAATGTAGTGAGGTTAAGAGGGGGTTGCAGAATATTATAAGCTTATCTGAAGAGGTGGGTTTTCAGAGAAAGCTTCTAGACTAGAGGAGAGTCTTATTGTGCGAGGGAGAGAATTACATAGAGTGGGTGCAGCCCGGAAAAAGTCCTGTAATCGGAAATGGGAGGATGTAATGAGTGTGGATGAGAGACGCAGATCTTGTGCAGAACAGAGTTGCTGAGTTGGGAGATATTTTGTGACAAGAGAGAAGATGTATGTTGGTGCAGCTTTGTTGAAGGCCTTGTAGCTTAGTAAAAGTATTTTATATTGGATTCGGTGGAAAACAGGCAACCAGTGTAGAGACATACAGAGTGATTCAACAGAGGAATAACGATTTGCAAGGAAAAACAATCTTGCCACATCGTGCAAAATAGATTGTAGGGATTTGAGTCTGTTTTTGGGAAGGCCTGTAAGGAGGGAATTGCAATAGTCAATGCGGGAGGTGATAAGTGCATGAATTAAGGTTTTTGCAGTGTCTTGTGTGAGATATGTGCGAATTCTGGAAATGTTTTTTATATGTATGTAACATGATTTAGATATAGAGTCAATGTGGGGAACAAAGGATAGGTGTGAGTCAATGATTACACCTAGGCAGCGAGCTTGCAGGGTGGGATTTATGGTCATGTTATCAACAGAGATTGAAATGTCAGGTATGCTCTTGTTTGTGGGTGGGAATATTATTAACTCTGTTTTAGAAAGATTAAGTTTGAGTTGGCGAGTCCATTGTCCCACTTTGTTCTAGAATTTGAAACCATATGATATAGATCTGGAATAATCACACCATATGCAATACATACTAGTATGTGATATATAATTTGGCTTACTTATGTTTTTGGGTTTTCTAGATAATCATCATAATCATCATCTATTATTTATATAGCGCCAACATATTCTGTAGCGCTTTACAATTGGGATAATGAGTTTTTCTGTAATTTAGAGCACAGCGCCTAAATTATATTACATCTAAAAATGCCATTGTGTTTCCGCACGCCGCTCTGTCATTCTTCTCTGTAAGTGTTTAGCATAATTATTGTAGAAATAAACAATTTGTGATCATATCTGTGTGTATGACAAACTTGTCAAAAAGTATCAATCGTTTCCCTTTTCTCTTTTTTGTGGACTTTCTGAATAATGGGTTTCTGGATAAAAGATTCAATACCTTTGTATTACCTTCAGTATTTTGTAAGCTTGTTACTACACATGTTGTTGATTATTTTAATTTGTAGTTTACTTAAGTTTAAGTTTGCCTTCTCTCAAATTAAAATGTTAATTTTATGTATCAGTAAACATTACAATTATCTGACGGTCAACTAAATATGAAAATTCAGTTTTTCCTGATCAAGAATTCTTTCAGCAAGGAGGGGATTTCTGTGAGCAAATCTTGGCTTCCGTGTAGCTTATATTTTTTACTGTCATTGCAAATATAAAGTCTGCACATTAGCCACCCACCAAAACCTTGCTCCAAGCATATAGAAACACTGTGGAGTAGATAGGATTAGTGCTGCCTGATCCGGTGCACCATCTTCACTTGCTTTGTAAGTCTAAGAAGAGAATTTTGCTTCATCTATACGTCTCTTTTTGTTTTTTAATTAGTTATGTTTTAATTTGGGGGAGACCCTGACTAGCTTGATCTCCCCATTTACACTAACATTGTTAATGTAAACCAAGTGTAATAGACCTTCTTTTACTAGATCCAGTTTACAAGGATAGTGTAGTGTTAGCAGACAGAAGAGAAGTGTTTCTACTTTAAAATTCTGGATTTCCTGGTATCCAACTCAAAAAGTCTGAATATTCCCAATCAAAATAGGTGCTTTAAAACACTCCAACCCCTCCTGTGTCCTCCCCTCCCCTTATGTACACTTTAAATAAATTTAATAAATGCTTCTACTTTTAACAAAGGCCTAGATTGTTCAACTAAAACACTCTAAATTACAGATTTGCCACTAGTATTCATTTTATTTTATTTTTTTTGCAAGCATTACAGTCTGGCAAATTATTATATTTTTAACCAACCAATCTTTAATATCATTGTCTTTTTGCCATGAGTCACAGAACTTTTGAGAACAGTACAAAGACAGTTTATTTAATTTATTTGGTCAGGGAAGCGTATCCTCATTGTCTTCATTAGTGTGATTTTCATCCTCAAATAGAATGTACTCCTCCTCCTTATAAATATCCATTGTGTTTTATGAACCTTGTAAAATGTTGCTGCTTTATTGAGTAAGGTTACACTAAAAATGCCCTTCTAATCCTAAATTACTTAATTTAGGGTTCTTGTAAAAACTTTGCTGGTTAAGATTTACACAACATAAGGGAATGATGATTTGTTAGACTGTGTACTGTTGATTGGTGGAGGGGCACAACATAGACATATTGTCAATGACAATTTGTCTAATTCCATCCCAGTGAACAGTACACAAAGCAACAAATATATAATTTGTCCTAGTAAGGAGAACTGTGTGTCTTTTGTTGTCTCCTCCCCTGACCTATCTCCCTGGGGTGCTCGGCTTGCTATTACCCAGCCCCCTTGGGTGACCAGACCTGTTTCCAGTAGTGTCTCACTCAGTGCCATTGCATCAGTCGGTCTACCTCTGCCAAGCAATTCACATTTGGAATTATAGTAATCTATCCACAATTAACTTCTGCAAAATAGACATACCCTATATATGTTTTTTTATGGAGCACAAAATATGTATTATACATCCTATTTTACATTGTTGATGGGGTGGGGGGAAACATAGACATAGTAGTGAGAGCTGACCTACTATGTCTGTAGTCTCCAGCAGGGATCTCTCTTTCTGGGGTGCTCAGCTCCCTTGTATGTACAAGGGAGCTGAGCACCCCAGAAACAGAACACTGCAGAGACATGTTACCATTTGTCAAGCCCCCTTGTGGTCTGAGAATGTGTGCCTCTGCTACTGATGCCCATTTGCTGCTACTCCAGACACTGCTGCCAGTCTCCCACTTTTACTACTACTGCCCAATACCATTCACTGCTGGTGATGCTGAGGGAGAGCGAGTAAGCTCAGGTGGAGCAGAAAAAGGCAGGGAGAGCTTCTAGAGAGCACAGGAGTGCGAGGCCTCTCCTCCCTCCTTAAGTGCAGGAAGCACAGCAGGTGGTGGTGGTCAATTTTTTTAAAATGTCATTACAATTAACGGTTCAAAAGCTTCTTTTTTTTTTACCGGTAAATGGAAACCATGCACAGGAGAGGCCTGATGCAGGACTCTGCTGCGCTGCATTCTCTGAGCGTTGTATGTTTGTTAAATGAACAATGAAATTAGCAGGGACATTAATGTGAAAGACAGGCAACGGCAGACAGGTGATGGATGCACACAATTTGTTATTAGTAAAATAACATGCCTGAATAAGTGGGTTTCCCAGATTCCACATGTTTTTCCCACTGTATGTGGTAACTGAAATGGGGATTGACCCCAGCTGTTATTGACAGTTGGGACTAGTGATGTCTTTGGTCATCTGAGTTTATAAATGGTTGTGCATGGTTAAAAGTCCAATGTGCCTCTGACTACATATGTTGTTCAGTCAGCAAGTGATTAAATAATTTGTGCTCTTTGTAGAGTTTTGGGTGTGCATACTATGCTTGCTGCGTGCATTTCTGTAAGTTATTCTCTTGTTAAAACCATGTTTTATGTTGGAGTTGTGCCATGTCAGTGTGACTTCACAGCCAGTGATAAAAATGGAGTGGGTAGAAGCTATATAGAACCTATTGTAAGGATAAGAAAATAGTTGTGATTCACCACCATGATGGTTACTGACTTCATAAACATCATTGCTAAAATGTGTTGTTTTGGGTGTTTAATTAAAATAACAGACTGGCGTGTTACACTGCAAATGTAAATGACTACTAGTAACACTTTCACATTGTAGGCAATGTATGACATAGTCCAGAAACTGGATAAGAAGATGGATTTACTCCAGAGGAAGGTTTCAGAGATGCATCATGCCCGGATGAAACCACACTTCAAACCTGTGAGTCACAATGTTACGTTTTCTTGAAGCCTACAAGTGATATTTCAAACAACCTTATATAAGTTATCATGAGGGAACCTCAATTTTTCTAAAATGTTTGTGTTTCCCTGCACAAGCTACAAAATACAATGGAGTATATGTTTATGCTTTATTAATAAAACGATTTAAAACATTACATGTTCCCATTTGTATGCCCGCACACTAATGAATGCAGTTGTACTCAGTCAGCTTGCAAGAATGAACTTCAACAGTGAATCATACCCTCTATGTTGATTAATTACTTTAGATCATCATTTAATTTTCTAGAGGTGGAGCTCTCCAAACACTTATGTGAGGTAGAGTTACATAGCTCAGAATGTAATTACTGGGACACTCAGGTCCACTGATATACCCCATTAAAACCCATAAATTTGATTCATTTTAATTAAAATTTACCACACCTCTCATTATGGTAAAGTATGGGTTAAAAAAATTGTTTAGTGATAGAAATATAGGTTAATTGTGAAGAAAAAATGTAAAAAAAACTGGATACACAAAGACCTTGTTATACCAGTTGAGAATAAATTTAGATGGGAGCTATAATTGTTGTCCTCTAAAGGTCAAACTGAATATACTTGATATACTCTTTAGATAAATATTGTTGTAAATCAAATGATACATATTGGGTTTAGATGCTATTTTGTGTAGCGTGTCTGGCGTGAATCACCAGAGGAGGTTGTTCTAACAATGGACGAATACAGTAAAGGCGTGCAAACAAATTCAGTTTTAACAGACCCACCGAAAATCACATTTATATCTGTTAGGAGGCATATTTTTTGCACCTGCTAATACTCACTGATGACGAGGACTTATCATAAACCAGAAACATATGCTGCTGATACAGAACCATCTCGAGGTGCATAAAGTTGTGCATATGGGCTTAAATACGCTTGTTTTCCTTGTTCTTTTTTTTTTTCTTGTAAAGAGTACTTTCCTCTTGTTTTCTGCATAACACTTCATCAGCCCTTAATTTAATGAACAACAATATTTGATATTAAGAGTATATCAAGTATAATAATTTTGACCTTTAGAGGAAAACAATTATAGCTCCCATCTAAATTTATTTGTAACTGGTATAACGGGTTTTTTGTGAATACCTGTTTTTAACATTTCTTGTTCATGACCAACCTATATTTCTATTACCAATCTCTCCATTTGTAACCCATATTAGGTGCACTATTAATCAGCACTAGAAAACATTTATTACATTTTTTTTTATGAAAACTTTTTTTTTTTTTTTCTTATATATGCAGAGGCCAGTTAGCCTACCTGCCAACAGAAGTAATAATCCCTTAGCTCAAGGGAAAATGAGATTACAGAAACTAAACCAAAGAGTTCCAAGCTCACAGATCCCACAGCTTCGGCGAAGTGCTCAAAACCATGCATTAAAACCTGAAGAGGGGAGAAACCGCCACCACCAAGGCACTGCAGCATTTAAGCCTGTTCCTTCAATACCACTTCCAAGAGAACCTCATCAGACTCTTCATAGATTAAGTCCACCTCTGCCAACCATTGTATCTACCCATTCCTTGCAGTCCATCATTACTGTCACAGACGAAGACCACAAAGATTTAAAGATTGAGACATTGCCTGAAAGCACTTGTGCTTCACCACCGATCATCAGTGCATCCTTGGCAACTTCATCAATGTGTTCAAAAACGGCAGGAGAAAACATTAAGGAAATTGAGACAGTCTTGGTGCCATGTGTACCTGTGCAAAGAAATATCATTACCAGTGAAGAACTGCCTTCATCTTCAGTTCAACCTGTTCCTATATATGGTGAGTTGCACATGCTTCATTGTAGAATTATTAACCTAAATGGGGTGTCTATTCTATTAAATGTCCATACTGCTAAACCGTTGGTAAGCAGGTAAAGTGCTCCATTTTATTGTTGGATCCCAATAATTACCTGTATTTCAGTGTGTGTTGCTCCTTTCCAACAGTCCGATACCAAACTTCTAATTGAAATAGTAACTGCTAGGAACGAGTATGGTTGCTGGGGTGTTGTAATATAAAAAAAAATCTTCCATAATATGTTACTGGTGGGCTAGTCTTCTGGAGGGTCTGGGATTTACGAATCACAAATGCAGCATGCTAAAGTGCTATTACCATCAGTCATTATGAGATGATATAGTTACTACATTCATAAGCACAGGCAATATTTTTCAGATGAACTGGGCTGTGTTCCTTTCAATCATGTTTGAACGGGAGCAGTGCTGCTAGGAATAGCTTTAACATGAAGGGCTACTGGTCGAGAGCTGTGCCCATTTGGACTTAATGGCTTTAGAAATCTTAGACATATAGTCAAAACTGATTTACATCTCAAATTCTTACTGCAGGCTGTGGGAGACTTGGAGATCCAGTTTAATCTGTAGGGGAGAGTGGTCCAGAATAAAGTGGATGTAGGGGTCCATAGAGTCTAGACTTAGGTCAGTGCGTGAGAATTATTGGTGGTTTGATTAATAATATTCAGGTTGTCCTCAAGTTTAAGTTTCTATCTCTCCAAACAACTTTGATTTGTAGGTTTGTCATGAGGGATATGAGGGCGTTCGATATTGTTTATATAGGGGTTGAAAGCCTGTCTAGCGAGGGGTCTGTAATTGCATTATCGTCACAGGCACAGATAATTAAAACATATGTGGCTTCTTCCACGAATGTCAGACATGAGCAAAGTATCTGGCAGTGGAACAGGGGAGGTATATAAACAGCACATATGATCATTGGGTTATTGTGACTCGATCCTTGGAGAAATACAAATCGTTCTTAGATTCTGCATTCACCCGAGATATTTTATATGAAAAGGACCTCTTAATTAAGCTAGTCACTTGAAGTATAAAGAGTGGTACATTAAGCGTATGCAGGACTGCTTAAGATTACTTCTATCCTCTCCAGGTGTATTTCCTGTAAACAGAGTATAGATGGTGCCGATCTATTCAAAAAGTGAAAGGCAATATGTCTCTTGGATTCATCTCTAATCCCCCTCGTGTCACATGAAAGAAGTGTAGCCATATTAGTTGTCATCTTAAATGTATTAAATCAGCTGTTCTACATCCCCATATTCCAAAATCAGAGCACCTATTGCCTACATTGTACCCCTGAGGTGTTGCAAATGTATTAATGCATATGAAAAGGACAGGAAAAAATGGGCAAAGCATATCTGTAAACTTGTCATGTCAACAATAGTAAGGGCAAGGTGTATTGCCTGACCCACCCGATATGTTTCCAGTATAGATTCACCCCCAATACTTGTTATTTACATATTAAAATAGCTTGACAGTCAACTAGTGTTGTGCACAGTATATTGTTATGGGTTTTTTTTGTTTTGTTTTTTTTAAGCCCAAGGCCACCAAGTTAAGTAAATTGCCACCTGTTCCTTTCCCACAAATTCAAATAAGAGCCTAAAGGATTTGGAAGATTCTAATAGCACATGATTCAGTCTATTTGCTTCATAGAAAATGAAACAAGATTACTGTTTAGTTCTTTGGGTCATTATTTGCCAGCATTTGAAGTCCTATTATTTTTCTTTAATGTAATGTGTTACAAATAATGCTATTTTGTTTAATGTTCCTGAATCATAGAGTTTCTTGGAGACCCAAGTAGGAATATTAGAATTCCAGGAAGCATTTTGGTAAAAGCAAGACAGAAGACGCAGCCCAAGTATGCCGCCCGTTACTTGGTTCGTGCCTTGTTCCCTAAAGAGGCGTTATTGGCTAGTACTACAGGAAAGAACGTGCAAGGATTTATGGCGCTTGATGTGAACAAAGTTTCAGCTATACGAGGTATGAAAGATATAAATAATTCCTGGTTTGCTATGTCAGAGTTTAAAGAACTTGTTTCAAAGGATTGACTTAGATGCAGTAAAAAAAAGAATAAATGTAGGGTTCTTTAATAACTTGAGTAAGATATGCCCATAATAATTAAAAGAAAATTCCCAAAACACTTTCATGCCTCAATTGTGTGTCTTGGCTAATTGTTTTTTGAGACTTGTCAAGCATAAAAATTATTGTATGAAGCGTCAGGTGAGTGGTGCATGTGCAGCTTTGTGTAGCTGCACAATAAACTGTGCATTTGTTTGCTCTATATGCCATATATAACAGACAGTGTGAAAGCCAAATTCACAAGTGTGAGTACGCTCTATGAATACTACCCAGGGTGTTCATAGAGTTTATTGATTTTAGTGTGTTAGGATGTCAGCGTTTACACTGAGTGTACAAATGCTGAGTACAATATGGAAGCTCACCAAGAGCCTGTGTGGCTCTAGCCATATTCATTGGATGAACAACAATTATGTTGGTTATTTAACAGAACAATGTTTTGGTCTGTATATATTCTCCACTTGTCTCACTTTCATAATGTAACAAAGAAGAATAAATAGCAAAACAAAATAAATTATATATGTACATGCCTAAATGTGTAACTATTTTCAGTGACTGTATTCACGTGAGACACTCAAGAAGGCATGTAACCAAGTGTGTTTATAGATAATAAAAGGTGAATAAAATTATTCAAAGGCAGATCAGATATGATATTTAAATCCTTTATTTGAACCATCTGAGTTTAGATGCACCAACGTTTTAGACATAAATAATTTTTTTTATTTTTATATATTTGTATCCACTCAGATATATAATATCATCAGATATATAATATCACATATATACAGACTACCATATACACATATCAGGCATATATGTATAGACCTTTACCACTAAAATGTCATTGGACATGAAAAGTTCACATAACCTTTTGACATGGTGGCAAGAAAGAGTCCCTGTGCTTTTCAGCACTAGGACTTGTTGGATTTTTTTTTGTTCCCCCCTCCAAAAAGCAGACAGCCCAGTAGTCCAGTTGTTGCGGCTGGTTACTGTGAATTAATTTGACAGATAATGTTGCTCTCTCAAAAATCATGGTATACCAGTCCAGTGTAGCTAGTATATGGGATGCTGGGTAATGGGTCGGGAGTTTTGTGCACCCCATGTCTGTGTAACAGACATGGGGTGCCCCTTATTTCCTTAGCCGCTACCAACATCAGGCTGACTACAAAAGCCCTTGCACTTTTCAGTGCCTGGACAGACTGTAATTAGTAGAAGAAGTAACTCTCTTTTTTATACTTATTATTGATTCCATGAGGTAGGTCTTGGTCATGGTATCCAACTTTTACTGACTGATTACCTCTGGTTTAAACATATGTGAAATTGGCCAAACTACTCCCTTTCGTATATAGTGTTACACAGGGATATAAGAATGTATACAATTTCTAGTTGTAATGATTATTTATGGTATGGGCCTGATTCATCAAAGCACAAAATAAAGGAACGTAAAGTGCGTTTTTTTTTTGTTTTTTTTTAAATGCACGTATTTCTGGCATACGCCTGTCTGTGTTCATCTACAAGTGGATCTGAAGAAACGACTCTTGTTAAATACAGGCCTAGTTACCCCATCTAGGTATCTCATCAGAATGCACAGATTTAAATTTTTTTTATTAAATACATTACCGCCTGCGAACATTATAGTCATTAATGAAAGGGTTTTTTTCCCCTTTTCATTTTTTCCATGGAATACATTTATTATAATGTTATCAATATCTATTGTACATAAAATGCATTTTTACAGTTGCTCCTGATTGCAAACACGTGTTTTGGCATACATTCGTGACCGTCATCAGTATCAGTCGGCACTTACACCTGACCTGTAGCTGGTGCAAGCGCTACAGCTGATAACCACTTTCCTGAGAGAAGCCCAAAGCTTAAATCGGACAGATGTGCGTGTGCTAAATCTTGGCACACTCTAAGTACATTGACTACATGCACACTTCCCTCCCCCATTCCATCCATGAAATTGTAGGCTGTAGCAAGTATCCTTTATGTTAGAAGATGACTAGGATGTACTTGCGTTCACTGGTGTGTATTCTTTTTTTGAACAGTGCAAGCTTATGCAAAATAGGGCATGTATTGGCATTTACATTCCTTAATGAATCGGGCCCTAAGTGTGGTTTCAGTATGAACATTTGGATATTAAATGATCTTGTTACATTTTGCTGTGCTTTCAATTTGAGGAAAAAACAGGAAATTAATTGAGAAAAGCTTTGTGAAAAACACCAATGGTTCTATTCTAAACAAAAAAGAACCCACAGTAATTGAACTGCCTGCAGCCTCAACTGTCCCCACCATCTAGAATTTTATGGTCATCTTGCCAAGACTAAGCACACTCAGCGAAACGCGCGTCGGCGTCTCGCTGGATATTTCAGCCATTCTGTTTATTATAGTAGGGGTATTTTTTTGCATGGCCAGATTTGCTCAATAAACCCAGAGTTAGTGGAGCTATACTTTGGTAGTTAGCAGTACACCTCCCGTAATATGTTTTAGTCTTGGGCTATATCGTGTTGCAGCGATTAGCATGGCTCTTTTCTCCGCTGCTCTATACTAGCTGCTGACACATAGCAGTCATTAATGAGGTTATCCATTTGGATGAATTTGAGGAGTTGTCTTACTCCACACTAATTATCTTGAGCCATCTTGTTTACCTATGCAATATCCATTATATCTATATATGGCAATGAGTGCATCCAGCTAGTTTTTAATACACACTGTTTTTATAAAGGATATTGTAGTATATCTCGCTGCTTTTAATTATCAATAAAAGTTATATTTAAATTTTATCTGATTCCACACTAATCATTATAGTTATCTCAATGAGCTCCAGTGCACCTCATTATCCTTCCCTGCTTTTTTTGTTTATGTACATCTTACAATCATATAGGAAATAACATAATGATGTCACATAGAACATTGCAAACATTATTACATTCCCTATAACATCAGATTATGACAATGTCTATAAAATGATACCAATAAAAAACCTTCAGATTTAATTTAAATTGATGTGTTTCTGAATAATATTAGCTTATTCCACACGGAAATCCATAAATGGACTGGGCAAAATTATTGGCACCTTTGTAGAAGTACCGTAGTCAGAAATTATTAGATTTTAAACAGGTGATTCTCCTTCACTTTGCAACTGAACTGACCTGTGGTGAGTAGCAGGTGTCGGAATTATAAAAAAAAAAATACTGAAATGAGCTTGAACAGAGAAAAGGACACATTCTCCTGATTTGTGTTACTGTGTGTACTGCAATCCGCATGGAGAAATGAAAGAAAACCAAATAATTGTCTGAGGAGGTCAGACAGATGATTGTAGCTAAGCATGTAGACCTTGATGTTTCCATTTCCACGTACGTAATGTTGATAGGAATCTTAAGGCCCAAGGCACTTTAGTCAACCTCCCTGAATGTGACCGCAAGAGAAAACCTTATCAAAGATTGCAGCGCTGGATTGTCCGAATGGTGGAGAAAGCACCTCAATTAACTGCTCAACAGATTCAAGCTCCCCTTCAGAAACAAGGAACAACAGTTTCAGCTCCACTATCTGTTGTTAACTGAATGAAAGGAGGTTATATGGTAGAAAGCCCATGACTGCCCCACTGCTTAAAGAGAGACATAAGAAAACCCTACTGGAGCTTGTCAAAACACACCTGAACAAGCCAAATTCCTTCTAGGAGAATGTCCTATGAGCAGATGCGACCAAATTAGAGTTTTTTGGCAAAGCACATCATCCCTATGTTTACAGAGCTTAATATTAATCTTTCTAAGAAAAAATAATAACTTCCTTAAAGTTAAACATGGAGGAGGTTCATTGATGTTTTGGGGTTGGGGTACTGTATCTGTCACTGCGTGCTTTGAGCGTGTGCATAGCAACATGAAATCTGGACAGATTATCAGGCCATTTTGAATTGCAATGTTTAACCCAGTGTCAGAATGCTGCTTCTCCATCGAAGGTCATGGGTCTTCCAGCAGGAAAATGACCCCAAGCACACTTCAAAAAACACCCAGGAGTGGTTCAAGACAAGATGCGGAACTATTCTGTGGCCAGCAGTGAGTCCAGATCTAAATCCCATAGAACACCTGTTGCACAGGAAGAGTGGACCAAACTGCCAATAGAGAGGTGCCATATTATGGCTATAGGAAGCTGTTGATTGCAGTTATTATTATTGCAGTTTGGTTTGTGTTACCAAGTGTTATGTCTAGGGTGTCAATCATTTTGTCAGTGCCATTTATTTTCATTAAAAAAAAAAACAATTTTATATTAACAGTAAGAATTGTGAAGACTAGTTACTGTTGTTAATTTCAACTTATGTTTAGAGGAATATTAGAAAAAAGGGCAAGAGTGCCAATAGTTTTGCCCATGACTGTATATATCCATAACAAATATAATGTTCTACTTTTTTAGTATTATTATTGGCTTTTATTTGAAGGGCACCACAAAGTTCTGCAGTTTCGTACATGGCTGTAGTATAAACATAGTAGTCCTAGGTCACAGGGGTTGAGGACAGAGCCTTGAGGCACCCGTTTAGAAAGGAGGTAGAGATGGTGATGGATTGGTTTTAGAGATAATAGGTGAACTAAGAGAAGATATATTGGAAATGTCAGGGAAGTGAAGGGCATGCAGTACAAGATGCATGCCCTTGTACTGTAGATGCATGCCCTTGTACTGTAGATGCATGCCCGTGTACTGTAGATGCATGCCCGTGTACTGTAGATGCATGCCCTTGTACTGTAGATGCATGCCCTTGTACTGTAGATGCATGCCCTTGTACTGTGTCAAGAGCTCCAGGTCCAAAAGGATAAGCATGGAGAAATTATCATCTGAAAACATAAGTTTAAGCTTATGTAGCTGTGATTAATGCTTGATTTTGTTTTCTAGAGTTCTTGGCATCTGTATTCCCTGAATGTGATCTTAGTGAATATGGAAAGGACTGGAAAACCTGTACCACAAATGTTAATGCCATGATTCGTTGTTTACATTTAGAAACGAAAAAAAGCACTGTAAGTTGTAAATTGTATTTGTTTGAATATGTGTTTGATACAAGGCCTTTTTGTTTGACATTACAGTTGCCAGTTGAATGCATTCTTAGACTGTTCATTCAGTAATATTTCTAATATTCCAGTTTACTATCCTACATTTTTAGACTTTACAAATGTTTGTGTGTATTGATATAGGACAACATTTCATAATTTGTGTCTATGGTATTCCATCACAAATGTCACACACCAGGCTCTATAATACAATGTAAACTTATGAAGATCACCTAATGCTTGTCATTTACAAGACACATCAGCATCTGAGTATTTTGTTGCATTAAAGTGGAACTAAACACCCCCTCCAAATATTTTGATAATGAACTATGCTATCTTGTGTTTAGTGGTTGTTTACATGCTTTGTTCTAGCATTTAAATGCTAGTTCATCACAAGAAATTTGTCAGTGAGTATTAGGCCTTACTCAGAAATTCATTCCAAAGTTGTCCATTACACTCTGTCATATTTATTTTCACACTACATCTCAAGTTACGGATTTGGAGCATTCTGTAGTCGGCAGCACTGTATTCTACAGCAGAATTTGTTTTCCTTTTTTACCCTCTTTAACATGTTTCACTTAAAAATGAAAGTAGTATTTCCATTACCATACAATTGTCATCACTCTCAGCATATACAGCACAACAGCTCTCGCTCACAAAGTTGGGTTTGAGAGATTGTAAAATTGATTTGGGAATTGGTATAAGATGCCTCAAACATTGCGGCCTTATGCTGGTGATATTCTTTATAAGATAACGAAAATATATATGATTTGTAGATATTATGTGAAGTGAAAATAAATACATTACAATTTAAATTAAGCTTGGGTTAATAGGAAAGGTAGCCTTGGGAAAGGTGTTGGTACTGAAAGCACTTAGGGCTAGATTTACTAAGCTGCGGGTTTGAAAAAGTGGGGATGTTGCCTATAGCAACCAATCAGATTCTAGCTTTCATTTATTTAGTGCTTTCTACAAGATGATCGCTAGAATCTGATTGGTTCCCACAGGCAACATCCCCATTTTTCCAAACCCGCAGTTTAGTAAATCTAGCCCTTAGAGTGTAAAATGAAAAATATGAAACCCAAGTGCATAATAAAAAATTACGTGATTTTCACGCAGGATTAACTGTGGAAAATGTCATGT
The DNA here is from genome assembly GCF_038048845.1 of Mixophyes fleayi. Taxonomy (NCBI): domain Eukaryota; kingdom Metazoa; phylum Chordata; class Amphibia; order Anura; family Limnodynastidae; genus Mixophyes; species Mixophyes fleayi. The sequence goes on along the minus strand of NC_134403.1, from coordinate 185,653,155 downwards.
TCAGCAAAACGAGTTTTATAAAACCACTTTAAGCCAAAAAACCTTGTTTGTTGTCTTTTTAAGTGTGTTGCTCTAATCTTAGTCCAATTCTCAGCGATGCACAATGGAAGAAAGGATTTCCTGAGAAGTTAGTACCCCTATCTTCAAAACTGGATTTTAAATGTTGCCGCACATGGACGATTTGCTCTTCAATTGTCCCTGTTTTTACGTAAAGTATATTGGATTATTGGATTTTACCTTCTGAAACTATCTCACCATAATTTTACAGGTAAAATGGGAACAATAAAAAGTAAATCACTCTGTGACACAAAGTAGCATTAAATCTCCACTTGTGAAGAAAGGGCCACTAACTCCTCGGGAACCCTTTATTCCAGTACATTACTAGTATGTAGACTAAAGCGCAGCGGACTGCTACATTGTAGTGAGGTGCTCTTTCATTTACTGGTTCTTGAAATAGTTCTATTGTCTCTGATATTTTTATAAATGGCATTAGCTGAAGCAACTATAATTGTCAAGGGTATTTTCTTCCCCTGAAGATTAGAGTGCTAACATTGGACTCTTAGGGGCGTATTCAATTGTTTGCCGTGACCGCCGAAAAACGAGCGCGTTAAAACTATTACCGTTTATACGGTAATTACTCGCTCAATTTCAGCTCGCAGAGAGCTGAGCAGCGAGCTGAAATTGAGCGAGTAAATTACCGTATGAACGGTAATTACGCGCAATATTACCGTATAAACGGTAATAGTTTTCGAGCGCTCGTTTTTCGGCGGTCACAGCAAACAATTGAATACGCTCCTTAGGGGGGTATTCAATTGTTCCTCCGGGCGCCGCCGGAACGAGCGCGTTAAAACTATTACCGTTTATACGGTAATTACTCGCTCAATTTCAGCTCGCAGCTCCCTGAGCAGCGAGCTGAAATTGAGCGAGTAAATTACCGTATGAACGGTAATTACGCGCAATATTACCGTATAAACGGTAATAGTTTTAACGCGCTCGTTTCCGGCAGCGCCCGAAGGAACAATTGAATACCCCCCTTTGAGTTATTGTTTATGGTGGACCCGATTGACATAATGTATTGTTTTGTTTCTATTTGTTTATTGATCACATTTTGTTTTCTTTACAGCTATTGTTTTTGTTTGTTACATTTATTTAGTTTTTGTCTGCTAAAATTAGATGTTTTTTTCTGAACATTTCTGAGTGCAGATTACATTTAAATTTTTATTCTTTTCAAATATGTTAGTCACTTGTTTTTAAGAAATTTTCTTGTGCAGTGTACATTTGTCTAATCTGCAAGTTAGGTGTTGATAAAAAGAATCACATGTGTTTTGTTTTATTATTAATTTATTTATTTTCCTGAAGGCAAACATTTATCCTACCCAAGCTACTTCTCAAGCTCCTGAAGATTCAATTTGTTTAGACTCTGATGATGCTATAGAGGAGGACAATGAGGCAGAAGTCCCAGAAGATAACGTACAGAAGACAAACTCTGGAAAAACAAATTCATTAAACAGACAGAAGGATAACAGAGAATCGGTACCTCAGGCGCTGGGAACCTCAATAAAACAGCATTCTTCAGATCCTATAGGTAACATTCCTAACTAGATAGTCTTCTAGGTCTAACTTTAAATAAATCATTTGTAAAAGTGACGACTCTGCTGTTTTTCTAGTTACAGTTACTAACTGTACCAGTTATAACAGCCTCCTGGATTTGTCAGGGGGAATCACAGCTATTTACACAGGAACTTTCCAACCTGGTGGCAGGCAGGTGCCGTACATAACGGGATAAGCTCCACCGGGTACAGGATATTAATATAATAGCTTTGGTTCCTCATTATAACTTATTAACTCCTCCCACTGTACCCTAAATGAGCAGTGTGTGTGTTAGGGAATTTAGACTGTAAGCCCCAATGGGGCAGGGACTGATGTGAATGTGTTCTCTGTACAGCGATGCGGAATTAGTGGCGCTATATAAATAAATGATGATGATATACATGTGGATATGTGCTGTGCTATCACTATGTGGTGACCAGAATAGACTAGTCAACAGAGTGGATCTATTTTCTCCATACTGATCAGAGTGGACATTATCACTTGTTTTCTGCCTCCCTCTCTGTCTGTTTTTTTTGTGTGTAATTTGTTTTTATTGGTATAATAAAGACATGTATACATCTGATGGACTGAATATATAAGCATTATTAACTCAAAGCAACATAATCCATCAACTAATAAATGACATTGGATATAGTAACAAACAAAATATACAAGACAACTGAGAAGAAAGAATGAGAGGAAATAGAGGGTATGGAAGGGGGTAGGGAGGGAGGAGAATAAGAGGGAAAGGGGACTGCTCATACCTAGTACCATGATGTCAGACAAAAGTGTTTGACTCCTGCCTGTCCGTTAATATATCTACCCAGCCAATCCCCCAGCCACAGACGGCCATCCATGGTCCTTAAGGGAGCGAAAAGATAGAGACTCTTTAAATTCAAGCCAGCGGAGCCACATCGCTGCGTATTCGGTAACCTTTTTTTGACCAGATAGGGTGATGTCATCCATGAGCCTGTAAGGTCAATCCATCGGAACCATTCTTGCACGCTAGGCGTGGCAGGAGACCTCAAATGAACCAAGATAACCGCTATGGCTGCATTATTCAAATACATCAAAATCCAAAATAATATGTTTATTCATGTATATAAAAAGTACTAACAGGGCCCTTCTATATGTATTTATTTTTAAGGATAATTATAATGGGGTTTTTTTTTCTCATTTTGTAATATTTCTGTTTTTTTTTTTTTTATCTTTTCAGAGCATTTTGGTGAACCTTGGAGGAATGTGCAGTTACCATTCTCAGTTATATATATAGGCAAAGGAAAGCCTCGTCCAGAGCTCTCTGCTCGGTATTTGATTAGGCATCTCTTCCCAGAGGATATTCTGGTGAAGAGCAATGTGTATGGGAACCTGGAACGTGGTGTCCTGCCTCTAGACACCAACAGGATTGGTGCTTTAAGAGGTACAATTTACACAGCCAAATGGATTGTAAAAATATATCAGCTCTTTGAATTTTCAACTCTGTGGAATGGGCCAACATGTCCATTTAACTAAATATTATTAGTTAAAAGGAAATACACAACCGTAAATAACCTTATGGTTACAAAAATCAAACTATGTATGAACAAGTGTAAACTTTAGTGAACAGTGCCCTCCAACCTTTTCTTTCACATTTATATTCCCATTTTGCTGCCAATTGATTTGCTTTTCTTCCCAGTAGTATAGTGGCACTGTTTATGCTGGAACTTTAGAAACAAAGTATAGTATTTAAGTACCATTTTTGTAAATGTTCTTGTTTAGACCATATTAATTTCACATCTAAATTGCTATATTTTTCATGGTTGCACTTTGTTGTGAAATGAAAATATGTAAATTCTCCAATTTCTAGATGTTTATTCTTGTTTAAAGTCATGTACAAATTCTGCCCTGTAATATACATATTATGTTAATTTGTATGTCCCTAGGAAATTCACCCCAGTGACTTCCACAAGTCATTAGGATGCACTTGATGAGGCAGACACAGCTTATGTGAATGCTGCATGCTTTAACGGTCTGTGGAAAAGGTGTGTGTAGATTTACCTGTCTGACACAGTGGGGCATATTCAATTAGCTTTCCGGTCCGCGGGATCGCGCCGGAACAGCCCCGAAACTTAATACACGGTACCGCAATAACGTGGATTTTCGTTCACAGCCCATAGGGTTGCGTACGAAAATCCGCGTTAATGCGTTACCGTAATACCGGCAAGAACGCGCACTTTTCGCGGTAACGGGCGTTACCGTGAACCGGAAAGCTAATTGAATATGCCCCCGTAAATCATTGATAGGTTTTAACAATAATAAACTTGTACAAGCACACCAGTAGGTGACGCCTCACATATACCAAAAAGTGTCACTTCACTTAAATGCAATAATAGCCAAACAAATATATGAATACATGGCGCACCCATCATCCAAAAATTATATCTAAATAAAAATCACTTTCTTTGTGTTCAATCAAGCATCCAATGGTAAAAATCACAAGTCCTTATAATTTTGTTGGATTCTTCTGTATGTGTAATTTCAAACAATTGTTTCAGATTCCGCCTAAAAATGAAATTAAATACAGAAAAAAATTAGGTATATATTCCATATTGAGGCGGAATCTGAAACAATCGGCTGAAATCACATGAACTGATAAGCCAAAAAAATAAAAATGAAATGTACAATTTGTGTGTGTATGTATGCGTGTGTGTGTGTGTGTATATGTATCTGCTATATAAATGCCTAGTGGCGTGTGTGAAAAAAAAAAAAAACAAGCTGCAGCGCCACCTGCTGGGCAGAGTTATACACTGACCTATATATTTCTTGAAGGAGAAGTGACAGTTGGGAGTGGTTGGTGGTTGCCGGGGGTGACAGTGGGGAGTTTTTACCACCTTAAGTAGCTTGATGAAGGATGTGGCGATGAAGATGAAGGATGAGGTGATGGAGAAAAATGATGAGGTGGTGACATGTTGACAAAACCACGTTAAAAAAGGGCGCTTGCGTCGGGAAATAACGCTCTTCCCCTGAGGAGGCCTGGGCTAGGCCCAAATGCATGACAAGAACCTTTTTAACACCTTAAGTAGCTTGATTTGACTAGAATGCATGAGTATCATGCACGCGTTAACTTGTGTATATATGTGTGTGTGTGTGTGTATATATATATATATATATATATATATATATATATATATATATATATATATGTATATATACATTTTAACTAATGTAAACTTTGTTCAGCTTAAATAACTAACATTTACCTAAGTGATAGTAGTCCCTGCATCTTATCTTCTCTCAGCGGTGGTCAACGCTTCCACCCGAAATATATAGCTTTTATTGTATTTTCAAATCTGCCATTGCCTTTTATGTCCGCAGTGATGTTCTATGGGTTTGAACTTTTATGGTGACTTGAAACAAAATGCTTATTAACCCCTTCGCCACAGAGCCTATTTTGGCACTTTTTGGGTTGTCACATTCCAACATGAATATCAGTTATTTGTTTGTGCGGCACTCACACAAATTATATCTTGAAAATAAACCATCCAGAAATACTTTGTGGTTCTTGTTTTGGCCAATCGGTGCTTTAGGCAGATAGGATTGAGCTGTTTGTTAACATTTTATGTTCAGTAGGCTTGTAATGATCAGCAAAACACACTCAAAATAAATATATAATAAAAAAGCAAAACAAAACTGCTGGTTGTATTGGGACATCTGTTTTGGACAACACCAAAGCAATGTTGTACATATACAATTCCAATGTAAATGGAAAACATTAAATCTCAGATCAATATAAACAAGATATTAAGATAAAAATAGGAGTCCGCTGTTATGACGCTAAACTGTAAACTTTCTTCCGAATATGTCCAAAGAACAGTAACCATACTTAAAGCAACTGATACTTTTCAGAGTGCATATTTAAATTACATAAAATAGTGAGAGTTTCGGTACACGCATCCTTCCTAACTTGTTAATTTATAAACTAGCAGTTGTATTCTTCTGATTTACTGAAAGTTAATTGCATGTAAACACCCCTATGTTTCTATGAGAATTTAGCCATATGTACATTCATTGTCAAAATTAGAAATCTCATAATGTATTTAAAGTATTTTAACAATATGATTAGTTTTACAACTGTGTTGTTGTTTCTGCGTATCTTTAAATAGAACCGAACAGTGCTTAAGTCTTTCTTAATGCACATTCACAAGGGTACAGGGTACTGCTATACAAGTGCAACTGGCACAGCTGTTTATATAGTCTGTTTATTTTATTTCATTGTTCCAGACTTTCTACAGATGAATTATCCAACATTTGATTTGAAGGAATGCGGTCATGACTGGAAAGCATGTGTGGCCGCAATTAACAGTACCATCCGCAGCCTACGCCATGATCAGAAAAAAGCAACAATGCAAACTCGGAAAAAAACCTCTCTTGGTAGTTAGATGCCATGGGCACAGTTATTGTTACAGCCTATTAAAAACCATCTGATGGCGACACTGTCAGTCATGTTTTGATTGCTTTTCATAAAATTCTTCTCGGTTCCGGGATGTGCCTTTGTCTACTGAAGAGTTGTTTTTTTTTCTACTGAACCAGTTTTTCTGACTACTTTGAAATACAATCCACTGCAGAAAATAGAAAACCACACTTTCATATGTATTTGGGGTTTTTGTTGTTTCTCAACCTCTATCCCAAAGACTTGCAATGGTTATCAGCTCGGCTATTAAAGGTATTGCTTTATTTTTATTTTTTTGTGTCTGAAATATTTTCTTATTTAAGAATTGGATGCAGGTCCTCTGTTATGTAAAAATAACCCCTAACCAAAAACAGGTTGCTCTATATGGCTATCTTTTGGTTAAACTATTTTCTTCTCTTGTTAAATGGTGTTGCTTCACCTGAGGCAAAAGATAACCAGGATACACACTAGAACATCCAACATTTATTTAACTTGCGTATTCATATTTACAGACAAGCACAAGTGTATACATTTGTTAATATTGTAATACAATAGCACTGGTAATAGTGTGATAACCTACTATACATGACATTATTGTAATTGGTGAGTAGCAGTGTGAGTGATAACTGCAGATTGGTGCAGTTATTAGAATCTGTGAGTAGTGACAGTCACTGAATAGTTTAATGCTAGGAAAACGGTTACAAGTCATGTATTATAAGGAATACAGTTCCTCCTTCAGAAGATCGTTCTGTGATCTTTATAAAAAATATAGTTTTGCCATATTATATGGTTTCCAGAACAATTTAATAGTTTTGTAATTTAGGGGATCAATAGCCCAGTGAATACACACATTTTGAAAGCATTTCATCATCTAACCTCTTGTGGCTGTTTTGGTAATGGGTGAATATTTGAAAGCTGTTTAAAATACACATGCTTGTTGACATGTTATGTTATTTGTGTACAGGGAAACATAAGCAAATTATAGTTCTGTGTTGACAATTTCAGGAATACTGCAGGGATTTTTCATATATTTTTGTTAGCCTCTATGATGCAGATCACCAAACAATCTTGGGATTATTTAACAAATGTGAATTTTTTAAACATATTTTTAAATAAAATGCATGATGAAATAAACAAACCAGTTCTTTTTTTGTAGGTAGATTGTCTCCCCAGTGAAAGCTGCTTAAGTAGAACCCAAGTGATGGGCATCACCTAGTGTGAACAGTGCTGCAGGTCCTTGGTGATCCAATCCTGTGTTCCAGAGTTGCCAGATAGGTGTGTTTTGGTTTTATCAGATTGTTGATATGTGGGTGTGTAGAATGCTATTAACTACTAGCCAACTGGTCACCGTTTTAAAACGGTGGAGCAGTGGCCTTTTCTTCTTAGCTGCTTTGTAAAAGAGCAGGCAGAAATTAATGTTGTCACTCTCTGGAGAATGCTGACACACTTGACCTCGCTGTCAGTAACAGCCACAGGATTCAGAGATGGTGCCGGGAATAGTCTAATTTTTGTTCCTGGCGCTCTAGTCACGTGTGTTCAAAGTGAATGTTATATTCTGCTTCGCAGTCCCAGGGCATTACAGGAGAGGCCTGTATCCATGCCGGCTACCACTATTAGAGCCATTTAAACTGGATATAATAGAAGGAACTCAGTTAGGTCTAGGTTACACTGAATTACCAAGTTAAAAATCAAAATAATATATTTTAAAAAATGTGGAAAAAAATAAATATAAATGCATGCTTGCATTTATAGTCTTTATAACGTCTTCAGTTTTAAAATAAATTATACATAGTAGGTATCACTATACCCTGACTACATGTTTAGGTTAGTTAATGGTCTTTTACCAAAATGTTTCCTATTTTCCCTATATAACAGACTTAAAATAAAAATATTTATTCCAATATGCTTCTATTAGTAGAACCTATCTCTACAAAAAAACAATATAAAACTGACATTGGTAGATTAATAAAAAAAAATCTAAAATTAAATTATTACCAAAATAGAAGCACCCCGCAACTCAAAATTGACTTGGTCATGTGGGGGGCTCTGTTTATGAAGTAGGTAAATAAACATTAAATGTTGTCAGCGCCTGTACTCATCTGTATAAATTTAAATATGTCTAGCACATTAAAAATACAGGGAGTTAGTAGCCTTATTTGGCTGCAATATACAATCTTGCAAACTGAAAAATACAGGTGCGGCAAATCGCCTGCATATTTCTTCTTCTTTTTGCTTGTAAACCATTACATATCACACTTTCAAATCATGAACTTTTTATATTTCACCTTCTTAGAACAACATTGTGAATTTAGTGTACAAAAAAGAAACCATATTGCGTATTTTTATTTTATGCATTGTCTGTTTATTTTATTATTAAACACTAAATTACTAGTGAATAACACTACAAAAGTATTTTGCTAAGGAAAACCTTGCTTTACTATCAGTGAAGCTTTTTAAACTCATTTTTATACAGGATGCCAAGATTATTAATTGGACCATATAACCTTTTATTGTTTCTAGCACTAGATATTGCTATTTAATTACAGCGATAGGCAATGGTTAATGAATAACCTAGTTCTATCTACACCTAAAACAGAACCACGTCACCAAAAACCTGCCACATTGTCTACAGCAAATTCTAGAGAGAACTGGACTTCTACTTGAGCAGCTTTACAAAATTGCCCACAGGCTTCTCTGTTGCAACACTTGGTTCTCTACAGCACGGTCAAGTCATGTATAATATTTATATAACTGTCGCTGATGCACTTCCTACCATTTTACCATTGACTTCTGGGCCCTCCCCCACACTATAGGATTATGCAATGGTGTGCTTTGTGTTTTAGGTTTAGTGGCACTTTATATGTATTAAACCCAACATATGTTTTTAAATATAGTTTAAAGGTAACACCAAGTACAATTTTATGTTCTAGGTAACCAGTTACATATTATTATTTAAAGAAATGTACCATATTCTGTGTTGGACTTTGTTGTGTGTGTATAGATTTTTTGTTAAATACTTTCATTGTACTGTTATACTGATCTAAAGACATGCCCAGTGGAAATTAATTTAACAATAAAGTATCTTATCAGATCTTACATTTTTTTTAAAGCTGCTGTAGTGTTTTGAAGTTATTCAGTGTATTGTATGCTTTTTAGGGCAGACATTAACAGATGTCTATTTATTGCAATTATTTTTTCCTTCTCCATAATTTATATTCAATAACACACATCTGTGTGACAATTTGAAATGATACAATATGGAAATTAGAGCCAACAGCTATGTGAAATGAACATTAAACCATTAAGGTAAACAAGGTAAAAAAAATTAAACAAACTTAAGGGTCATTTTAGATTTTTAACAGAAAACATGGATATATATCAAACAAATATCAACTAAAACACATATCAGTAACTTACTCTGATTACATAAATATAAAAACAAGCTCCGATACTATTCTTCCTTTATTGCCACAGTTTAGTACATATTGAGTTTGACTTTACAGCCCATGGTCCTGCACTTCTGAAATTTTAAGCATTGTTACAAAAGGTCCATGTATGGAATTTTTGGGACTGTATTTTTTGGTATTGTTGTTTTATTCACCACATTTTATAAAAAGGCTGCGCTGTTTTTATGATAATCTTGGTAGTTTAACAAGCTATCCAATTCTGTGTTTATAGGGGTTTTAACTTTTATATTCTTCACAGCTGTCCTTCATTTTCTGAACAGTATTAACCATTTAACTATCCCCCCAAAACCGAAGCTCATTGTTTCTGGGTAGGTGCTACTTTGCAGCCATACCCTGCCTACACTAAGCAGTATTACATCATTTGTAATATGTTGGATCTGCTGTTTTACATGCTATTTCTTATCTTCCATCTTGAGATGGCTCTTTTTATAGTATATGCCATTATCCCTTTTATTTATTACACACAACATGTAGCTCTTTACCACATGTTTTATGTCATTGTATGTTGTTTATATTACAATCCCCTCAATGTAAAGATGACCATGCCCAAATAAGCTTACAATATAAGAGATGGGGGGTAATACGTAACGTAAGTTAGCGGAATAACAATTCTAGCTGTTGGTGGAGATATATGTCCATGGAAGCCACAGTGCTAATTCTTGGTTCAGAGAGTTGGTAATTACAGGCACAGTGTTAGTTTCTGGTAGCAGGCACAGTACCAGTCCATGGCTCTGGGCAGTTGGCAATCACAAGCACAGTTCTTAGCCGACAGGTGTGGAACCCAATGCAGTCTGTAGCGTTCCTGTCAGCTTGAACCAGTCTGGCCATTTTCCTCTGACCATTCTTATTAACAAGGCGGTTTCGTCCACAGAACTGCCGCTCACTAGTGTTTACAGAGAATAGTGCACAAAACAAAAAACATCTAGAGACTGTTGTGCATGAAAATCCCAGGAGATTGGCAGTTTCTGAGATACTTTAATCACCCTGTCTGGCACCAAACAATCATTCAAAGTCACTTAGATAATTTATTCCCTTTTCACTATGTCTGCGTGCCTTTATGCCTTGAGTTGCTGCCACGTGATTGGCTGATTACACATTTGCGTTAATGAGCAGGTGTAGAATTGTACCTTATTAAGTGGCCACTGGCACATTAGTACATCCTGCTGTCATGGAGCATAGGTCCCATTGGATTCTCACTGGGATATATTTAAAGCTAAGAAAACGTATTTGACAATTTATTATATTACTAATTATATTACACATAATATACCCAGTGATTATTCTAGACCATATTCCAAACTGTAGAGTATATTCAAGACGAATAACTAAAGCTCAATTTGTCATAGACTCCTCACTTCTGTTGTCTTAAGATTTTAAATATATTTACTCTGTAGCGCAATTATTACCATAGTGTGCAGTGTGCTGGATACCAGGTATTACTCTAGGTGTATACATTACATGCCTGGCCTACTCATATCTCTTAAAATGCCATCTCAGAAGATAATTTAAACCTAATCCCTGGATATCATTATTATAGCACTTAAAGTATAGACTTAATAGCCATAATACACATAGAAGCCAATATAAAAAAACATACATTACTGGACAAAATGGCCAGTGACAATAACGTTTCACTTGTTGAGTTACAAAATAGGATTTACTCACAGAGTAAGACCAACAGTGCTTTTGTAGACGAAAGGAAATGGGAAATCATAGATGCAACAACCTTAGGCTCATTGGTGTACCTGAAAATGTTTAGGACAATGACCTTGAATTCCTTAAAGATATAACCAATGATTTGGGCACCAATACAGGAAACAATTTTGTGATAATTGAGAGCTCACATATCAGGCATGTAATGTTTTAGAAATGACAACAGACCAGTCATAGCCAAATTTGTTAATGTAAGTGGTAATGAGGCTATACTGTCAGCTTACAGGCAGGATAATCTAGTTGTGAAAGACCATAAATTGTAATTTTTGCTAGATTTCTTATCAAAGTAACACAAAACAAAAAGGAATGTGCCCCACTTGTAAATATCTGTTTGTGAAACGCATCCAATTTCCTATACTTTATCCTGCCAAGCTCCTGTGATTAAACCCTGGGTTTCCGTGACCTGGTGAAGGCTAGCAAGCACATTCAGAGCATGAACATCTCTGACAAATTTTATAAATAGGCCACCTCACAGATGAGAGAGCCAAATAGTGAATAATTAGCTCATATATTCGGTCTGAATTTCTTTTTTGTTTTTACAGTTTAAATCCACTACATAATGCGTTTTAGATTATATGAAATGATCGCACCAAGCTTTTTAATGGTCTTATTATTTACTGTTTGTTTGTTTTTCATTTATATGTTTATGTTATGGTTTTATTATAAAATATGTTGACTGGATCCACTATAAAACACACACAATAGTTTGTCATTTAAAATCTGTATTGTATACAAATCATGTGTTTCAATCTAATAAAAACTGTTAAAAAAATAATAAAAAAATCTTGATGGCGGCAAAAATAAAAAGTGAATAAAAATTAAAATAATTAGGGTTGTCACAGTTTCTGGGAAAATACTATTTCCCCAGTGGTCGAAGTGTAAATTTAGAAGTGATGGTATGAAAAATGTTCTGGGAATGTAAATGAATGGAATTTTATAGTCTTACAATGAAGGCATGCAGGCAACAGAAGTGGTGGTATGGCAATCCACTATATACACCCCCACTTCCAACACTGTATTCACCATATGTTTATCCACAAGTGCGTCCTTGTCTAGATTAACAATTCATTACTAATGCTTAAACATGCAAGGGGGGGGGGTCACATAGAGTTTGACACATTGCGTTTTTGGCTTATAATACGGCTTTTTGCTTCTGAGCATGCGCACAAAGCACTAGTTTTGGACATAATGCTTTGTGCACTTGCGTGGACATAAAGGAGCGAGTTATACGCCAAATATGCAATTTGCGTCCAACTCTACATGACCACAATTTATTTAGTAATTTTTTCTTTTGATTTGTAAAGAGTTTTTGGATTCTGAAAACAGGGGCAAAAGTTAAAGTAAAGGACTTTTCCTGCTGACATTTGTCTCCCTCTGCAATAAACAAATAGATACAATATGTAGTCCGTGCAGTGTTTGAAGTGGAAATTTAGAAGTGCTGGTATAGAAATTTCACTTTCAAATGAACGGCCAGGGGCCGCCTAGGTCCCTCGAAAGTTTAGGGGTTTTTATAGAGTGAAATTAATTTTAGATGAATTTTAATACTATAAGTATAATAGAAAACATATTAAATGATGCAAGGCTACCCACCCTGTGTACTCCACTTCTCCCTCATGTCTCTTTTGTGTACTTACATTTTTTCTCATATCTCCATAGTATTATAATACAACTTTACAAAATATCTTCCTTATATCTTAACTTTATCTTTTCCTTTTCTGTTTTCTTTCTCTGTTCCTATGTCCCTATCTTCATTGCAGGTATCCTCCCCTCTCCCCTGTGTCTCACATCCGGCTTTTCTCGCTCCTCCCTTATTCCTTTATCCTCTGTCTATCCCTGTTTCTGCTCTTATTTTTCTCTGTCACTAGTGAATTCACACTTTTGCCCCCCCTCATCATCACAATGCACCCTCCTACATCATACTTTTGCCTCTTCATCACAGTGCTGCACCCTTTGTTCTTTTCTTAACTTTCTATGACCTTCTTTTCTTCTGTTCTCTTCCTCCTCTTACATTTTTGGTCTTCCAGCTTCTGTCTGCACCGCTCCTCACTGACAGTGTTTGGACATGATGACGTTACGCTCGACAGTCAGTGAGTCGCTGCCAGATGCTGCACCAAGTATTTGTTTACAGGGCTGGTGGACAAGCAGGGAAGGCGGAGCGGAGCCGCCTCCCAGGCATGGCGCCCCTGCCTTGTTCACCCTGCGTTCTGCCGGCCATGGTTGTCTGTAAGAAAGTGGGGCGAAGAAGTGCCGGTATGTCTCATCTGCACATACCACCAAACTTCGAGTGCTGATATCTGCCAAGTTTCTGTCCTGAACTAACATTGACACTGAGTTGCCTGTTTTCATTTTAAATACTCTTGTAAGTTAATAAATATTAACTTACAAACCATTGGAATAAGGATAGTGACATCCTATCCACAGATTAAATAAATAAAAGTACTGTAATCTTGATCAATATATAAATAGAGACATTGGCTGGAGAGTCATTTCCAGGGACAAGCCTTGGCAAACGTTGCAACTCCCAGGAAATTATTGGCAAGTTGTCATATGTCTATCAGCCAGATGGCAAACCTACAGTATACAGAACGTGTGATGTGCATAGAAGAACTTCCCTCATTAATCGTACTGTTACCTAAGAGCTACTAATACAATTTACAAATATACTGTATATGCCAAGTTTAAGAAATATTTTCTAAAACAACGTTGAAAATGTATATATTTATGTATTATATTTGTATTTTTTCTATATAAAGCAACACACACTTACACAGCTGAGGAAAGATCATTCAATTCACCTCCACCTTTGGGTGTAGTTGACCCAACAGTATTAATTTTTGTACATTATCTGGTATCTCACAGTCTCCTTACTACTTCCAAAGTGACACACTGCCAGAAAATGTAACACAACTTGGCATCATGTTATACAATAAATGGCCAGTAGAGGGCCCTGAAAAGCTAGTTATTTATAGCTGGTCTTTATTTGTGAATGACCCTGAATCACATCTATGTGATGATTACTACGAATGCCAGAGGGAAAAAAAGACATCACTGAACTAACAAGAAATGTTGCTTGTTGAATGTCCTTGGCCAGACTCTATTATTATTATTATTATTTAGATGAAATTACTAGACATAAATGTAGCAAAGGAGATTGAGCAAAACCATTCTGCTGATTTTTTTATTCTGGGAATAATAAGATTAGTGAAATACATGTTTACATCCAGACTTTGCAGTATTACCAGGTATTCTTCTTTTATAATAACCAAGAGATCACTTCCACCTCTTGCTCTCTGCTACACACTCCTTAGCAGTGATATTTAAAATTATAATGTCATTTTATGGATTTGTACACACCCGTTTACTGATATGCATTTACATTCAACATTGCTTGCAGCATTAACAGAAGTTAACACTTGATACAATATAATACAGTTATATGGAAGCGCTTGTTAAGTACATTGTGGATTGTGCTGCAGGGAGGCCTCACAAACACAATTTGAACTCTGTAAACAGTGAAGACAAAGTTAATGGTTTTTATCTATTCTTTTAACAGGAGCTGGTTTTTTTAGTGTCTTTACTATCCCTAGGCCAGCATACTGCTTTTTTATAAAGTTAGTAAAAAATTAATGAATATCTCCTCTTGGCTCCTATATATGAACTACAGTAGATTATCAGTGATAAGGTGACCAGTGTCTTTTCTCTAAATTTGAACAGCAGCCTAGTCTAAGGGAAGAGACTATGGGGCTCATGTAGAGTTGGGTGTAAGTCTTTTTTTTTTTTGCATAGAATATATCTGTACTGCACTTGGCACCAAAGATGTGTATGCATCCGTTTATATGCAGATTTGGTTGCATCTTATGCTTCCAGAGAGACGGAGGGAAGGAGCAGAAAAGTGGAGGGAGTGGAGTGGAGTACATTTAGACCATGTTCATGCAATTGCGATACATGTACAAGTGGACACATCCACAGATACGCTTTTCAGGAGCTGTATGTCTTGCAGGTGCTTTACCACTGTAGCAAATAGTCATTGTCATCAGCACTGACCTTTGCAGTATAAGAAAAGGATTAAATAAATTATTAAAAATGTGTTATAGCAACCAGCACCCATCTGATGAGTGTTGGTGTATCTATTTTTTAAAGTAAAAAAAAATAAGCATTTTCATATGTGGCACTACTGGTCAGAGCAAGTCTTGCCTGCCATAAACTTCTTGGATATGTTGGGACTTGTAGATGTGCCATAATACCATGGCTGCCAGTGCGTACTGGCATTTGTAGATGCTAGGGCAAGCGCCATCTAGGGCCTGATGGGATATGTAGTGTCACATAAGGGAAGAAAACATAGAAAAATTAATTTAATTTAAATAAATGCTCCCCCAATTCCTTGTTCTCCACTTCAGTAGACTCTTAATTCCAAAGGGATTCTCTTCATTCTTTAGTTGTAATTCAAAAGGTAAAAAAAGACCCTGTTAGCTTAGGCTAAACTGCACCTTGTGGAGCCACAACACGAATGACAGGCCTGGGGACTGTCCACAAATAACCAATCCACAACAGCTTCGCTCTGATTGGTTTGAGTGTGAGAGAGCCAGTCTGATTGGTTATTTTCTTTTACACCCTATGTGGATCTCCATGAACTTCATTGTACCAATGAGATTCATGAAATAATAATTTCTAATAGAAGTACAGTGTTTTGTGTTTTCCTATGTGGCACTACCGGTCCCAACGGGCCCTTGATGCCCTGGCATGCAGGCATTTATAGTTCTACAAGTGCCAGTATACACTGGCAGCTATGAATATGCTGGCACATGTAGTTCTAAATATAATCATATGTCTAACTGATTCTTCACATCTTAGATGTAACCTTCTGCTATAAAACTGCTTGTTTTTATTATTCTTCATTTATAGAGTGGCAACAATATGCTCTGTACATTGAGGGAATCGTGATACAAATAAATAACATACAATGACAATGATGCTGAAAACACTGTAGTGTATAGCCAGTGACACTATAAAGTGGCTATGTAACAACAATTATATAATGAACCGCTCATCTCAACTTCAGAAATCTTCTATACATCCCCCTCATCTTCATGGGTCTCATACCTCTCATTAAAAACAAAAAATATAGGGTGGCCACATAGTATTTTTTTTTTTTTTTTTTAAAAAAACAACTTTTATTACAATCAATAAGAACAGTAATGCAAGTACAGCAGTGTTAAAAATGGAAGATGATGATGAAGACTTAGCTGACTATTCCTAGGTATAGGATTAATGTCAGGTCCTTAATCTTAATATGTTCAGTCTATAGATGAGAAGATAGGCATTTAGTCTTTTAATTTAACTGAACTTCATCATGGGAATAGGGACATTACCCCTCTATTGTTTAATGGACTCGTCTGAGTCTAGGAATTCATACAACTGAGTACTTCAAGATCTAGAAAAGAACAAAAAGCTTGAAACCATCAGGGAACAGGACAAGTAGATATTCTGTCAAATATTAGGATTACACCAACCAAAAGGACGGTACTTGTTCAGTGATAAAGAAGTCTATGAAATGGTATTGGATTGGTTCTTTCCAAAACTCCGGTTGTTAGCATATCCCCAATGTCAGCTGTATATTTGTATATTGACATAAACAACACAATACTTGGAATCAAGGACAAACTGGCATCATGAAGACGGTAATATATAATGGTCTCTGGAAACCCCCTTGTTGTCCTGAACTGACTGACAGGTTGGTCCTTCTGCTAGGACCAACAACAACACTGCATTGGGCGGGATTTGCCACAGTATGTACCCGCCCCTGCTTCGCTGACATCGTATCTCATGTGGGCTGACATCGTATTGCATGACCTGTGCGCCCTCCCACTGTTCTGGAAACGAGAGGCAGACAGAAGTCTGCCTCTCCAGCACAGCACTAGTGGAAGAAGGTAAGTGAGTGAGGGGTGCAGAGGCTCTTACTGTAACGCGGATGGAGGCTGGGCTATTTATTTAATGGTGAGGGTGGATGCAAATTGTAGTAGGTAGGATATATTAATTTATTAGTAAGGACAATTTATTTGATTGCTGGTGCTATTTAATAGTGGGATCATGGCAATACCTATTCATTTAAGATGGGTTGGTTTTGGGCTATTAATTTAATGTTGGGCTGAGTTGTGGGAGAAGGAGGGCTATTTCTTAAATGTGAATACTAATTATTTAATTGTGGAGCAGTATGAGAATATACAGGTTTAGTTCTTAAATGTGAATACTATTAAATTTATATTTGACCATATGAGGAGGGAGAAATGTATGTATTTGTTAAATGTGAATGCCATCAATGTAATATTGGGCCATATGGGGATAGTTACTGGTTAAATGTAAATACTAATAATTTAATGTTAGGGTTATTTGGTAGGGAAATATTTGTATTTAGTAAATGTGAAAAATTTTAATTCAATGGCAGTGCATGTTGGGAAGGGGGGAGGTCTATTTATTAACTCCGCTATTAATTTAATACTGGGGCTGGTTGGGGGAAATAGGTTTGCTTTGGGGGCAAATATGAATATGAGAGCCATACATATTTTTTAGCACAGACTTAAGGAAACATATATCCTTATTCAATGTTTTAAATGTGGGTTTATCAATTTTGTAGGCAGTTATCCTACCAAAACATTCAGTAAAGGCATACTGTAAAATAAGGATATCATCTAAAAATATGTGATGCATCAGATAGAGGTAAATTAAATTTTCACACGTTCCTGTGTATCAGACATGCTCATAGAATCCACTTGTTTGTGGCCTTCTGATGGATCACTTGTTAATAGAGATGCTCACTGACCCCCGAGTTTTGGTTTTGGATCTGGATTACCGTCAGGTTTTGGTTTTGCCAAAACCGCCCTTGCGTGTTTTGCTTTTGCTTAGCCATTTTTTAAAAATTTTAATTTTTTGGACTAAAATCACATAATTTAGGTATTATTATTTTGTACCTGAATTATTATTAACCTCACTAACACTAAATGCCAGTGATTTCCATTACATTTTTACCATCTCACTGGTCACAATATGCTTTTCAGTAATATAATCCTATAGCGCTTGAGTAATAGAATATATAACTCCACATGAACAAATCACACATCAATATACACACATCAAATAAAAACGTGCACTGGGTGGAACTTAGTTGCACCCATGTACTGGTAACATACAGCCAATACCCCTTTGGGGTGATCTAGTGTATTATTCAAATTGAATGTTGAATAAGGGTTGAAAAAGGCATGAGCTGGAATATAAAAAGTACCGTTATAGACTAGAGTCTAGAAGACGGTGTTGTGCCACACAATAAATCAATCTTCTCCGTTCTGTGGGGATGTATCATCCGTTTGGGCAAGTTGTGTTCCTGGATAGGATTTAAGCCTCGCGGTGGTGAGCGCTGCTGATCTCCGTGTCTACTCCAGAAATAGTGGATAATGCTGGGTAATGTAGTCCGTATGGAGTGATAAATCCTCCAGCGTTGGACACTGTATACCACAGCCACCGACAGTGCCTTTCCAAAGCGTGCACGGCAACCAAGGAAGACCAAAGCAATGGATCAATATAAAAAACTTTATTGTGACATACAAATTACATCAGTACTTACACTGAGGTTTGGGTCATGATGTTCCTAGTACTCCTCTACGCGTTTCGTTCCTTTAGGGAACTTTTTCAAGAGTGAGTAATGCCATAGTTAAGGTGCTTTATATACCATTTGTTTCAATTTGGTTGGTTAATTAAGACCAATCCTAAATTGCTATAGTTAACTCCTCATGTACTCTGTTCTGTGAGTATTCCTATCATCTACTAGTACAATCTTACAGCAGTTATTAAACATTTAAATAAAAATAAAACAATTCAATAAAATCAGCAATGAAATATAAAATATAAACAATATTTTATGATGTTAACAATATCTCATATAACTATAGTTGTAGTAAAGTTATATATATAAAAACTTATAAAATAAAATTATGTATATGAGAACATATATATGTATATAAAAAATAATTAAATATATATGTATATACAAAAAAGGCCCCACATAGTATACCAATCGCAAATTTACATGAGCATGTCTGTTTCTTTAAGACACATATAGGTGTCAGATCCATATTAATTGACCGACACCTAAATATGTATCCTCTAGTGTCTTCATAGACAATATGTGTTCTCTTAGTACCTTATTTCCATATATTAAATTATACTTGGTATATCTTAACAATGTAATAAATATGGCAACAACCATTATCACAAGGTTTTGTTGCTCTAACAAATTAATCTAACATGTTTCAACATAATATGAACAATAGTGATAATAAAATAAACTTATATTAAATTCCATCTAAATAAAACCAGATCAACTACTCTTTTTGTCTTACAGTAATGAGTTAATTTCAAAATCTATGTTCATCCCCCTAGGGGCCAAAGTCCGCAATTTGAACATCCATTTAATTTCCTCTTTATTCAGTTTTTTGATATAATCACCCCCCCTCCAATCTGGTCTGATTTGAGTCAGTGCCATAAACTTCAAACCAATGGGATTACCTCCATGGTGTGTTGCAAAATGCTGGGATACACTATGTAGCATATTCAATTTCTTAATGTTCCGAATATGTTCGCTAATGCGAATTTTTAATTTCCGTGTGGTTCGACCCACATATTGGGTATTACATGGACATTCCAATAGATATACTACATTTTTGCTGCTACATGTAAGGTGTTGTTTCACTTTGAATTGTTCCAAAGTCTGATTAGACTGAAAGGCACTAACAGGCTTATTAGATCTCAGGCTCAAACATTTACAGTTTGTACACATACCACAGTAATAAAAACCCCCTTTCTGGGTGATGTCTCTAAGCCAATTCTTTGATTCTAATTCTCCAGGTATATAACTATGTGTAATTTTCAGGGCCACATTAGGTGCTCTACGGAACACCAATTTTGGTTTGGGGGTAAGATGGTATACAGTTGTTCATCCTTCAACAACACATGCCAGTGTCTGTTGAGGATTTTTTTCAATTGTGAAGCCGATCTTGAATATTGTGTTATAAACACAGGTGTTTGTAATTGTGATACTGCCTGGTTCTTAGCTGGTTTTATTTTATACTTGAGCAGAGTGGAGCGATCTATATCCCTATTGGACTCATAAGCTCTTGTTACTAGGTCAGGGTCATATTTTTTCTCGAGAAATTTATCTCGCAACTGTGTACTCTGTTCTTTGTATACATCAAGATCCGTACAATTTCTACGGATTCTACGGAACTGGCCATGTGGAATATTGGTTAACCAATTATAGTGATGGTGACTTGTGGCCAAGATGTATCCGTTCACATCCACTGGTTTAATAAAAGTTTTGGTCTTTAACAAATTCCCTTCTACATATATCTCTAAATCTAAATACTCCACTCTACTCTGGCTACAGGTATGTGTAAAAATCAGATTGCTCTGGTTTTGATTTATATACAACAAGAATTCATCCAGTTGTGTACGTGTTCCTTTCCAGACTATGAGGACGTCATCTATATACCTCCTCCAGAGCACCAGGCTTTGTCCCTCTATACAACCCAAATAATGTAATTATGAATGGATAGTACAGGGAAGTTCAGTTCACCATCCAACACAGTAAGCAGTCGTCATTTTGTGGGAGGACCAATTTGTGGGAGGACCAGATGTAATCTTCCTCCCACTTGCTCATGAATAAATTAGCATAACTCGGGGCAAACCTGGTGCCCATTGCTGTTCCACGTGTCTGCAAGTAGTATGTCCCTTCATACCACAGGTAATTATGTTGTAATATGAATGCCATACTATCAATAACAAATTCAATCTGATTTTGTGGCAGAATACCTGCGTTCTCAAGATAAAATCTTGAACTAATTAGTCCCTGGTGGTGATCTATCACAGTATATAAGTTGGTGACATCACAGGTCACCAACCAAAAATCCTCTTTCCATTCTAAACTATCTAATATGTTAATTACCTGGGTAGTGTCCTGAATGTATGATTTTTGGATTTTAACATGATCTTGAAGAAAATAATCTACGTAATGGGACAGATTAGATGTCAGGGAACCAATCCCCGAAATAATTGGTCTTCCTGGGGGGTTGTCAATACTCTTATGGACTTTAGGTAAATAATAAATTACTGGCTTCCTAGGATGGAGTGTCTCTAGGTATTTAAACTCTTTTTGGGTCAGAATACCATTGTCTAATCCTGATTTTAAATGACAGATTAATAAATCATGATATTCTTGTGTTGGATCAGTAGGTAAACGAGAGTATGTCTCAATATCATTCAATATTCTTGACATTTCTATTCTATAATCTTCTATGTTTAGTATCACCAAACCGCCACCTTTATCAGCAGGCTTGATGATAATATTGGTGTTGTTCTGTAATCCAATTAATGCTTCTCTTTCTACCCTAGTCAAATTATCATTATGTCTGCATATTTTACTATCTATCTGTTCCAAATCGTCTGCAACTAATCTCTCAAAGGTACTTATAAGGTTACCCTTCATGTAACTGGGGTTAAAGGTCGATGGTAGTTTTAAATTGGTGTGTGTATATTGGTCCAGCGTTCGTGATTCAGGTAATTTCGTATTTATGAAATATTTCTTCAATGATAATTTACGTGTGAACCTATGTAGGTCTAAATATACTTCAAATTTGTTCATTTTGCTGGTTGGAGCAAACTTTATCCCCTTATTTAAGAGTGTTGTTTCGGATTGGGATAGATTATGTGAACTGAGGTTGAAAATCCCCATAGGCTGAGTACATGATGTTAATGTATTTTGATTTTCTTTGGGGTGTCTACACTTCTGGCCTCCTCTTTTTCCCCGTCTAGTTGACTTAGTTTTCGTTTTAGTACTGGGGATCTGGGCTCTGGGTGGGAATTTGTTCCAAAAAACTCCCTCCCATATCATTAGGAGTGATAGATTCCCTATCAGTCTGTGTAGGATTGGCTACCAATATTCTCTCATCAGATGTTACTGTACTTGATTTTGAATAGTGTAATGGTATGGCAGACAGTACCTCTATCTGGTTTGTATTTCGTACTTCTCCTTGTTCGACCAGAGGGTCCCTTTTTATAGTTCCTACCTGGGAAGTCTCTTCATCTACATTCGAATGGCCTGTATCTATCGGGTGATCGAGAATTACCTCAGATCTACCAGAGTGGGTCATTGAATTGTAGTGTGATTCTTGCCATCCTAATTGTAAGGACTCATAGGCTAATTGTTCATATTCCTCATCATCTGTATTACTCTCATATGTTGAAAAGATAGACATGTCCAATATTGACATTGAATGGGAGCCATCCTCAATCACTCCCAAATCTTGTGATATTGCACTTTTAGTGTGTAATAATTTCATGTATTCTTGATATGTGTACCCTAATTCCATATATCGTGGTGTTCTTCCAGTCATAGTTTTACATTGATATTGAGTATTCATTCTATAACCAAGGGATGGTGGCTTTAAGGATTGATTTTGCTGGGTATTTTTTACTTGGGTGTTAAACTTATTCCCAATTATTTTCCCTTTTTGGGACTTCTTATTTTTACATGTCTTGTTTGTACAGCTTTTTATGGCTTCTAAATCCCTTCTAATTTTCCCCTCTTTCTTTTTAATAATCCTCTGTTCCTCATCCAAAATCTTCTGCTTAATTACTAACAATAATTCCAGATATCCCGTGTTGTCATGATATTAACTCATATCTGTTTCTATGTCTTGGATGTCTTTATGAATTTTGGACATTGCAGTTTTCTGATTTTCTATCAATACATGCATGAGAGATAAGGAACATTCTAACAAGATATTCTGCCATTTTTCTTTAAAATTTATACTCATATTTGTTGTGGTGGGTAATTTTTTGATTTTAAGTCCTTTAGGTACTAATTTCTGTCCCACATACCATTCCAATGTATTAATATTCCACCACAATTTCACCTCTTTCTTCAGTAATTTTTCTAATTTTAACATTTTCTGACAGAACTCTTGGTTATAAGCTGTGTGTGTTCTGGTCTTATCAAATTGCCCAAATAGTTGGTTAATAAGGGTCTCCCTATATTTAATATTCAATGTTGTTTCCATATTATTCTTAATTATTCGCAATGAACCCAATTAGAAAAATAAAAACCCCAAATCTATATCCACCCCACAATTGGAATAATGGATTATATATAAAAAGAGTGTATACACAAATACTCACAAAACCATATACACTGAATGAGCTGCTATTATCCCAAGTGGGAGAACCAAATGCAATATATAGAGTATATTGGGAACAAGCGCTCAAATCCAGAATTAAAAACATACACCCTATCACAAGCAGCACATAGAGAGACTCTCTCCCAAGAGCCCAATGTTAATCCTGTAATATAATCCTATAGCGCTTGAGTAATAGAACATATAACTCCACATGAACAAATCACACATCAATATACACACATCAAATAAAAACGTGCACTGGGTGGAACTTGGTTGCACCCATGTACTGGTAACATACAGCCAATACCCCTTTGGGGTGATCTAGTGTATTATTCAAATTGAATGTTGAATAAGGGTTGAAAAAGGCATGAGCTGGAATATAAAAAGTACCGTTATAGACTAGAGTCTAGAAGACGGTGTTGTGCCACACAATAAATCAATCTTCTCCGTTCTGTGGGGATGTATCATCCGTTTGGGCAAGTTGTGTTCCTGGATAGGATTTAAGCCTCGCGGTGGTGAGCGCTGCTGATCTCCGTGTCTACTCCAGAAATAGTGGATAATGCTGGGTAATGTAGTCCGTATGGAGTGATAAATCCTCCAGCGTTGGACACTGTATACCACAGCCACCGACAGTGCCTTTCCAAAGCGTGCACGGCAACCAAGGAAGACCAAAGCAATGGATCAATATAAAAAACTTTATTGTGACATACAAATTACATCAGTACTTACACTGAGGTTTGGGTCATGATGTTCCTAGTACTCCTCTACGCGTTTCGTTCCTTTAGGGAACTTTTTCAAGAGTGAGTAATGCCATAGTTAAGGTGCTTTATATACCATTTGTTTCAATTTGGTTGGTTAATTAAGACCAATCCTAAATTGCTATAGTTAACTCCTCATGTACTCTGTTCTGTGAGTATTCCTATCATCTACTAGTACAATCTTACAGCAGTTATTAAACATTTAAATAAAAATAAAAAAATTCAATAAAATCAGCAATGAAATATAAAATATAAACAATATTTTATGATGTTAACAATATCTCATATAACTATAGTTGTAGTAAAGTTATATATATAAAAACTTATAAAATAAAATTATGTATATGAGAACATATATATGTATATAAAAAATAATTAAATATATATGTATATACAAAAAAGGCCCCACATAGTATACCAATCGCAAATTTACATGAGCATGTCTGTTTCTTTAAGACACATATAGGTGTCAGATCCATATTAATTGACCGACACCTAAATATGTATCCTCTAGTGTCTTCATAGACAATATGTGTTCTCTTAGTACCTTATTTCCATATATTAAATTATACTTGGTATATCTTAACAATGTAATAAATATAGCAACAACCAATTATTTTTATTTAAATGTTTAATAACTGCTGTAAGATTGTACTAGTAGATGATAGGAATACTCACAGAACAGAGTACATGAGGAGTTAACTATAGCAATTTAGGATTGGTCTTAATTAACCAACCAAATTGAAACAAATGGTATATAAAGCACCTTAACTATGGCATTACTCACTCTTGAAAAAGTTCCCTAAAGGAACGAAACGCGTAGAGGAGTACTAGGAACATCATGACCCAAACCTCAGTGTAAGTACTGATGTAATTTGTATGTCACAATAAAGTTTTTTATATTGATCCATTGCTTTGGTCTTCCTTGGTTGCCGTGCACGCTTTGGAAAGGCACTGTCGGTGGCTGTGGTATACAGTGTCCAACGCTGGAGGATTTATCACTCCATACGGACTACATTACCCAGCATTATCCACTATTTCCGGAGTAGACACGGAGATCAGCAGCGCTCACCACCGCGAGGCTTAAATCCTATCCAAGAACACAACTTGCCCAAACGGATGATACATCCCCACAGAACGGAGAAGATTGATTTATTGTGTGGCACAACACCGTCTTCTAGACTCTAGTCTATAACGGTACTTTTTATATTCCAGCTCATGCCTTTTTCAACCCTTATTCAACATTCAATTTGAATAATACACTAGATCACCCCAAAGGGGTATTGGCTGTATGTTACCAGTACATGGGTGCAACTAAGTTCCACCCAGTGCACGTTTTTATTTGATGTGTGTATATTGATGTGTGATTTGTTCATGTGGAGTTATATGTTCTATTACTCAAGCGCTATAGGATTATATTACAGGATTAACATTGGGCTCTTGGGAGAGAGTCTCTCTATGTGCTGCTTGTGATAGGGTGTATGTTTTTAATTCTGGATTTGAGCGCTTGTTCCCAATATACTCACAATATGCTTTTCATACACTTTCAGTCAAATACTGCAGCAATCTGGCTGGATGGTAAGCGACAGAGCAATGACTCAAACACACGGCAGTTCCTAGCACATCTAGGAAATATTGCCACACAGCAGTGGCAGAAAAGAAAAGTGGTGAAAGATGGAATTGTCCTTGGATCATGAAACCAGTTATGGTTCATTTGATCGCTCCACCTGTTTCTTGGATAAGTGAGGTAATTCTACAGCTAACACATGGCAATGATCGCTCCACCTGTTTCTTGGATAAGTGAGGTAATTATACAGCTAATACATGGCAACGATCACTTCGCCTGTTTCTTGCTTAAGTGAGGTAACTCTACAGCTAATACATGGCAACGAGCACTGACCCCCCCTGGGATGCATGCTTTTATCAGACGCACACCAATCCAGGGTGCCAGACAATGCACTAAAAAGAGCCATTGAAATTCACAGCAAAAAGCCAGTTCATCAGTGAGCTTCGAATCAACCCCAATTCCCACAAAATTATAATCTAGTTAGGTACCTTTCATGTAAAGTACTGATTACAAACACATACAAAACAAAACACGTGTGGGAGAATGTGGCCTCTAAGAGCCTGACTACTAGACACAAAGACATTGCATGGATGACTATCCAGGGATGTCTGCCTCTCAGGACATTCATGCACTCCCGGAACCTGTGCCGATATGTCCACTGCCCCTTCTGCATCACCAGAAGGGAAACAGCACAGTGTATTTTTTTGGAACTGCACAGGCACTGTTGGATGCCTTGGAACATGAACATAAGGACAGTGTGCCCAGAACTTGTCTTTTATACCATTAGGTATTTTATGGATTATTTCCTGGGACCCACATCATTGGGGCAATTCAGGAGGCCTGGAGCCTAATGAACTGCTTTAAGGATGCTATTTGGCTTGCCAGAAATCGCCTCATCTTGAAAAGGGAGAAGATGACCATCCAGGACTGTCGCAGGCTGATCCACGGCCTACTAAGAGACTATAACACCATTGACAGTCCTCAGTAAGAGGAAGATGATTAATTTTCTGTCTCCCTCTTCTCTTTCTCCCCCTATGTGTCTGTTTATTCAATGTAACACTGTTGAATTTGCCTGCAAATTCTACAGACAAGCCTGCTTGTCTTCCTCTTCATCATTGACTCTTAGCAATGGAGCACTCGTCTTTGGGTGTATATTAGACCCTACACTTATTAGTGCAAATTAAGAAAAAAAGGCTGCAAAGACTTGTAGATTAATAAAAATGACCAAAGCAGCTCTTCTACAAGGGTGTATATATTGGACCCTACACTTAGTAGTGTAAATTAAGAAAAAAAGCCTGCAAAGACTTGTAGATTAATAAAAATGTCCAAAGCAGCTCTTCTATAAGGGTGTATATATTAGACCCTACACTTATTTGTGCAAATTCAGAAAAATACAGTTTAATCACTACTAGGCCCTCCCTAAACAAGCTAACAATGGGCTTGTTAGAGTAATGGCAGAAACGCATATCAGTGCCAGGAAAGATTAATGGTGCAAGATGGAATTGTCCTTGGGCCCTCCCACCCACCAATATGTTGGATCTTACAAAGGACATGCACACTTTAACAAACCAAGCACTTTAGCGACAAGGGCTGCCACTTTTGTGGCTGAAGTGCTTGGTTTGTTTGGGCCCTCACTAAACCAGCTATCAATGCCCTAAAGGCATGTTAGACCAACAGTGCTGTGAAATTAATTCTACACTGTCAAGATGTTGTCGTCATCATCTTCAGCAGCATCAGTACTCTCCCGCCCGCTCGGATTCCAAATCGAGGCCAAACGTCATTGTGACGTCGGGGCTCGGTTCTCGCGATAATTGAAAATTTTAAATACCTGCCTCCACAGCAATCCATCGCCAGAGGGACAGAGCAGGGTGTAGTCACAGGATAACAATTCTGATTACAATTCTGATAACAATTGATAGAGGAGTCTTTTTTTCAATATTTGGCACTACAAGTGCTTTGGGGTGTCCCCCATTCTTTTGCATTAATATTTCTGGCTGTCAAAAGTCCTGTTTGTCAGCAGTCTAAAAAAATAATTTTTAGCACTCTCAAGTGCTTTTGCGGTGTCCCCCATTCTTTTGCATTAATATTTCTGGCTGTCAAAAGTCATATTTGTCAGCAGTATCTAAAACAATTTGTAGCACTACAAGTGCGTTGGGCTCATAATGGATTCAAAGCAGTCCACATATGAGCAGAATCAGCAACCAGGTTCTGTCACCAGTCCTGATGGTAGTGTTCCCAGTACGTCATCTGGGAAAGGCAATGTCAAACTACACAGTCTTTTGAAATCAGTCAAAAAAACACACACCAAAGAAAAAATTACTGTGTTGAAGCGCTAAAGAAGTGTAACTGAGGAAAAGTTAAGTGCTGATAAAAAAAAAATTGCCAACATGCCATTCTAAACACGCAGTGGCAAAGAGAGAATGAGGCCTTCACCTTTGTCTATTAGTGGCAGATCAAAAAATGTTACCGAGCCTACAAGTGGTGCACAACTTCTATTACGCGTCAAAGCCGAGCTGCAAGAAAACCGTAAGGCATTTGAGGATAATGTTTGCTCTGAATCACAAATGACACCAATCCCTGTGGAGAGTCCATCCAACAGGTGGGATGTCTAATCGTGAGCATTCTGTTAGTGTACCCATAAAGAGGGACCCTTTCAGCAGTTCTGCTGATGTGTGCCTGAACAGCCAGAGTGTAGCCGGTGATACACAAATTGAGAATGCCACTTTGGAAATAGAAACAATCATTTGCTAGGGGAAGCAAATATGACAGCAGTTACCCAGTCACCAAGCGAATCACAGACACCATGGCTGCCATGTTAGTGTTAGATCTGCGTCCAATATCCACAATAAACGCAGCTGGTTTTTCACAGTTAATTGAGGTTTTGTGTTTGCGTTACAGAATTCCATCGCAACACCATTTTTCTCATAAAGCTATTCCACAACTATACCAAAAAGTGTGTACAAATGTAAAGATTGCGCTGAAAAATGTCATTCTGCCCACTGTCCACTTAACCACAGATATGTGTACAAGTGGAAGTGGTCAAACCAAAGACTATATGACTGTGACAGCCCACTGGGTTGGTCATTCACCTTCACCAGCAGGAACAGCAGCAGCATGTACACCACAACGTAACATTTGTCACAGGCAGACCACTCTTTGTATCACCGGCTTCACTAACAGGCATACAGCTGACAATTTGTTACGCATACTAAGAGATGTGATTGATACATGGCTTATACCACTTGGACTCTCCCCAGGATATGTCATTTCTGATAACGCCAACAATATAGAACGAGCATTACAGCTGGGTGATTTCCAGCACATTCCCTGTTTTGCTCACACCATCAACTTGGTGGTGCAGAGCTTCCTACGAAATAACCATGAGGTGCAGGAGATGCTTTCGGGGGCCAGTAAGATTTCAGGCCATTTCAGGCATTCGGCCATAGCATGAAGGAGATTGCAGCAGCTCCAAGAGCAGTTTAACTTGCCCTGCCACCAACTTAAGCAGGAGGTGGTAACTAGGTGGAATTCCACCCT
Organism: Mixophyes fleayi; assembly: GCF_038048845.1. Taxonomy (NCBI): domain Eukaryota; kingdom Metazoa; phylum Chordata; class Amphibia; order Anura; family Limnodynastidae; genus Mixophyes; species Mixophyes fleayi. Next base: position 185,623,873 of record NC_134403.1, on the reverse strand, counting down.
GTACATGCTGCAGAGGATGGAGGAACAGCGCAAAGCCATCCAAGCATATTGCACAAGCCATGACATTGGGAAAGGAGGGGGCATGTATTTCAGTCTTGCACAGTGGGGAATCCTTTCAGTGCTGTGCAAGGTGCTGAAACTATTTGAAGTTGTGACGTGTGAAGTGAGTGCAGATTCTGCTAGTTTGAGCCAAGTCATTCCTTTAATTAGATTATTGGAAAAGCAGCTTGAGAAACTGAGGGAGGAGATGAAAGCAAGCAATTCCGCAAAGTATGTTGGCCTTGTCGATCAAGTACTTAATTCGTTTCACAATGATCCTCGAGTTATTAAGATCTTGAGCTCGGATCAGTAAGTTTTGGCCACTTTGCTTGATCCAAGGTTTAAGATCTTCATTGAGTCTTTGCTTCAAAATGAACGAGATGTGAACTTTTGCAAGGAGCTATTGCTCAGCAAGTTGTCTGCTGAACTGGGCCTTGGCTTGACGACGTGTCCTCCTTCAGTTTCTCAAGCAGCTGCTGCTGGTAAAAAATTAAATTTTCAAAAAAAAAGGCAGGGAGGACGCAGAGGGCAGACCAGAACAGTTTAACATCTGGGCTGGTTTGAAGGATTTTTCAAAACAATCTGTGACCTTGCCCATAACTCCATCCAATATAAGTATTAACATGCAAAGGATGGTGGAGGATCACTTTCAAGAGGTAATTGATATGGAAATGTCAGACAGTCCCTTTCCTTACTGGGAAGAAAAGCAGGCCATTTGGAAACCCATGTACAAACTTGCTTTGCAATACTTAAGCTGCTCACCCTCCAGTGTGTACTCTGAACGAGTGTTCAGCACAGCAGGGAACTTAGTCAGTGATCGCCGTCGAAGGGTACTTCCCAAAAATGTGGAGAAAATGATGTTTATAAAAATGAACTACATCTTCCACGAGGAAGGCCTTCACCATCCAAGACATCCAAGCACTGACTGTTCTCTAATGGTGGATTCAAGCGGCGATGAATTGATAGTCTGTGATGATGACGTACACACTGATGAGGGTGAGGATGAAGCTGAAGATGATGACGATAACATCTTTTTAAAACTTTCTATGTAAGTGTAGGGTGCAATCTACCCACAAAGAGGAAAGGGACTTGGGGCATTTTCATATCACGTACCGTCTTGAAAGGCTGCTGTTTGGGGCAATTTCTCCTTAAGGGTAGGGTGTCATATACAAAGTGACCCCAAGAGGGCCTAGAGAGACAGAAACCAAACTGCCTTTGTCCATTTCTATTAATATTGTACAGTCTATAATGGCTGAATTTTTTTGTATTTTCTACAACTGGAGGGGGGCCTAGAGAGACAGAAACCAAACTGACTTTGTCCATTTCTTTACATATTTAAGTATAAGTGTAGGGTGTAATATACATCCAAAGACGATGGCTGCATTGCCAATATTCATAGATGGAGAGGAAGACAATCTGGTCTGTGTGTAGAATTAATGAAGGCCTACCAGGAATTAAACTGTTTTTTGGATAATTTATTAGCTTTACAATTACATAACTAATCCAAGAAACAGGTGGAGCACTAAATTTGGTTATTTTAGGCCCAAAAACATTAATTTTTAAACAAAATAGCAAACCAAAACCAAAACACGCAATCACGGTTTGGCAAAACCAAAACACGACGGTAATCCAGATCCAAAACCAAAACACGGGGGTCAGTGAGCATCTCTAATTTAAATATAAAATATCAGGGCCACAGCTCACAACATTAGAGTTTTATTCAGTTCGTTAAAAATTACACTAACAAGCATGGCTGGTGTCAGCACATTTTGGTTAATCCAAGCGGGACTGGTCCTGTCTGGTAACATAGTGTGACTCATACACCAACACATTTGCCTCTTCAGTAAATAGGTACAAGTTTAATATCAAGTTGTCATGAACAATAGGCACCCAAATAAAAATATGATTTGAAAGCATTATATCACTTAATAAATTTCACAGCCATCAGTCCACTTCCTCAGACGAGTGCTATTCCAGAGCTGGCTATGGACTATGTGAAGAATGAAAACCTCCAGCACAGTAAATGACAGTCATACTACACTATGGTATGTGTCTATATATCAGCACCATGCCATGCTGGTGCTTCACTATTTAGCTGTAATTATAGTACATCAGCTCAGGGAATACCAAAAGTATCATAGTTTATTTAAGATGCTATGTGGAATGGTCTTTGAGGTTGAAAACATTTTGAGGGTCATTTATGAGAGCCCTGCAATACAAAATGTGCTAGCCTCTTCATAAATACCTGTGTGTGTATACCAACAAGTGTAAACATTTTCCTGGCATTTTCTTCTGCTAACTTCAGACTCCTTTGTGAGCCCTACCTCTGCGCAGCCTATGCAATATACATACCAGGGGCCTGATTCATTAAGGAAAGTACTAATTTATTTTACTTAAGTTTTCTCCAGGACAAAACCATGTTACAATGCAAGGGGTGCAAATTAGTTTTTTATTTTGCACATAGGTTAAATACTGGCTTTTTTTCCTAGATCAACTTTAAATTTCAGTGCATAAATAAGCTATCAAGTATTTGCATGCTACGTAAAAAAAACAGCCAGTATTTAACTTACGTGCAAAATGAAAATAAAAAAATTGCACCCCTTGCATTGAACATGGTTTTGTCCAGAAAACTTAAGTAAGAAAACTTACTCAAGTTCTTACTTAACTTCCTTAATTAGTCAGGCCCAAAATTATTTCTAAACCATGCCTACTTGTGTCTCTTTGTACCTGCCTCGTGGACTACCACAATCCAGCCACAATACATGCATCTCCACAATGCTGCCATCCTCGCTCAACATGTAAGTACAGGCATACTGGCTAATATTTCTGACTGGTGCTTGGGTGCTGTATATGACCACCATTTTTTCAGTGCTGATGTTTGAATGTTTCCAACAGCTGTAATCATTTTGCTGACACTGAAGGGGTTATGCTCTTTGCAGAAAGGGAAAAGACAGGATAAAGACACATTTAATAAATTGCAGATACTTGTCATGTTGAATTCTGGATGGCTGTCAAGTCTGCAGATGGATTGTAAAATTCAATAAAACATACATTTTCTGCTTGCCAAAAGCTCATTTACAGCTGTAAATATACAATGACATTAAATAGTATAATTAAACATCTCTATGGCAACGCAGGAGAACTACCAATTGCAGACATGTAGTACTATTTCATACAGACTGAGAGCTTTTTTGCCTTTGTTGCCAAGCATTGTTATGTGATTAGCTTTGTAAACTGTGCTAGTATTATGTACTTCCTTAGGAAATCTCACCATGTGAGATTGTAAACTGATGAAGTCTTGATAACGTATGATAAATGTCCATCTGGTGTTGGCTCTTGCTGATAAAAATTGGCAGAATGTTGTAGAATATTGTAATACATATTTGGTTACAATATCAACTTGTACTTTTTTAAAACCATTACATCATGTATTTTCAATGTGTTTCTGTTCAATTTTAATTTATTAACCCAGTTATTGAAAAGAGTGTATGCTTATGCACTACAGTCCATGTAAAAACATCTGTTAAAAGTACATTAAACTTTGCTAGATTAAGCAAAAATACTTCCAAAGTGAGTTATGTACATGCCCCAATATTTTTGGTAAAGCCTGACAGAGGTATTAAAGGGGCCAGTAACTGGTGGACAATAGGGGTCTGAGTGCGGCATGCAGCCATCCTTACCAGAACGATTTGCTCGATTTGGTCCTTTTCCTATCTGCTGTCACAGAGAACTTAGTGCATGAACAAATGTAAAATAAAGAGACTTACCTTGAACCCGACGCTGGAGATCACCGATGGAAGCACAATGCTGAAAGCAAGCCATTCCGATTGAAGAAGTGTTCGGCAGTGCGGGAGGACGTCATTGCGACAGCTGTCAATACAAATTTAAAGCGGCACTGTGGGCTTAAGTGTTTAAGCACTTAAACTTAGGGCTCCCCATATTGCCGCTTTAAACTTGTATTGACAGCCGTCACGATTACGTCATCCCCGCACTGCCGACCACTTCTGCAATCGGAATGGCTTGCTTTCAGCATTGTGCTTCCATCGGTGATCTCCAGCGTCGGGTTCAAGGTAAGTCTCTTTATTTTACGTTTGGATTTTAATTCTTTAGGGTTTTTTTTGTAGGAATTGCCCCTGTCGGTATTGTGGTAATCGTATAAACAATTACCACCACTTTAGAACACACCTTCCCTGACTCAACTCTCCATGTGGGCATAAGTGCCAGAATCGATCAAGTCTGCATAGGCGCATATGAGTGAACCAACTTTCTGGCTATGCACAGACCAATTTCATGCAAAATACACTATGCAAACTGGCGTACATCCCACTATGCATCAGCCTCAGTGTATGTAACATGATGTTTCCATTGGCTAAATTACACTTACTTTTAATGCTGATACATTGATTTCATAATGAGACTGATTCATTAAGGCATGCAAAATGAACGCATTGTGCAGTTTTGTTTTTTGTTTTTTTTAAAAAAAACACACATTCATATTCAACTAGAAGCGGATCTGAAGAGAGATTTCTGTTGAATACTGGTCTAGGTCCGCTCTGCTTTAACAGACAATACACTGCTGGATATGTACATTACATATATGGAATATAAAATCCTAGCAGCAGCACAAAAAAGTATTCTATCATTGTCACCTATTAATAATAAAGTCAATAATGAACGCTGCTATATGTGCTCGAGCTTGGAACACCCTTACTGTACATTGACTACGTTCATACGCCCATTCCCCTCCATGTTCCACCTCTGAAATCGTAGCCTGAAGTAACTTAATTATGGGGGATTTTAATTATCCGGACATTGATTGGAGTACTGAGACCTGCGGTACAGCTAGGGGAAATAGGTTTCTGAGCACGCTAAAAGACCATTACATGTCCCAATTAGTTGAGGAACCAACTAGGAACCGGACTATACTGGACCTAGTAATAACAAACAATGTAGACGTAATATCAAATATTTAAGTAAAGGAGCACTTGGGAAACAGTGATCATAATATGGTCTCATTTGAAATTAGTTTCCAGAAACAACAGTATAAGGGATCAACTAGGACTTTAAACTTTAAAAAGGCAAATTTTAATATGCTAAAGGAGTCTATAAAGAGCATAGACTGGGACAAAGCCTTTGAAGGAAAAAATACGGAAGAAATGTGGGCTGTCTTTAAAATGTTGTTGGAAACATACACGTATAAGTTCATTCCTATAGGAAATAAATGTAAAAGAATTAAGTCTAAACCAATGTGGCTAAATAAAAAGGTAAGGGAAGAAATGCAAAGGAAGAAGCGTGCATTTAAATTGTTTAAGTCTGAAGGGTCAGAGGAGTCCTTCCATAGGTACAAGGAATGTAATAAAACATGCAAAAAGGAAATTAGATTGGCTAAATTAGAAAATGAAAGGCACGTTGCAAAAGAAAGTAAGACAAACCCCAAAAAGTTTTTTAAGTATATAAATGGCAAAAGGATTAAAAAAGATAATATAGGACCACTAAGAAGTGAGATGGGTGAATTGATAAATGATACTAAGGAAAAAGCAGAGATATTAAACACGTTCTTTTCTTCAGTATTTACCAGAGAGGAACAAATGGCAGGAGTAATACATAAAAATGGAAATGAAACCATGCCATTAATTAATACTTGGTTGTCAGAGGAAGAAGTCCAAAGGCGACTGAAGAATATTAAGATAAATAAAGCTCCAGGTCCAGATGGCATACACCCAAGGGTCCTTATGGAATTAAACTCGGAAATAGCTAGACCGCTATTCTTAATTTTCAGAGATTCAATCTCATCAGGCTCAGTACCAATGGATTGGAGAATAGCAGATGTGGTGCCGTTGTTTAAAAAGGGGACGAGATCACAACCAGAGAATTATAGACCTGTAAGCCTGACATCAATAGTGGGGAAACTACTGGAAGGTATTTTAAGGGACAGTATTCAGGATTACTTGGTACGCAATAAAATTATTAGTGGGAATCAACATGGATTTGTGAGGGATAGGTCATGTCAAACTAATCTAATTAGTTTCTACGAGGAAGTTAGTGGGAACTTAGACCAGGGCAGGACAGTAGATGTGGTCTACTTAGATTTTGCAAAGGCCTTTGATACAGTGCCACACAAGAGGTTGGTTTACAAAATAAGGGAACTGGGTCTAGAAATCAAAATTTGTACTTGGATCGAAAACTGGTTAGAGAATAGGGAACAGAGAGTTGTGATAAATGGAACATTTTCTAATTGGTCAAAGGTCTTAAGTGGAGTTCCTCAAGGTTCCGTGCTGGGACCACTCCTTTTTAATATATTTATTAATGACCTTGGTGATGGTTTAGAGAGTAAAGTTTCTATTTTTGCAGATGACACTAAACTCTGTAAGGTAATAAAATCAGAGCAAGATGTAGCTTCTCTACAGAGAGACTTAAATAAACTGGAGGATTGGGCGGCTAAATGGAATATGAGGTTTAACACAGATAAATGTAAGGTTATGCATTCAGGGATCAAAAACAAGAACGCAATCTATAAATTAAATGGAATTAATTTGGGAGAATCTATAATGGAAAAGGATTTGGGAGTGCTCGTAGACAGTAGACTTAGCAATAGTGCTCAATGTCAAGCAGCAGCTGCAAGGGCAAACAAAGTATTGGCATGCATAAAAAGGGGCATAGATGCAAGGGAAGACAGTGTAATTTTGCCACTGTATAAATCATTGGTAAGACCTCATCTTGAATATGCAGTACAGTTCTGGGCACCACTCTATAAAAAAGATAATTTGGAACTAGAAAGGGTTCAGAGAAGGGCGACAAAATTGATAAAGGGTATGGAGTCATTAAGTTATGAGGAAAGGTTAGCCAGTTTAGGCATGTTTACTTTAGAAAAGAGGCGTCTAAGGGGAGATATGATTACTATGTACAAATACATTAGGGGTCAATACAGAGAGCTTTCATGGGAACTTTTTACCCCAAGGACCATACACAGGACACGTGGTCATCCCCTAAGGTTAGAGGAGAGGAAATTTCACAACCAGCAAAGGAAGGGGTTCTTTACAGTAAGGGCAGTCAAGATATGGAATTCATTGCCAGGGAAGGTTGTGATGGCAGATTCAATAGATATGTTTAAGAAAGGGTTAGACAAATTTTTAGCGGAAAGGTGTATCCAGGGATACGACCGTTAATTTAAAATAAAGGATAGTAGTGGATATAGGGTAAAAATTGGATTGCAATATTGAGTCTGGGGGGGATTTTCAAAATTGAAACAGATGGGCGGTTGCCTACTCTGGATTAATTACAAATATAAGTGCAGGATCGCAGGAGATCCAAAATAGGTTGAACTTGATGGACTGGTGTCTTTTTTCAACCTCATCAACTATGTAACTATGTAACTTGTTCCCTGGCGTATAGTTCATTACTGGACATGTGCAGAGCAATCTAACGTAAAATATGGCACATATTGGCATTTACTCTTCTTAATGGATCAGGCCCAATATTTTCTGACAATCCTTTACAAATATGCTGCAAGGCAACCTAGTTGGATTAAAAGCTTGTGATACCACTGAAAATGAGCATGTTCCCCACCACTGAGCTCCGTCCTTAAGAAGGGTTTAATTGAGAGAGAGTTGATACAAGAAAGTCTTGAGAAGTGTTAATACTTTATTTTTATCAATTAGCAAAATGCAAAGTGAATGAACAGAAGAGAAATCCAAATCAATATTTGGTGTGACCAACTTTTTCCTTCAAAACAGCATCAATTCTTCTAAGTACACTTGCACACAGTTTTTGAAGGAGCTCAGCAGGGAGGTTGTGCCAAACATCTTGGAGAACTAACCACAGATCTTCTGTGTATATAATCTTTCTCAAATCCTTCTGTCTCTTCATGTAATCCCAGACAGACTCCGATGGTGTTGAAATCAGGGCTCTGTGGGGACTATATCATCACTTCCAGGACTCATTGTTCTTCGTTACGATGATAATTATTAATGACATTGGCTGTATGTTTGGGGTCCTTGCCTTACTGTAGAATACTGTTGGAGCTGATCAGACGCCTCCCTGATGGTATTACATGATGCATAAGTACCTTCCTGTATTTCTCAACATTGAGGACACCATTAATCCTAACAAAATCCCCAACTCCATTTGCTGAAATGCAGCCCCAAACTTGCAAGGAACCTCCAACATACTCCATTGTTGCCTGCAGACACTCACTATTGTACCGCTCTGTATTGTGCAGTGTCTTGGGTCACAAAGCTCTGCACATTATCAAGCTAAGGCCAGTGGCATAGTATGCCAGCTAACATTGCCAGTCATCGTCCTTCCTTCCATTATCGCTTTACTGTAATGATTTATATCCACATTGTGCATAGTTTTTTTTTATGTATTTGTGCTGTTCAAACTGGACTTTTCAGTAATATAATACCATGCTCTAAGCTAACATTATGACTGTTTTTCTTGTGGCAGTGACAGCAATTCATTGTATAAGTGGCAATAAAATGGTTATTTGGGCACCTTGGAAACGATGGCTTTGGTGCCATTACTCTTGTATGGCCTTAATCATGTCAGTCATATTCTTCTGTTTTTCCTTTTGCTTTTGTATATATATATATATATATATATATATATATATATATATATATATATGGTGTTAATAAACTTTATAACACATTACTATACACACAGTAACTTATGAAAGAATGTAATTTCCTTTTAGTAATTAGTTTGTGATGTCACATGCTAAACCTTTCTACTGCTCAAACAATAATAAACATGGTCTGTCTTACCCACAGCAAAATAAGGAAATATATAAGTCCAACTCAAGGCTTTACACTGCTCCTCACAAAAAAATGGGTAAGTTAAATATTATATTACATGCTTCTGACAGGATTCCTAAATTTAACATCACCCTTAAAAAGGAGCCCATGCGGTATTTTCATAAAAAGTGATAGGATGTGAGAAGCAAGCTGCACCAGTCTTATACCAATCTCCATGGAAACGTAAGCTATATACAGTAAATTACTCAGCAAGTCATGCCAGGCTTTGCACCTGAGGACTTAAGAGGTCTGTAACTGCTGAATAACACTGGATGAAAATCACTTGATTTCATGGCTCCATTTTTGGGAGAGAAGATTGTTGAGGGATTTTGTAAGCCCTAAGCTGATTAGAAGTTAATGATGTGTTTCTGATGGAACGTTTAATAAATATACCATTTATTTGGTGTTTTAGAGAAGTCTGTTATTTCCTCTTGAAAATCCTTAACTGGTCAACAGGATACTACACACTCCATAAAACAAAAATCAAAATGTATAGACTTTGTTCACCTATGAGCAACAGATAACTCTTGTGCATAAAATGCACATTATTATGTGTCTCTTACAAGGGAAATATGCTACATACTGATTAACAGAGCAGAACATGAAAACACTGCATATTTAGGAGTCCTTGGGCTACAGGATTGTTAATCTTACGCAATACAGCCAAATACATCCAAATGGTATTGATTAGAATAGGTTTCTATGCGTAGCAAGAATATATTGGGCACACATGTAGAACATTACATTCCACATTGCATTTTATCCAGAAAATCAGCACAGCAGGGGAACAGTATGTATTTTACATTGCTCAATTAGAAAAATGTTGTTCTGATTGCTTGTAAACATGGTCTAGAAATGGAAATAGAAATGTAACAGCTCACAATGAGAAAACGGAGAACTATATGTGCCATAGGGTTTATTTAATGAGAAGATTACATGTCAGTTTTGTTTAGTTGGACATGATGCTCTAATGGATGTTGCTTGCTCAAAGTTCAATGCAATGTATTATTTCAGCCTCATAAAATACCATCGCACAGTAGTTGCTTCACTGTCCTGCAGCGTTGGGCATGTGGAATTGTGACTTGAGTTGGATTTGGGTTCACATAGGTTTCCTTCAGGTAATTTACCTCTGACAAACTTGATTTGCGTGCCTGTGGTAGGTATAGTAGCTCAGCTGGTGCAGGGACTAATGTGATATAAAACAGTTCTCTTCAGCATTGCAGAATATATTGGTGCTGATGTTTTGAAAACTGAAGGGCTCTCTCAGAATTCAATTTGTGCCTATCCACTGGTGGGCAGTACAATGGCACAGTATTTAGCATTCCCAGCCCTGCATCAAATTTGCCCCTCATTTTCTATATAGCCTGGTGTCATTTTTTATTTATTTAAGTTCACATGCACATTTACTTAGTTTATAGCTAGAAGTAAATCCAGCTAAAATATACAGTTTTGCATTTTGACAAAACCATGTTGTGCGGCAAAGAGAGTGAATTTAAGATGTGCGTACAGAAAGGGCATGCAGAAATGGCATGCGTACAGAATGGCATCCCTCACCCCTGAGGGTGCTAGACATCTAACTCCCTCAGTTGCTGCACCTCTAGCTCCCAGTTAAACATTCACTGTAAGCCTACCTTCAGACCTCCTCAATATTTTTATTGTTATGTACATAAGACAAGGTTTAGTGGCTAGATATTTAATATGTAATGCTATGTCTGCTCCCCACTATGTACCCTCCTCCCCTCTCCCCCCTCTTTTTTTTGTACCCCTTTCCCCCCATACTTATAATCCTTTAATAAAAGATATTGATGTTAAAAAAATAAAATGTCCATACAGATATAGAGTTGTCCTAGCTCAACTCTAAGTCACAGTGTAAAACTAAAGCTGTATTTGTGTCTAACATGCTAAAGCAGGCACTATTATTCTGCAAGCATATAAGCAAATCATCTGCACCCCTTGCATGAAAACATAGTTTGTCCATGTACAATGTTTATTTAGATTTACACACTTATGATACACAGCACGTATTTTTTTTCCCCTCAATATGTTACTTAGAATTGGGGATGTAATCTAAAGGAGAAAATTTAGTTATTTGTTGGGTTCACTTTCATTATATAAGTAAACATTCTCTGATCCATATTTCCATATTCTTCTAACAGGAGAATACTTGCTTAGCTGAGGTAAGGTAAAATATCATTCATAGTCCAACAGAATGGTGCCAATAGTGGGTAAACTATCATGACAATGCTTGTTTGACTATAACAAGCAATAAATATTGAACAATCTGGGCCTGATGTAGAGTTGGGCGCAAATTGCACTTTTAGCTAAGGATCCGTCTCAGTTTGCACTCCAGACTGAGACAGATCTCCCCCTTGCACCTCTCTGCCCTTAGAGAGGTGGAACGGGGACAGTAATGGCGAGTCTAGCAATGTAAAGATGTGTTCATGCTCTTTACATGCTATGCTGAGTTGAAACAGCCGCAGGTAGCTCTCTAGGAGACGTACCTTTTGCGAGTGCTTTCTCCTGGTGCAACAGACCTTGCTGTATTGAAAACAGGTACAATCCAAGCCAATATAACATATATAATCTATCTCCAAGAAAACATATTCAAGCTATTTCTTCTTGTCCCACGTGTGTAATCCTCTATTTCAACTCAGGTGAACCTGGTTTTCATGCACAATTCTGTAACTATGGATTCCTTTTCCTTACACCTTTGGAAAACAACAATGACACTTTCTATGTACACTACTGCGGATAAATGTATCAAGCTGCGAGTTTCTGATCAGATTCTAGCTATCATTTTCTAGAATGTACTAAATGAATGATAACTGGAATCTGATTGGTTGCCATAGGCAACATCTCCACTTTTCAAGCCCACCGGAAACTCGCAGCTTGATACATTTACCCCCTGGTCTAATAATGTAAATCCAAATATGCATATGTAACACCAACTTTGCCATGTTTTAACCAGATACCAAACAATTCCATAAAATCCTGAAAAAAGGGTCGGATTCAACAACTGCCACAGGGAAAATATTCCATTTCGCATAGAAACTGAATATGACACTGCAATACATATCTCTTTTGTATATATTTGTATACACACTCTTTTGTATATGTGAGGCAGCACCTACTGGTGGTACACTTTATTATTGTTTTTTAACTCTGAAACAAGCCCTGAGTATTTTGTTGTCAAGTTCAACAAGTTATTGTGTGACGTGAAGTTTCCATGTTCTTTGTATGACATATGTTCTAGTCATGAAACGGACATTTCAGAGTGGTGCTAAAAAAAAAGGCATGGAAAGAAGAGAAAAGATACAGAAGTTCCAGTTGACTTCAAGGTTATTTCATTCAATGCTTATACAGTCCACATAGTCATCTGAAGTAGATGGCAATGGTATCATCATAAATGGTAAGAAAATATTTCATATTTTTTTTTTATAATAGCCATTTTATATGGGTTGGGTACTATACAACGATGCTGGAAATTGTGACACTACTTACCCCAGCAGGATTACAGACCGCATCGCCGAATCACTAGAAACACAGGCAACTTGAAAGGCAGACTTTACTAAATTGCGGCAGGTGAAGAACCCGGCAGCAACACTGTCATCCGAGGTCTTAAGGTACTAATTTAAGGAGGAGCCGCCTGTAGAAGGTTCTTTACTAGGCCATGTACATTGTACAGGCGGTGCCTTCTTAAGTTAGTACCTTAAGAGCTTGGATGACAGTGTGTCTCTTCATTCTGACGTCATCAGACACTGCCAGGCTCTTCAGCTGCCGCCTTTCAAGCTGCCTGTATTTCCAATGAGTCGGCGATGTGGTCTGCGCTGGAATCCTGCCGGGGTAAGTAGTGTCGTGATTTCCAGCGTAGTAAAAGTGAGCGCCACTGTTTTCTACTACCTATTGATGTTCAATTTACTATTGCCTAACACAACATCCATATTTCTAGTTACACTCTAATTGTTTCTAATTGCTTGTGTAACAGTTTCTTGCACCACCTCTTATGAACTAGTGGTTTGGAAACTAAAAATAAAATGAATGCTTAATAAGTAATCATATGGCCTAGTTTCCTTTATTCGGTTAGTATTAGAAGCATAAAAGTTATGTATGTCACTAAATTTATATTCGGTACTATTAGACCTTCTAAAGGCTGTTTCATAGACTAGGTTAAATAAAACAACTTTTCTTTCCAGAACCACAACAATATGTATCAAATGATAACACTCATGGCGCAACTAATGATCTCCAGAGCTTTCATCTGCGGCCCCCAGCCTTCTGCTCCAAATATCACTTATTCTCTGCAAGCAGAAAATAAGAGTGAATGGGAGCAGCTGGTTTCCTCATCATGTGACCTCCTCTGCACACTGCAGGGATGTCATGCAGCACAGTCAATCAGAGAAGGGGGAGGAGTTAGTGCAGTGCATTCTGGACTACATCCTCTTCCTTCCTCCTCCTCTGTGGGCTTGGCTATGTAGGAAGGTGTGAGGGAAAGTGGAAAAAGGTATGTGGGGAAATGTGTGAATGTCTGTTGGCGGATGTGAGTGGCATGTAGGGGAGTTTTGGAATACGTGGGGCATTTTCTGTAAATGCAGGGGTCTGAGAGCATGCAGTGATATTTTGAAGCAAGTGGCAGATCTGAGTGACTTGTGCATGTGGAGCATGGGAGTAAACTTTAGGCCTTTCTGCTGCCCTTTTGAAGGTTGGAGTCCGCACATGCCGTTTCTCCTTCTGTTTCTAATATTAACCAACCTCCCAGCTCTTTTCCAAGGGATGTAAAGAATTACTACAATTTCACAGCAAAGTCTGCATTAAACTTGAATAGAATTCTGCTGTGCTACTCACTGAAGCTGGATTGTGTTATATGTCAACCCTATTGGTTATTTCCTCAAAGAGAAGCAATTGGATCCCAAAATGCAGGGAACCCTGGAGAGCAGGACTGGGAAAAATTTTCAGAACATATTCAAACTCATGAAGGATCACAGTGCCATAGAAATTATTGGGTTGTCTATGAACAGTGGCGGAAGCATGGTGCAATGAAAAAAAGCATTAGAAAGAAGCTGAAAAGAAGATTAGAGTATCTGGAATAAAGTATTAGACAGGACAATAAATGTTTAATTAATGATAGCCATGTGCAACCTCTCTTTACGTGGAATGAATGTAAAACGTATAGGTTGAAATTTTCTTTCCATTGAGCTTCTTTCAAAATATAGACCTGTTCTGAAAAAGTTACTGCAGCATCTAAATGGATCAGTATTTAAGCCCTGTAATGAAAATTGAACCGATTTGCTTACTTGCGACACTAGTACTTAGTAGAATGAATTTGCGTGTAATGAAATGCTCATTTCTTTTCAATAATTATGGGCACAACACAAGATAGAGGACAAGGTATTGGCAGGGGTGAGGGTGGGCGCAATTAGTTTTTGTGGGGGGTTGGGGGGTTGCATGTGTGCAGTAATATGACCGGGAGAGGTATAAACTGAAATTCAATCATTCATTTTAAAATATAAGGGAATAGTTGTTGTTCAAACTAAAAAAGAAACTTAAAAAGTGACATATTCCTATGTTAAGGGTTGAAGACTATGAATTACCCATGAGCAGGCGTTTGAAGATGAGTTTGGATGAGAGACAAGGATGGCTACGGGCGCAGCCCCCTTCACCTTCATAGCCTCAACCTCAGTAGTGCTCATTCATGCCGCTGTTATAATTTTAATGAAAGTGAAATGAGCGAAAACTATTGCTTTAACCCTTTTAAAAAGCCAGTTGGAACTGAGTTTCGAAAAACATGGGAACATAAACATTGGTGGGGGAGGGGATGAAGGAAGCCATATGACAAGTTAGTTCTTACCTAACGCATATTAGGTGAGGTGGTGCTACGAACATATTATCCTAGGGTGGTCTGAACCCTTAATTAGGCACTGCTCCAAGTCACTGCAGTCAGAGATGACAGACTTAATGTCCGCATATAATTTACTTGGAAATGCCATTTTGGAAATCACTAATCTTCGGGGATCATTTCAAGCAGGGGCGGATTGGGAACTTAAAGTGGCCCTGGAAAAAATTATTGAAGTGGCCTCGTGGGCGGGACCAAAATAACTGTAGGTGGGGCCAACACAAAAGTAGGCGGGATTTAGAACTACTGGAATCTGTTTGTAGTAACATTTAGGAAAACCTAGATGTGACGACTTTACACACAGTGGGTCATTTCTAAAGCGATGCAAGGCAAATGCTGCCAATCCGGTGTCTTAAAATTACATGAATCTTTTTACATTATCTGCCACTGGTTCATGCCTCTGTGCTCCAACTTATTTAGTTGCCTACTAACACATCCTTCCAAAATTCCCTTCATAGAAACATACCTGACTTTGTTTAATAAATTTAACTATTACGAAAGATGTTGGCACAATCGTATTTGATCAGACTGCCAGAGCAGCATATGAGCAGCTCATGCACTGTTGTTTCCCTGACATCATGAGATGCAAATTAAATCTCTCTCTATATATAATATATAAATATGTGTACCGTGTGTTTCAAAAATGCATTATTAATAAGCCTTATAATATATGGCTGTCTAGGTGCGATCATCACAAAGGTGAAACAACATCTGCAAGAAAACACTTAATTTGCAACAAATGTGTATGAGCCCTAAATGTGCCCAGTGATTGGGGGTAGTTTGAATTAACAGTGTTGGGAGGGTTGACAGACAACGGCATAAGTAAAGGGGAAAGCTATTACAAGTGTTTGCTGGTGATATACTAAGTGCAAAGGAGGCATGATTATTTATATTGTCAGTGCAATGGGGGCTGGCCATATTTTCAACAAAGTGATCTGAGAATGGGACCAGTGCAAGGTAGAAGGAGGCAATGGAATCAATGCAAGAACCACTAAAGTATCATCAGAGCTGGAATAAGGCTCTGGGGGGGGGGGGGGGAGGGCACTTAAGACAGGGGGGTTATTGTTTTAGATACATTTTAGATAAATACACAGGCAAAACTGTGTACACTACTGTTAGGTGCACGCATCTCTGCCTTCACGAGCAGTACAGTGTGAAGCGGGACATACCTCCCAACTCTCCTTGCTGTCTGACCAAATCCTAAATAAGCAAGACAGTCACCCAAATTTGGGACTGCCCCATCAGATTCAGGACAGTTGGCAGTCTGTCCTGCTCTCTCCTACCTGTTCTTGTCACTAACACGACCTGTGGCTGCTGGTTTCTTTAGATCAGTTGCTGCTTGTCTGGATACTGGAATGCTGGAGGCCCTATTTGGAAAAAATAATGGGTACATGAAAATTAGAAAATGCCAACCAGCCCCAGCATTAAATCAATAGCATTCACAGTAAATAATTAGGCCTCCCTCTAGCCCAAACATTAAAATAATAGTACTCACATTTGATAAATAGATCTATTTTCATCCAACCAGTCCTGACAATAAATTAATAGTATACACATTTAATAAGTAGACCTACTTCCCTCCAATCAACCCCAGCAAAACATTAATAGCATTTACATTTAATATTACCATTTCCCACAATCATTCCGAGCATTAAATAATTCATATTCACATTTAGTAAATAACTCTCCTACCCAAACTCAGTCCCACATTGAATTAATAGCCCCATATCACATCAGCTTTAAAGGTCCCGCCACCCCTTCTTAATTTAATAGGCCCCACTATTTAATGAAATAGCTCACAAATAAATTAAATTGCCCCACCATCACCCCACAAATAAAATAGCACACATTAAATAATTAGCCCCCACCTAAACGCCACCATTAAATTAATAGCCTACCTTCCACCGATGTGCTATTAGGACAGCCCTCCTCCCTTCCCTCATATCACACATTATAGCAACATAACCCCCTTTCCTTCACAAATTATAGTAGCCCTTCCCTGTCCTTCACACTCCCTATTGTTTAGTATAGGCAGCCCTCCCTTAGTATAGGATAGGCAGCCCCCCCATTAGTATAGGATAGGTAGCCCCCCTTAGTATAGGATAGGTAGCCCCCCCCTTAGTATAGTACAGGCAGCACCCCTTAGTATATTATTGGCAGCCCCCCCTTAGTATAATATAGGCAGCCCCCCCTTAGTATAATATAGGCAGCCCCCCCCCTCTTAGTATAGTCTAGGTAGCCCCCCCTTAGTATAATATAGTCAGCCCCCCCTTAGTATAATATAGGCAGCCCCCCTCTTAGTATAGTCTAGGTAGCCCCCCCTTAGTATAATATAGGCACCTCCCCCTCTTAGTATAGTCTAGGTAGCCCCCCCTTAGTATAGTACAGACAGCACCCCTTAGTATAGTATTGGCAGCCCCCCTTAGTATAGTACAGACAGTCCCCTTAGTATAGTATTGGCAGCCTCCCCTTAGTATAATATAGGCAGCCCCCCCTCTTAGTATAGTCTAGGTAGCCCCCCCTAGTATAGTATAGGCAGACCCCTTAGTATAGGTAGCCCCCCCTCACTTACCTTCAGTTACTCAAGCCAGTGACTTTTCTCACATCAGGCAGACAGGAAGTGAAGTTAGACTTCCTGTGTGCCGAACAGCAGCCTGGGAGCCCATACAGCAGCAGGCAGCCTAGCGATTGGCTGCCTGCTGCTGCCCACTGAACACCAATGGTTATTGCTTCCCCTGCACCAGCCCACGACCCCCCCGCAGTTGACCAAGATCCCCCCCCCGGCCAAGCGCAACCCCCCGCGGGTGCAACCCCCCCCCCCCCTCCCCCGCGCGGCAATTTTTTTTTTTTAAACAATGACACAAAGTGAGGTGGCCTCTGGGCGGCCTCGTTAGGCCATCGGCCTACCAGTAAACTTCCCGGTAAGGTCAATGGCTATTCCGCCCCTGATTTCAAGACCTTGTAGTGGAAGCTTCTTGAATATAAAGTCTGGTCTTTCAAATCAATTTCATAACAAAATATCATTTTGATGATCTTTGCGAAGGTGAAAGGCTGTCTGATTTGGAGAACTGCTTCAGAGTAACTGTGTTTTTTATCCAATGCTCTAAACTCTGTTCGCAATTGGATAACTGTTTCCAAGGTATTAAGGCTGTTCTAGAGACATACTACGTCATATGACCACACTTTCTTGCAGGAGCATGCAAGATTGTTAAGAAGCAGAGGATTTTTCAAGTATATATTTTGAAAATATATCTGCATTAATTCCATCACAGCTACTTTCAATTTTGTATCCTATCTTCATTTTAAGACAGGATAAATAAAATGTAAATTGTTAAGCAGCTGGTCAATATGTTACTAATAGAACATAGTTCCTTGTCATCAAGCTATACAGATGCATGTACTGTTTGTTTCATGTACTCAACTCTTCCTGTGACTTTTGCCAAGGCAGAGAGATTTTTTTCAAAATTAAAAATGATCAAAAATTAGCTACATAGATCTATTGGGCAGTAACGGCTGACTGCTTTGGTGCTGTTGTCTATAGAGAAACTACAGAGCTCAAGAAATAGAAATCAGCTAATTCAATGATGAATTTGCTTCAAAGAAGTTGAGAAAGAAATATTTTTATTCTTAAGTCTATGTGATGCTTGTTGTCACCATGCATAGACTTTTTTGTATAATCTATATTAATGTGTTTTCCTAATAAAACATTGAATTTATTGTTGTCTCCGTTGCATTATAAAAACAACCCTAGAATTATTTAAAAGGGGCCCATTTCAATAAGCTGCCCCGGGCCCCAACAAATGAGTGCATCACCTGGACCATTAGCAAAATTTGAATAAGGGTCCACCGATGCCAATCTTGCCTCAAGGGCCCCCTTTATGCTCTACCTCAGCGATAGCAGGAGCCTTGAAGGAAAACATGACACAGCATTGGCAAGTCCCACCTCATCTACATGCACCATAGCGCCCACACTTCCTGTACGTTCCACCCTTGTATTTAATGCTGCCCTGGAAGTGTAACTTAAAAATATTACCATTTCCCACAATCATTCCGAGCATTAAATAATTCATATTCACATTTAGTAAATAACTCTCCTACCCAAACTCAGTCCCACATTGAATTAATAGCCCCATATCACATCAGCTTTAAAGTAGGGATGAGCGCACTCGGATTTATGAAATCCGAGCCCACCCGAACGTTGCGGATCCGAGTCGGATCCGAGACAGATCCGGGTATTGGCGCCAAATTCAAATGTGAAACTGAGGCTCTGACTCATAATCCCGTTGTCGGATCTCGCGATACTCGGATCCTATAAATTCCCCGCTAGTCGCCGCCATCTTCACTCGGGCATTGATCAGGGTAGAGGGAGGGTGTGTTAGGTGGTCCTCTGTCCTGGTAGATCTCGTGCTGTGCTGTTTAGTTCTGTGCTGTGCTGTTTAGTTCTGTGCTGTGCTGTGCTGTGTTCTGCAGTATCAGTCCAGTGGTGCTGTGTGCTGTGCTCTGTCCTTCTGAGGTCAGTGGTGCTGCTGGGTCCTGTGCTGTGTCCTGTTCAGTCCAGTGGTGCTGTGTCCTGTGCTCTGTGCTTCTAAGGGCATAGTTATTTCCCCAATATTCCCCTGTGTTTAAAAAAATAAAAAAAAGTTTTTTAAAAAAATACCAAAAACTACTTTAATTTTTTTTAATTACCACAAAATTTGCACAACCAATCCTGCAGTATAAGCCCATTGGTACTGCAATATTACCAAGTTCACACATTCAGCAGTAAAAGTCCAGTGGTACTGCAATATTACAAAGTTCACACATTCTGCAGTATCAGTCCAGTGGTGCTGTGTCCTGTGCTCTGTCCTGCTGAGTTCCGTAGTGCTGCTGGGTCCTGTGCCGTGTCCTGTTCAGTCCAGTGGTGCTGTGTCCTGTGCTCTGTGCTTCTAAGGGCATAGTTATTTCCCCATTATTCCCAAGTTTTTAAAAAATAAAAAAAAAGTAAAAAAAAATAAAAAATTAAAAAAAAAAAAAAAATATATAATAATTATAACCAAATTTGCAAAACCAATCCAGCAGTATAAGTCCATTGGTACTGCAATATTACAAAGTTCACACATTCTGCAGTATCAGTCCAGTGGTGCTGTGTCCTGTGCTCTGTCCTGCTGAGTTCCGTAGTGCTGCTGGGTCCTGTGCCGTGTCCTGTTCAGTCCAGTGGTGCTGTGTCCTGTGCTCTGTGCTTCTAAGGGCATAGTTATTTCCCCATTATTCCCAAGTTTTTAAAAAATAAAAAAAAAGTAAAAAAAAATAAAAAATTTAAAAAAAAAATAAAATATAATAATTATAACCAAATTTGCAAAACCAATACAGCAGTATAAGTCCATTGGTACTGCAATATTACCAAGTTCACACATTCTGCAGTATCTTGTGCTACATATAATGGAGAGCAAAAATTTGGAGGATAAAGTAGGGAAAGATCAAGACCCACTTCCTCCTAATGCTGAAGCTGCTGCCACTAGTCATGACATAGACGATGAAATGCCATCAACGTCATCTTCCAAGCCCGATGCCCAATCTCGTAGTACCGGGCATGTAAAATCCAAAAAGCCCAAGTTAAGAAAAAGTAGCAAAAAGAGAAACTTAAAATCATCTGAGGAGAAACGTAAAGTTGCCAATATGCCATTTACGACACGGAGTGGCAAGGAACGGCTTAGGCCCTGGCCCGTGTTCATGACTAGTGGTTCAGCTTCACCCACGGATCTTAGCCCTCCTCCTCCTCCCCCCCTACAAAAAATTGAAGAGAGTTATGCTGTCAGCAACAAAACAGCAAACAACTCTGCCTTCTAAAGAGAAATTATCACAAATCCACAAGGCGAGTCCAAGGATGTTGGTGGTTGTCAAGCCTGACCTTCCCATCACTGTACGGGAAGAGGTGGCTCGGGAGGAGGCTATTGATGATGTAGCTGGCGCTGTGGAGGAACTTGATGATGAGGATGGTGATGTGGTTATTGTAAATGAGGCACCAGGGGGGGAAACAGCTGATGTCCATGGGATGAAAAAGCCCATCGTCATGCCTGGTCAGAAGACCAAAAAATGCACCTCTTCGGTCTGGAGTTATTTTTATCCAAATCCAGACAACCAATGTATGGCCATATGTAGCTTATGTAAAGCTCAAATAAGCAGGGGTAAGGATCTTGCCCACCTAGGAACATCCTCCCTTATACGTCACCTGAATAACCTTCATAGTTCAGTGGTTAGTTCAGGAACTGGGGCTAGGACCCTCATCGGTACAGGGACACCTAAATCCCGTGGTCCAGTTGGATACACACCAGCAACACCCTCCTCGTCAACTTCCTCCACAATCTCCATCAGATTCAGTCCTGCAGCCCAAGTCAGCAGCCAGACTGAGTCCTCCTCAATACGGGATTCATCCGAGGAATCCTGCAGCGGTACGCCTACTACTGCCACTGCTGCTGTTGCTGCTGTTAGTCGGTCATCTTCCCAGAGGGGAAGTCGTAAGACCGCTAAGTCTTTCACAAAACAATTGACCGTCCAACAGTCGTTTGCCATGACCACAAAATACGATAGTAGTCACCCTATTGCAAAGCGTATAACTGCGGCTGTAACTGCAATGTTGGTGTTAGACGTGCGCCCGGTGTCCGCCATCAGTGGAGTGGGATTTAGAGGGTTGATGGAGGTATTGTGGCCCCGGCACCAAATTTACTACCGGGGCCACTCCACTGTGCAGTCCATATTTAGGTGTATCAGATATTAAACAACGGTGACAGTTGATGCCCAATTTTTTAATTATATTGTGGCCTCGGTACCAAATTGTGTACCGGGGCCACCACACTATGCAGTCAAGATAGATAGATGCGTATCATAGATAAAGTACATTCAGTGGTGTGGGGCAAATTGAAAAATATTCAAAATGCACTGACATTATCAAAAACAAGAGGTTGTCACACGCTAAAACTCCAACATGTATATGATGGAGAGGATGGAGGAGCAGCCGTATGTGTAGTGTAATGCAGACCTGTTGAAGGTTTTTTTATATATTTTATTGTGGTGCCCAGTGCCCACTCCTCTAGGCAGTCCAGGTACATTTATTGGTGCGAATCATAAAAGTTCAGGGTTTTTAATATATATTGTGGTGACCCACTCCTCTACGCAGTCCAGGTACATTTATTGGTGCGAATCATAAAAGTTCAGGGTTTTTAATATATATTGTGGTGACCCACTCCTCTACGCAGTCCAGGTACATTTATTGGTGCGATTAATAAAAGTTCAGGGTTTTTAATATATTGTGGTGACCCACTCCTCTACGCAGTCCAGGTACATTTATTGGTGCGAATCAAACAAGTTGATGGTTTTCTTATTATATATCTTGTGGTGACCCACTCCTCTACGCAGTCCAGGTACATTTATTGGTGCGATTCATAAAAGTTCAGGGTTTTTAAGATATTGTGGTGACCCACTCCTCTACGCAGTCCAGGTACATTTATTGGTGCGAATCATAAAAGTTCAGGGTTTTTAATATATATTGTGGTGACCCACTCCTCTTCGCAGTCCAGGTACATTTATTGGTGCGAATCATAAAAGTTCAGGGTTTTTAATATATATTGTGGTGACCCACTCCTCTACGCAGTCCAGGTACATTTATTGGTGCGATTCATAAAAGTTCAGGGTTTTTAAGATATTGTGGTGACCCACTCCTCTACGCAGTCCAGGTACATTTATTGGTGCGAATCATAAAAGTTCAGGGTTTTTAATATATATTGTGGTGACCCACTCCTCTACGCAGTCCAGGTACATTTATTGGTGCGAATCATAAAAGTTCAGGGTTTTTAATATATATTGTGGTGACCCACTCCTCTACGCAGTCCAGGTACATTTATTGGTGCGATTCATAAAAGTTCAGGGTTTTTAATATATTGTGGTGACCCACTCCTCTACGCAGTCCAGGTACATTTATTGGTGCGATTCATAAAAGTTCAGGGTTTTTAATATATTGTGGTGACCCACTTCTCTACGCAGTCCAGGTACATTTATTGGTGCGAATCAAACAAGTTGATGGTTTTCTTATTATATATATTGTGGTGACCCACTCCTCTACGCAGTCCAGGTACATTTATTGGTGCGATTCATAAAAGTTCAGGGTTTTTAATATATATTGTGGTGACCCACTCCTCTACGCAGTCCAGGTACATTTATTGGTGCGAATCATAAAAGTTCAGGGTTTTTAATATATATTGTGGTGACCCACTCCTCTACGCAGTCCAGGTACATTTATTGGTGCGAATCATAAAAGTTCAGGGTTTTTAATATATATTGTGGTGACCCACTCCTCTACACAGTCCAGAAAGATACCTTGTTGCAACGTTTTGGACTAATAACTATATTGTGAGGTGTTCAGAATACACTGTAAATTAGTGGAAATGCTTGTTATTGAATGTTATTGAGGTTAATAATAGCCTAGGAGTGAAAATAAGCCCAAAAACTTGATTTTTAAACTTTTTATGTTTTTTTCAAAAAAAATCCGAATCCAAAACCTTAAATCCGAACCGAGACCTTTCGTCAAGTGTTTTGCGAGACAAATCCGAACCCCAAAAATAACGAAAATCCGGATCCAAAACACAAAACACGAGACCTCAAAAGTCGCCGGTGCACATCCCTACTTTAAAGGTCCCGCCACCCCTTCTTAATTTAATAGGCCCCACTATTTAATGAAATAGCCCACAAATAAATTAAATTGCCCCACCATCACCCCACAAATAAAATAGCACACATTAAATAATTAGCCCCCACCTAATCGCCACCATTAAATTAATAGCCTACCTTCCACCGATGTGCTATTAGGACAGCCCTCCTCCCTTCCCTCATATCACACATTATAGCAACATAACCCCCTTTCCTTCACAAATTATAGTAGCCCTTCCCTGTCCTTCACACTCCCTATTGTTTAGTATAGGCAGCCCTCCCTTAGTATAGGATAGGCAGCCCCCCTTAGTATAGGATAGGCAGCCCCCCCCATTAGTATAGGATAGGTAGCCCCCCTTAGTATAGGATAGGTAGCCCCCCCTTAGTATAGTACAGGCAGCACCCCTTAGTATATTATTGGCAGCCCCCCCTTAGTATAATATAGGCAGCCCCCCCTTAGTATAATATAGGCAGCCCCCCCCTCTTAGTATAGTCTAGGTAGCCCCCCCTTAGTATAATATAGTCAGCCCCCCCTTAGTATAATATAGGCAGCCCCCCTCTTAGTATAGTCTAGGTAGCCCCCCCTTAGTATAATATAGGCACCTCCCCCTCTTAGTATAGTCTAGGTAGCCCCCCCTTAGTATAGTACAGACAGCACCCCTTAGTATA
Source organism: Mixophyes fleayi (assembly GCF_038048845.1). Lineage (NCBI taxonomy): Eukaryota > Metazoa > Chordata > Amphibia > Anura > Limnodynastidae > Mixophyes > Mixophyes fleayi. The sequence continues at coordinate 185,599,801 of NC_134403.1, read as the reverse complement.
GTATTGGCAGCCCCCCTTAGTATAGTACAGACAGTCCCCTTAGTATAGTATTGGCAGCCTCCCCTTAGTATAATATAGGCAGCCCCCCCTCTTAGTATAGTCTAGGTAGCCCCCCCTAGTATAGTATAGGCAGACCCCTTAGTATAGGTAGCCCCCCCTCACTTACCTTCAGTTACTCAAGCCAGTGACTTTTCTCACATCAGGCAGACAGGAAGTGAAGTTAGACTTCCTGTGTGCCGAACAGCAGCCTGGGAGCCCATACAGCAGCAGGCAGCCTAGCGATTGGCTGCCTGCTGCTGCCCACTGAACACCAATGGTTATTGCTTCCCCTGCACCAGCCCACGACCCCCCCGCAGTTGACCAAGATCCCCCCCCCGGCCAAGCGCAACCCCCCGCGGGTGCAACCCCCCCCCCCACCCCCCCACCCCCGCGCGGCAATTTTTTTTTTTTAAACAATGACACAAAGTAAGGTGGCCTCTGGGCGGCCTCGTTAGGCCATCGGCCTACCAGTAAACTTCCCGGTAAGGTCAATGGCTATTCCGCCCCTGATTTCAAGACCTTGTAGTGGAAGCTTCTTGAATATAAAGTCTGGTCTTTCAAATCAATTTCATAACAAAATATCATTTTGATGATCTTTGCGAAGGTGAAAGGCTGTCTGATTTGGAGAACTGCTTCAGAGTAACTGTGTTTTTTATCCAATGCTCTAAACTCTGTTCGCAATTGGATAACTGTTTCCAAGGTATTAAGGCTGTTCTAGAGACATACTACGTCATATGACCACACTTTCTTGCAGGAGCATGCAAGATTGTTAAGAAGCAGAGGATTTTTCAAGTATATATTTTGAAAATATATCTGCATTAATTCCATCACAGCTACTTTCAATTTTGTATCCTATCTTCATTTTAAGACAGGATAAATAAAATGTAAATTGTTAAGCAGCTGGTCAATATGTTACTAATAGAACATAGTTCCTTGTCATCAAGCTATACAGATGCATGTACTGTTTGTTTCATGTACTCAACTCTTCCTGTGACTTTTGCCAAGGCAAAGAGATTTTTTTCAAAATTAAAAATGATCAAAAATTAGCTACATAGATCTATTGGGCAGTAACGGCTGACTGCTTTGGTGCTGTTGTCTATAGAGAAACTACAGAGCTCAAGAAATAGAAATCAGCTAATTCAATGATGAATTTGCTTCAAAGAAGTTGAGAAAGAAATATTTTTATTCTTAAGTCTATGTGATGCTTGTTGTCACCATGCATAGACTTTTTTGTATAATCTATATTAATGTGTTTTCCTAATAAAACATTGAATTTATTGTTGTCTCCGTTGCATTATAAAAACAACCCTAGAATTATTTAAAAGGGGCCCATTTCAATAAGCTGCCCCGGGGCCCCAACAAATGAGTGCATCACCTGGACCATTAGCAAAATTTGAATAAGGGTCCACCGATGCCAATCTTGCCTCAAGGGCCCCCTTTATGCTCTACCTCAGCGATAGCAGGAGCCTTGAAGGAAAACATGACACAGCATTGGCAGGTCCCACCTCATCTACGTGCACCATAGCGCCCACACTTCCTGTACGTTCCACCCTTGTATTTAATGCTGCCCTGGAAGTGTAACTTAAAAATATTATGCTTTAAAGTTTATAGAAAATGAACTATAGCTATAGATTCACGAGTACAATACAAATTAAATGTTTACATTGTGTTACATTAATTGTATGTAGCTTGTATAAAAATTTCCCAAACTTATTTGGGAAGAAAAGCCCATGTATCTATGTACTCCTCCTGCATAACAATTACCTACACAATACACAAGCAATTTGTATAGTTTGTTTATCATTTAAGTATACCTAGTCTTTAAAGCTTTAGAAATATATATTTTGGTAGGTGATGATTAGAATATAGTGTGTAGAAACTATCCACCAAAATGGCCTATCTTATAAATGCCCAGTTTTCACTAAAAAAACACCATCAAGAATGTTGTTTAAATTATAGTTGATCAAATTCTGCAATACCTGTGGTTAAAACTCTTTTAATATACTTTATTCCAATTGGGACACTAAATTGCCTGTCTTATAAATGCCTTTTTAAAAACAAATAAATACTGCATTAACTTTGGTCAATTAGTTTTGACCACTTGGTAACCAACTAGCAAAATGACAGAGGATTGACTCTCCAATCATGTTTATAATTAGGAGTGATCCTTGTACCTGTTCTCCTTTTAGTCACCTGGAGCCTGGTCCATGTGTGTGTCTATGTTATATATATATATATATATATATATATATATATATATATATATATATATATGTTGAATTCATGTATGACAATGTATATTGTATGTAACCTTGTAATGTAATCTCAGTGTGTGCTTTGCTAGATGACATGAGTTTGAATTTATGCAAGTGTCATTAATCTGTTGAAAATAGCCAGACCAGGGAGAGATAGGATCTTGGAGGAGTTTGAAGCCCCAAAGTTGTATACTATCTAGCCACTTGAGCAGAGGTGAGAATTCAAGGTCCTGTGAACATTTACGATCTCAGGACATCCCTAGCTCACATTGAAAGCCCTGTGAAATTTGGGGGGTCAATCTGTCCTTATTGACAGCTAAACTCCAAAGGTGGGGGGCGAAAGCTATGTGGAAAAAGGTTTAAAATCTTCTGTCTTCGTCAATAACGTGTGTATTTTCATGAGGGGGTCCATCAAGATTAAAATGTCCCATCTTCCTCAATTGATGGGACATCAATTCCTCACATACCAGGTCTCATTTAGGATGTAGTGACTTTGATCTTATTTCGTATTTTATTTTCTGAAATTTATTTGTGCAAACATATTGTATGTCTTGTTATTAATCTTTGTTACTAAACCTTGGAAATATTTTTCAGATTAAATAAATTTAATCTAGTGTATTCTCCGTGATTCTTTGCGAACTTACGAAGCCCAGGGAGGCTCATGCTACATATGTAGGTGATTTAAGTGTGAAACATTAATAAGTGGTTTTGGTGAACGTAAGGACACCATAATAAATCCATTGTTGTGGCAGAAAAGGTATATTCATTGCTTAGTGACTAAGGTGACGCCAGTCACGGCCAGCTGTTCAGATTGCTGTATCTGGGACAGGCTGGGCGTTCGTGGCAAAAATGGTTATCTTGTTTTCATTTATTTTGACAATATGTCAAAACACTAAAATAAATTTATCTTTTGAGTGCTTATGTACCTTGATATGTTTTTTCTAAAATTCCCCACTACCCACCTGAAAAGGATACTTGTATGGTGACCTATGATCATTGAACTCTTAGACACATAGTAAATCTGCGAGCTAAGTGCTGCCAGTTTCTCAATATGAATGGCTGCATTATAAGGCTCACATATGGATAGCTGCATACATATATAATAGTAGTGAATGACATTTAAAAATACCACAAATTCTCTGCACACACTTTATTTTGCCTGGATTTGTGATGGCTGCATCAGACAGTGTATTGGATCATGCTACTGAACTGTCATTATGCACACAGAAGCGTTCTACCCTTTGTGTAAGTTTTAGATTTGGCTGACAAACAAGATGCATTATAGCATACCATTTATTTCATTAGAAATAATTCCTCAAATGCACATTACATTTGAAAATGAATGGTATCATTCTTGGCATAAACTACCCCTAACATGCTCAATAGGAAATTATGGTTAGTTTTTACTATCCCATGAGTAACAGAATACTTAACTTTGATTTCACTTTTACAGAACAGTCTATTGTTAATGCTTCCTGTACACATTTAACCGTGGAATCATCATGCCAGAAGATCCTACAGACTGCCCTGTTATTATCTCAATTAATCATTAATGGAAGTTGACTTTCTTGGCTTGAAACAAAGCTCTTAAAGCTCTTAGACCTAATTCAAAGAATACACAATTTATTATGGAAAGCTGAAAAGTATTCCTATCTAATGATAAAATAAAGACACAAATGAGGCTGAAATGAGCAGAAAGGAGAAACAGAAAGTTTATTTTACAAAAGGGAGTCCCACAAAATTCTTGTATTTGCAAGTTGGTGCAAAAGTAGACGGATTTGTGTGCCTAATTCATACTTAGTGAGGAACGTACCCAGTCTGACCAACTCCCACCAAATCCATGCACTTCCCTGTAATTGTCCAACATTAGGCAGATGGCCAAGGCCATTCCAGTCATAAATTTCAACCAATACAAAACAGCAAGGTGTGAAGCTTCCAGATAATCTAGGGGCTACAGAAAACACTAACAAATAGTTACAAAATCCCTCTCTCTGCACAGTCCTTTCTACATGGTGCATAAATGTATGGGCAAAACTTAATGTTTTTAGGAAGTCAAGAACCTGGAAATAAAGACTTGACCTATGAAATCTTAACCAGTGATCCAGTATTATTACTTGACTCTAAGCCAAAGTAGTAAATTGTGATGCGGTACCATAACCAGATCATCATTTTTTTTCAATACACTTAAGAAAAAGTTGAGGGTTATTTGATAAAAACTTTTAAACACGAATACCAGATGTCACGCTGCCCATAGAGAGTTATAGACTTTCAAATGTGTGCTGATATATGAATAGTTTCTTTCTACCTATTTAGATAAGAGGCTTAGATCTAGAGATGCTCGGGCTTGGTTCCCCGAGAACCGAACACACCCGAACTTAGCAAATCCGAGTACTTAGCCGAGCCGGCTCGGTACTTTCACGTGCCCTCGGAATTGAAAACGAGGCAAAATGTCACTGTTACGTCGTCAGATCTCGCGAGTTTTGAACTCTATAAGTACCGCTCTCCATGGCGATCCAGCGCCATTTCACAGAAAGAGTAGCACAGTTCTTGGCAGTCTCTAGTGCAGTTGGGCAGAGTCATAGGTAGAAAAGAAAGAGGAGGGGTAGCAGTGTTCTTCAAAGTCTCCAGTGACATTCAGGAGAGCTCCATTGCTAATTGTCATTGCTGAAATAGAAATAATAGGGTTGGCAGGCTTGGTCTTCTAAATCTGCAGTCACATTGTACAGTGTTATATAGGTAAAACACAAAGAGGAGAGCTCCTTTGCTAATTGTCATTGCTGAAATAGAAATAATAGGGCTGGCAGTGTTGTTCTTAATCTGCAGTCACATTGTACTGTGTTATCAAAATGGATTCACAGCAGTACACAGAAGACCAGGAGCACCAAGCAGCTGCTGGCACCAGTCATGACGATAGTAATCCCTCTATGTCATATGCTAAAGCCTATATTAAAGTGCATAGTGTTTTAAAGTTGGAAACAAAAATGTAAAAAAACACCTTTTACCTTGGTCAAGAGAATAAGACCTGTAATCCAGGCAAAGTTATCTGCAGAAAAAAAAAAAAATGCCATTCTACACACGCAGTGGCAAGTAAAGAATGAGGCCTTCGCCTTTCTCTATGAGTGCTAGTTTTGCAACTGTCACTGAGGCATCTTCTTGTATGGTCAGTCATGACCAAGCAAGACCTTGTAATTCGGACTCCAAAAGTGGTGTCCAAATAATTTTACATGTAAAAGCCGAGCTGGAAGAAAACAGTAAGGCATTAGTGGAAAATGCATGTTCTGATTCAGAGATGACACAAATCCCTGAGGAGAGTCTATCCACGAGTGCTATGTGTAATCCTGACCTGTCTGATAGTGTACCCATAAAGAAGGCCCCTTTCAGCATTTCTGCAGAGGTGGGCATGAACAGCCCAAGTGTAGTTGGTGATACACAAATTGAGGATGCCGCTTTGGAATTGAAACAGGATGAGGGGGATCTTTGTGTAGCTTATGAGGGCACTAATGAGGATGTTGATGAGGATGATGTTGGTTGTGCAAGTCCTGCACCAGTGGAAGCAGTTCTTGCACGTGATAAGAAGAAGGCCATTGCCATGCCTGGGCATAAGACCAAAAAATCCACCATTTATGTGTGGAATTATTTTTACCCAAATCCTGACAACAGTTGTCTAGCCATTTGTAGTGTTTGTAAAGCCACAGTAATGTAAGCATGGATATCTAAATAGATGGGTATATGTATTACCTTCCACTTTGCTGCTGTTTCATCGGTATTGCACAAATTGTTTGTAATCTGCACTTTACGTCAAAGGTACCTAACTATACTATAATTTTTGGGTAATTGGGGCTCATTCGAAGCACCATGATGAACTTGCTCTTTGCTGTGAATTACAATGGCTCTTTTTAGTGCAATGTCTGGCACCCTGGATTGGTCTGGGTCTGATAAAAGCAGGCATCCCGGGGGGGGGGGGGTTCAGTGCTCCTAGCCATGTATTAGCTGTAGAATTACCACAGTTATCCAAGAAACGGGTGGAGTGATCAAATGAACCATAACTGGTTTCATGATCCAAGGACAATTCCATCTGACACCACTTTTCTTTACTGACACTGCTGTGTGGCAATGTTTCCTAGATGTGCTATGAACTGCCGTGTGTTTGAGTCATTGCTCTGTCGCTTAGCATCCAGCCAGGTCACTGCAGTCTTTGTTTGAAAGTGTATAAAATAATATTGTGACCTGTGAGGTGGTCAAAATTGACTGCCAATTACTTGAAATTAGTGTTATTGAGGTTAATAATAATGTAGGGGGGAAAAAAACAAAATTAAGTGATTTTAGCAAACAAAATTGAGATTTTAGGAAAAAATTAAGAAGTTAATCCAGATCCAAAACCAAAACTAAAACCAGAACACGGGGGTCATTGAACATCTCTACTTAGAACACATACAAATGCCCAAGCTTTTGAGAACAAATATAGAACAAACACAATAATTTAAATACATTAAGGTATGGACTCAGTACACCTATGCAAGCTTAAAAAGTAAATATAAAGCCCTAAACAGGAAACAGGATACATTATTAAAGGTGTTTAAATAAAGCACCAACCTAAGTTACCTAATGCTAGCCAAATTTGTGTGATTTTTCCAGGTATGAGGAAAAAGTACTGAGGGATTTGAGTTTAACTCATATAAAGAAATGTATGAAGAAGCCAGGAGGCATACCTTAGGAACATGATTTAATTGATTAGCGGATACATTTTAGGGGGTAATGCCAATATTGTACACTATGATTGAACCAGCAAGGCTGGGTTTTGGCTAGTAAATAGGGTATGCTGGCACTTACAAGAAAGACACAGGCATACCATTCATAAGTTATCAATTTACCTCCGGAATCTTCTCCCTCTTCATCCACATTTTCCTACATATTTTCCACTTTTCCCACCTCCATAATGTTAGTTTACACTTAAACCATAATATCAACATAAAATTATATGTCAGAATTGGCAGTGTCTTATATTCTAAATGGTATTAAATTATCCTGTTGTTTTCTATTGTACAGTGATGTCATTGACCGCTGAGTTGGTTTTCTTTTTATGTATTTATTACTTTAAATAAAGATTTACAAACTAAAAGAAAAAAGGTTAATAACCTTGGCTTACAGCAGAGGTGGAACTAGCGAACTGTGTGTCCCAGTGCAGGGAAGCAGGGAGGAGGGAATCGGGGCCACCAGCTCACTAATTCCGACCCTCTGCATCTCCCGTGTAGCGGGTCCCATTATCTCCATGGGCCCTGCTGCACGACACCTGCCGGATCAATGGTAGTTCTGACGCTGGCTTATAGTATAGTTGCAGACAAACTGCTGTTTATTAGGTAGACCTGTATGGTTATATACACAGTGGTCAAAGGTGGCGGTATACGATGGTATGCCATATCGCCACTTCTCAAATGTAAAACTACCAAATGCCATTCACTTACATTTTCCATACTGCCACTTCTAAATTTCCATACAGCCTTGTCTAAATATAACTATTTTTCTATATGGTTCCTGGTAACTTTTTCTCTGATATCCCTTCCCTTACCCTGATCATTTACATATTACTTTGTCTTGGTCTGTCTTAGAGGAAGGTTTATTCTTAGCTGTAAAAGAAAGAGCACATTCCAAGCTCAAAGCTTTAAGTCAACTTTGTCAAGATCCCTTCTTCTTGCCATAGTGGTAATTTAACAGCTAACGGGGTATTCAAGCATTGAAAGCTTGCAATGAACTCCAATATAGTTCTATTAAAGTTATCACATATGAATCAATGCTTCTTTCCTCTCTTACTTTTTGTGAATTTTTAGCACAACACAACGCAGTGGAATATTAATTCCCCCAAAAAACTGGAATTGCAATGTGATTGGATTAAAACAAATTTATTAAAACAAAGTTACATTAGTATTAAAACATTCCTCAATAGGCATGTAGAACCAAGTAGGTCCCAATCTAGAAAAACATCAGAAATAGTGGCACCTATATAGATTATATCAAATATCTTGTTTAGTATTTAAATCTGATAATTATTGTTCCGTTTGGGCCATACTTGTTAGAAAGCTCATGAAGTTGATATCCATGCATATAGTATGGTAGATAGTAGAATTTTTGTGAATTTTCTCTGGAAAGCCTTATGCAGCTACACCCAATCTCTATAAATGTGTGAGTTCTGCATTAATAGTAAGCAAAACAATTTTCTGCTGAACTATCTTTCAAGGTCTAACAGTATTACATTATCAGTGGACCCTCCCTACAGCCTGTCCAGGAGCACTGACTTTGTGTAGCAGTATGGCAGGACACAACAATACCTATTCTTCTGGTTAAAATATTAGTGGCTTGTAGATTCTAATTTACTACTTTTGGTCACTTCATTCTTTACATGTGGATCTAGTCTCTGGTCTAGCTAGGGACTGGTCTGGTCTCTTGTTAAGCCTCTGCCACAATTGTACTTAGGGTACTATTTAATTTACACTCACCCAAATCTCACAGTTTATCTTAGACTGCATAACTTTATAATTAATTCCATCTTGTGTGGTATTTATGTAGTCACCCTATTTGGCTGCCTTGCAGTGTTATCTTATGGAAACGAATCATTCTTTATGAACGCACTTAAATCTGCTAAGCTGTCTTTTGACATTCAGATCCTTTATATAACCTAGCCATCTCTCAAAATATGTTGATATCTTTCTACAGAGACACTGTTCTGGTGACCTCTTGGGTACATACCCCCAGGGTACTGCAAAATCCTTCTCACACAATATAAAGAAAAAAGGAAACAGTGGCAGGATTTGCAGGGCCTGAGCAGAAGTAAATGCCTCAAAAAAGCTAGTGACACAAGCAGTTGCCTAGAAACTGAGAAGGAAGAGCAAAATGTTGTGGAATAAAACTGGCAGGAACACAGTACGAAAAAATAAATGTCATGGAACCTGAAGAAAGGAGTAACAGCATAAAGCCATTCCCAACGTTCCCCTACATATGTCAGTTTCACAAATAGTAGTAGTAAACATAGTGGGCCTGAGTCACTAAGGCATGTATCTGGCTGATTTGAGCGTATCCTCCGCAAAATTGTTCTGCACATGCAGACCTTACAGGAGGCAACATCCAGAGTTAGGCAGATGTACGTTTTATTATTTCTTTATGTTAATTTTTTTTTATGTAATTGCTGTTCTTGTCACTTTTGACAGATGTGATATTTGATCTTCTACTTATCAAAATTTAAAAATTGAGAATGTGTGGAGATGACACTTTAACATATAGAGTAGATACAACTGTTCAAATTTAAAAAAAAAACAAGACAGTTGTTATTGACAAATTACAGTGATGAATGACACAGAGGAAGAATCTGTTACAGAGTTCATCAGAATTCTACTATTTAGGCTGCAGTTTTGAGCTATGTGAGCAAAACTGCTAAAGGTGATTTTCTGTATCAAATATGAAGTTATTAATAATTGATAACAATGCAAAATGTAATTGGTTAAGTGATACTGTCTGAGTGTTTGCAATTATACATTCCGTGTGTTGTGTAGAACTTCCAGCATTTGTAGTTTTCATTTTTTTCTTTTTACCTTATTTGGGACAATAAATCAAGCACAAAGTTGATTTTATGGTCTGAGCAATCTTTTAGGCCTTACATACATCTCTTCTACAGACAGCACAAATATTGTCATGTGTTTGTGAAAAGGTATTTTTGTTCTTGATATTGAATGCATCTCAAGATATGTTTCTTGTTGACTATGGCTGTATTTCTACTACTACACAGAACGCTGCAGGATATGCACATACCTGTCAGCTCCTGCAGCAGCCTGCGAGTCCGCTTCTTTTCTTGAACCATGAAGAACCCCAAACTATCCACTGGAACCGGCTTTACAAAAAAAGAGACACTTTTGAATTTACCTGAGGTCAATCCTCCGTTTTTCACACTGGTCCTCTAGAGGCATCAGCGTGCTAATCAATATCCTGAAAAATGACAACTGTGCCTCATTGGAGATGCTGCAACAATTGTTTCAGCTCTGCATGGCGAGGCCCTTTGAATACCTATAAATAAGACACTGCAGGCCTGAGTCCTTAAGGAGAAGAAAGCATAAAAAAAGGAGTAAATTTGCACCTTGCAAAACCATGTTGTATTGGAGGGGGAGGTAAATTTAAAAAGTAGGGACAGATTTATAGTTGGGATAGGGCATGTCTTAGATCAACTATAAATATCAGTGTAAAAATAAAGCTATCAAGTATTTGTGTGCTACATGAAAAAGCAGCCAGTATTTTCCTTATGTGCAAAATAATAAACTAATATGCACACCTTGCATTGTAAATGGTTTGTCCAGGAGCAAACTTATTCCTTAATGACCCTATGTTTCTACTCTTCCCCAAACGTACATCACAAGACCCCTCATGCACCTTGACTCTCTTTGCTACTGCAGCCCACTCTCAAAAGGTATGATTTCACCTCTCTGTAACTCTTAATTGTAAATACAAAACAGCCCTCTGCCCAAACACAAAAAACCAACTGGGAAACAGATATGGGCAGGCCTCCAGATGAGGACACATGATCAGGTAAAGGATGTCAAAATTCTCCATTTCGACTCTTATTAAAGAAAACTCTTGTAAAATCTACTATAGGTGGTACTTAGTACTAGACTACAGAAGATTTTTGTCACGCTTTCCACTCAGTTTTGGAGAGGTTGTGGTGAACTAGGTTCCTTTCATACCAGGTTCCAACTGGTTGACCTGCCCTAAAATCGTAAAATTCGGGGACAATATAGTCACTTTTTGTTCCGATACAGCTAAGACCTGCAGAACAGGCCTGTATAGGTCCTCACCTATAGCAGCCACCATTCTTATAGAGCATGAGATGCTCACCAATACTTGGATGTTCCCAGGTCTTAAGCTCTTGGTAGTGCAGGATTATGCTGACAAGTATCATACAGGTTAGAACATGACAAGTGGAAGACCAACGAGATCAAACACTAGTGTCCAGCAAAAATTCAGAAACAATAGAGTACAACAGAAGTCAAGTCAAAATCAAACTCAGGGCAAAAAATCCGAGCCAAGGAAAAAATCCAAAATATCCAAATAGGGATCTTTAGAGACAAGCACACACTAGCAGAGATAAACTACAACCACCCGAGGTACCAGGAAAAGGAAGCCTTTAAAGAACAGGTATCCAAAAGCGGAAGCCTAAAGGAGTGGTTAGCAGCTCTGTCTAAGATGCAATGATGGAACACATTAAGCAGCTGATTCCAGGAATCAGAGGAAAACGAACAGGCCTTGGAATGAAAGCCCGAAATTGCAGAAGTAGGGGGATATACCCGATGCAGAATTTGGCATGTTTCTGTAAGCAAATTTATTTTATTATTCATTACCACAATAATTATTGTGGTACTGGAACACATAACACCTCAATTTGCACTAGAATCTGAATGACCTGCTCCATTTGGCCATTTGTCTGGGGTGAAAGGCAGAAGAAAACTGAGCTTAACCACAAACAGGCCACTAAAAGATTGTCAAAACCAGTAATAAATTGAGAATCACGGTCGGATACAATATTGCTAAGGATACCATGCAGACAGAACACATTTTGAACAAACAGTGAGGTATTTTTTTTTTTTACTGAAGACCGCAGTGTTTGCTCCAAATCACCCAGTGCAGCACAGTGACTGTGCTGGGGGTTTGGGACTTTGGACCATTCCCTAAGAGAGCTGCCGAGGAACAAAGTGAGATATCTTACTGAATCTATCCACAATGAACCATATCATGGTAAATGACTCAAGTATTTGGACATTAAAATCCATCACTGCATGGCAAAGAGATTCTGGGATAAATAAATGGTTTGCGGGAATATTGTAAAGTGCTTACAACTGGGCCACCTGTAACAGGGACAAAAGATCTTTGCCGAATCAAAAAAAATCTGGGCAGGAGGAATGATGGGTAGTGTAACTGTAGTTTCTCGATGTTGATGAATAAAGCTTGTCTGTCCTCAAATTTTTTGATCTAGGCCAGTAAGAAATAGTTAATTGAAATCAAGGAAAGAAAATAGCCCATCTGGCCTCTCTAACATTCAATATCTTGGCATTAGCAATATATTGGAGGTTCCTGTGGTAAGTAAAAATAGAAATATTGTATTCCGCTCACTCTAACCAGTGCTTCCATTCTTCTAATGCCAACTGGCTAGCAGTTCTCATCTGCCAACATCGTAATTCATCTCTATAGATGAGAACTTTCTTGAGAAATAGGCACATGGGATGTAACCTGTTCTCATCAGGTGTAGCTTGTGACAAAACCACTCCTGCTCTCAAATTCAAGGCACTTAACTCCCCCGCAAAAGGTAAGTCCAGGTTAGGATAACAAAGAACTGGAAGATGAGCAATACCATCTTTAGTGACTCTTGAATGACTTAGAAAATATTAAGATGTCGTCCAAATGAACAGCTACAAATTTACAGAGAAAATCTCTCAAGACATCATTGATTATATCTTGGAAAATATAAGCCCAAGCAGAGGGACCAAGTACCCATAGTGGCCGGTATGGCTGTTTAAGGACGTATTCCACTTGTCTCTGTTAGGGATACACTGCCTGGAAGAATGAGGTTTTGTTTTGTGATAAAAAAAGGTTTATTGAAACTCAGCAGCAGACAGAAAATAACAATACAGTCACAGTACTATACTAGAAATAATGATATGCATGATATTGGAGATACACAGTGTAGCAAAAGATCTCTGGCAACAGACAGTCACTGGTAATGCAGAAGTACCTCTAAAATTGATACTGAATAGCAAACAGCCTCTTCTATAAATCATGATCACATGAGGCAGGTATGCAGACAGGTTGATGGTTATACAGTCCAAAAAGCGCAAACAGTTGAGTACTCAGAAAGAACAGCGGCACTACTGAGACAGGCCCGTAGCCCCTCAGTGTGAATGGAAAAAATGCAGATCCGAGAGGAGGTACTCTAGTATGCACCAATAGAAATGCAGAGACAGGTGTCAGGAGCTAGAAATCCCCATAATGCATAGACAAGGGTCAGGAGCCAGAAGTCACCATAATGCAGGGCCAACAATCAGAAGCCAGGAACCACTTTGGATAATTTGATGCTCAGATCTGCATTGGCTCAACTACATCCCTAATTGTATCTGAAAGGTTAGTTGAGTGCCCTTCTGCAGTAAGACCTCTTTCAATTCGGCACTCCCTGGGACGTTGAGCATAGTGAATAGAGAAGTTCATGAGGGAGTCAGGAGTCTCTGGAACAGGTTATTGCACTAAAGCATTCTTCACTGATTCTGAGAGACCTAGCCAAAATTGACTCTCAAAGCTGGATTATTCTAGGCACTGTCTGCCACTTTTCTTCGGAACTCAGTATAGTTGTAGTGTTCAACACAATAGCAACTTGGACAGAGGGCCCTGCATCACAGCCAGATCCTAATACTCTTAAATCCACAATTATTATATAGCTCTGCCTATTGTTTTTGCCTGCATTTTACTGCATTTTATTGTTTTCCGTACTTCATTGTTCATTAAGGTGTGATTCACTACTAGTTGCTCTCTACACTCTTCCTGTCTCCTCTGCCCCTGTATCTCTTCCTCCCCTCAATGCTCCTCTTCCAGTCTCCCATCATGCCCCCTTGTTCATGTCCTATACCATCTTCTCCCCCAGCCCACTCCCCTGCCCCAAATTCTACCCTCCCCCACGCTCCAGCAACCCTGCCAATCTTATCCACATTTCCTCACGTCCTTCCCTCCAGGAGGGGGTGTGGGCCTACTCCTATCCCTTAAGTGTACATTTCAGGTTATTCCCACTGTGCCTTCCCTCTCTTTCTCCTCCTTTGAAGTCCACTCTATCCACCTCTTCTCCCCCATCCACCTCTATGTCTCTGTCATCTACCACCCACCTGGCACCACTTCCATCTTTCTCAACAATTTCGCAGCATGGCTTCCCCACTACCTTTCCTCTAACCTCCCCTCCATCATACTAGGAGATTTTAACATCCCTATTGACAAACCCTCTCTCTGACCACCATCTCTTCCCTTCACTCTGTCCTCCTCCCCTGCTCCCCCTCTGCCTAAAACTTTACTCACTAGGTGCAATCTTGACGCTCTTGACTCGTGTTCATGCTCCTCCTCTCTTGTTACTCTCCTCTCCCCTCTTCCCACCCTGGCATGCCCTAAGCAGGCGACCTCCCTCTACAACCATTCCCTCACCACTGCCCTGGACGCTTTTTCACCCGCCTCTTCTGTCAGTTGTCGCCACTTGCCACCACAACCATGGCACTCCTCTAAATTCACCTGTCTCCTTCAGAAATGCACTTGTGTTGCTGAGCACCTCTGGAGGAAATCTTGCTCCCTGGCTAACTTCCTTCACTTCAAATTTATCCTCTCCTACTACAGCTCGCCTTCTCCCTCGCCAAACAATCCTTCTTTAAGACCCTCATTTCTTCTCAGTCTTGCAATCCCCGCCACCTCTTTAGTACATTTAACTCTCTCCTCTCCTCTCCCTCCTCATATTCCTTTTTCCCTCTCTGTCTCCAACTTTCCCTCCTTTTTCTCCTCCAAAATTGAGGCTATCAGACTTGATATCTCCTCCTTGGGTCATTCTCCTGCCACCCCTATTGTTCCGCCTTCCTCTAACAACCAACTCTGGTGCTCCTTTCGCCCTACTTTAGGTGAAGAAATCCACTACCTCATTCTTTCCTCTCCACCCTCTACCTGCCACCTGGATGCCATCCCCTCTCACCTCCTCTGCTCCCTAACCCCTACTGCCTGCTCCTACCTTGCTCATCTCTTCAATCTGTCACTCTCCACTGCATCGTCCCCTCTTCATTTAAACATGCCCTTTCTCTCCCATTCTCAAAAAACCTAATCTTGACCCCACCTCTCTTGCTAACTTCCGCCCTGTTCTTCCATTTGCCTCTAAACTACTCCAGAGGATAGTTTTTAACCGCCTCACTAGGCGCGTCTCGGACAACTCCCTCCTTGACCCTCTTCAATCTGGCTTCCTGTCATGTTACCAGAGAGACTTCAACTGGATCCTGATAGTTCAGCCGAGATTGACGTTACTTCAGCGAGGGGCGCGGAGTCTGACAAGTGAAAGGTGTTCACCAGTGATTCCCGCAAGGGAATATGGCTTTTGCGGCTTCCACTTGCAGGTCGCGGTCCCCTGGAGAAGTTCTCAGCGAACACAACAGACGGAGCGTAGAATCAGGTAGAAGTAGTGCTGTCACTTGATAGTGGCGTTGAGCCGGGAAGTTTGGCAGTGTTGCCACTTGGGAGAGGAAATATAGCTGGGATGTTCAGCGATGTAGTCACTAGGGAGCTGGTTAGCAGGAAAAGATAGTGTCGCCACTTGGAAGTGCTTTCACTGGAATGTCAGCAGCGTAGCCACCTAGAGGTGAATTCCCCGGAGAGAGGTAGCTTGGGAGCTGAGGAAATAGCAAAAACACAGGAGGTGTTTCCAATCTTAAAGTCAGGGACTGACTGAAAGAACCAGCATTGAGTTCTGGTCAGAGGAGGTAGATATAGTGCAGTTCCTATTGGACAGCCAATAGAGGGCAGTGAGAACACATAAAACAGTTAAACAGTTCTGCGCATGCGCAGAACCACTGAGCGCCGAACGGAAGAAGGGGAGAGACAGCGCTGGAGGGCTGCAGCAGCGTGGACCAGGTAAGTGAAAAAAGAGAGTCTTGGTGGGGAAGGCCTCCGGAATCAGCGGACACACACGCCGGCTCCCGGGAAGACAGCGGGAGTCCGGCGTGTGACAGTACCTCCCCCTTTAGAGGTGGGCACCGAACACCTAGGACCTGGTTTCTTCGGAAATCTGGAGTGAAATTTTTTCAGCAGAAGAGGAGCACAGATGTCTGCAGCCCGTACCCAGGAGCGCTCTTCGGGGCTGTACCCCTTCCAGTCCACTAAATACTTGATTGTTCCTCTAGAACTTTTGGAATCCAGAATATGGCTGATCTCGAATTCATCAGTTTGTTGGAGAGAAAGAGGAGTGGTAGATGTGACAGGAACAGTGAATCGATTAATAATGAGTGGTCTCAATAAGGAAATATGAAAGGCATTGGCAATACGTAGAGTGGGTGGTAGCCGTAACTTAAAACAAACGGGACTGATTACTTGAATGATCCTATAAGGACCAATGTAGCGAGGAGCAAGTTTCATACAGGGCACTATAAGACGAATGTTCTTTGTAGATAACCACACCTTGTCGCCAACCTTCAAAAGAGGAATAGCTCTGCGTTTTTTATCTGCCGCCAGCTTGTAGCGAGTAGAGGATTTCTGAAGGGCCTTTCGAACCCGACACCAGATGGATAGAAAGTCCTGTCGAAGAGTGTTAACCGCTGGAACTTGGGTGGGAGGGAGGGCTGAAAATTCTGGTATATGAGGATGGCCTCCAAAAACCACGGAGAACGGAGTGGTTGATGTGGATTCGTGAAAGGAATTGTTATGAACAAATTCTGCCCATGGTAGCAAATCCACCCAATTACTCTGGTTGGCTGAGGAAAATATCCTGAGAAACGTTTCAAGATCTTGATTGACCCTTTCCGTCTGGACGTTGGTCTGGGGATGATATGTGGAAGAGAATTTCAGACGGATACCCAGAAGATGACAAAGGGACCTCCAGAATTTTGAGACAAATTGTACCCCACGATCCGAGACAATTTCAGCGGGACAGCCATGTAGTTGGAAAATTTCCTTTATGAAATGTTGAGCTAGACATGCTGAGGACGGAAGACCGATGAGTGGAACAAAGTGTGCCATTTTAGAGAAACGGTCCACAATAACCCAGATGGTATTAAATTTATTAGCTGGAGGTAGGTCAGTGATGAAATCCATGCTAATATGGGTCCACGGTTTGGTAGGTAGTGGAAGAGGGTGAAGTAGCCCTTGTGGAACCTGGCGGGGAATTTTGTTTTGGGCAGAGGTAGGGCAGGCAGCCACGAAATCTTTAACTTCGGAGTGGAATTTGGGCCACCAGTACTGTCAAGAGAGTAGTTCAGATGTTTTACGGGAGCCAAGATGACCTGTAAATCGTGAAGAATGACACCAGTGAAGAAGACTCTTCCGTAGATGAGGAGGAACAAATGTTTTTCCCTGGGGGGGAATAGGAGTTGAGGAAGTAGAGATTAATCTAATGCATTTAGAGTCCAGGATAGGACGTTCCAGCAAGGTGTCTGATCCCAAATTTTCTGGGAAAGCCCGGGATAATGCATCCGCCTTCTTATTTTTGATACCGGGTTTGAAAATGACCCGCAGATCAAAGCGGGTAAAGAAAAGGGACCAGCGGGCTTGACGTGGATTCAGGCATTGGGCTGACTGGAGATAGAGTAGATTCTTATGATCCGTGAAGATCGTAACTGGGTGACGAGGCCCCTCTAGAAGATAACGCCATTCAGTTAGAGCCAACTTCATGGCCAGGAGTTCTTTATCCCCAATGGCGTAATTACTCTCTGCTGGCAGGAACTTGCAGGAGAAGAATGCGCAGGGATGGAACTTGCCTTGAATAGTTTTTTGCGAAAGAACTGCCCCCACACCGATGGAAGATGCATCCACCTCTAGGAAAAAAGGAAGGGAGACATCGGGTTGCTGGAGGATAGGTGCCGATGAAAAGGCTCTTTTGAGAAATTGGAACGCTTCTAATGCTTCTGAGGTCCAATTTTGCGCAGTTGCCCCTTTTCGGGTAAGAGCTGTCAGAGGTGCCACAACAGAGGAGTAACCAGCAATAAAGCGCTTATAATAATTGGAGAAACCCAGGAAACGTTGAATGGATTTGAGTGTAGTTGGTTGGGGCCAGTTGATTATAGCATGAACTTTTCCCGGGTTCATTTGTAGACCAGATCCAGAAACCAAATAGCCCAGGAAAGGCAACTTAGGGACCTCAAATATGCATTTTTCCAATTTGCAGAATAAATGGTTGGTGCGTAATCTGGAAAGAACTTCAGCCACATGTAGACGATGAGTGGAAAGGTCCCTGGAGAAAATTAAGATGTCATCCAGATATACTACTACATTGGAATATAGCAGATCACGAAAGATTTCATTCACAAAACTTTGGAAAACGGCTGGGGCGTTACATAAGCCAAACGGCATCACTAGATATTCGTAATGGCCGTCCCGTGTATTAAAAGCCGTCTTCCACTCATCCCCAGAGCGAATCCGGATCAAGTTGTAAGCTCCGCGTAGATCGAGTTTAGTGAACATTCTCGCACCTTTAATGCGATCGAAGAGTTCGGTGATTGATGGAATGGGGTAGCGGTTTTTAATAGTGATGGCGTTTAGGCCTCTGTAGTCGATACACGGACGGAGAGCTCCATCTTTTTTTTCACAAAGAAATACCCGGATCCGGCGGGTGAGGAGGAAGGTCTAATGAAACCACGTTGCAGATTTTCCTTGATATAGAGTGTAGTAGCCTCTGTCTCGGGCAGTGAGAGCGGATAGACTCGGCCTCGAGGAGGAGTTTTCCCCGGAATGAGATCGATGGGGCAATCCCAAGCTCGATGGGAGACGCTCAGAGGAGGCTTTAGAGAAGACATCCGAAAAGGAAGAATACTGGTGCGGTAAGATGACTGTAGTGGGTTCTGGAGGAATCTGTGTGAAGCCGAGAGGCTTGACCGGGGTTAGACATTGGCGAGAGCATGCAGGGCCCCATGCGGTGATTTGTGATGAAGGCCAATCCAGATGGGGTGAATGTAGATGAAGCCATGGTAGACCTAGAATGATTGGGCTGATGGTCAGTGGGAGAACGAGAAAGGAAGTCTTTTCCCAGTGGAGGGCCCCAACTTGCATGGAGATAGGTTTTGTTTGTCTAAGAATACTGCCATTAGGGAGACGGGAACCTTTATTTGTCTAAGAATACTGCCATTAGGGAGACGGGAACCGTCAATGCCCGTAGTAGCAATGGGCTTTTTCAGTGGAACAGTGGGCAGCGCCAGTCTTGTAACTAGAGATTGTGACATAAAGTTCCCGGCTGCTCCTGAATCCAACAAGGCCTTGGACGACTTGGGCCCTGAAAGTAAATGTAAGGTGACAGGAAAAGAACATGTTAGGTCTGGAAAAGAAGTTGGAGAGGAAGTAAGAGTCCCTAGACTGACCTCTCCAGTGCAGGCTAGGGTTTGTCGTTTCCCGAACGCCGGGTACAAGAAGCCAGGAGGTGACCAGAATCTCTACAATATAGGCATAGTTTATTCTTCATCCTTCTCTCTCTTTCATCCGGAGTTAAACGGGAGCGCCCCAGTTGCATAGGCTCGTCCGTAGATGTGGGTGGTTGAAAACGAGGAGCTAGACGAAAGGTAGACTGTCTAGGAAGATCTTTCTCGGACGATCTTTCCCGAAGCCGAAGATCTACTCGGTTGCAGAGAGAAATTAGGGCATCTAAGGTGGGTGGCAATTCTTGAGAAGAGAGAGCATCCTTGATCTTATCTGACAGCCCTTGCCAAAAGGCAGCAACAAGAGCCTCATCGTTCCACTGGAGCTCGGAAGATAGAGTCTGAAACTCAATAACGTATTGAGCCACAGAACGAGAATTTTGACGTAGTCTTAGGATGCTGGTAGCAGCGGATGTCACTCGTCCTGGTTCATCAAAAATCCTCCTGAATGCCGAGGTGAAGGCTGAAACATCATTGAGGAGATTGTCATTACGTTCCCAAAGAGGAGAAGCCCATGCCAGGGCTTTTCCGGATAGGAGGGAGACCATATAAGCTACTTTTGACCTGGAAGTAGGAAAATTCTGAGGTAATAACTCAAATTGGATGGAGCACTGATTTAAAAAGCCACGGCAGAGTTAGGATCACCATCAAATTTGGAGGGTGTAGGCAAACGCAGAGAGGAAGTGGCTGCAGTAGGGGCCTCGGCTGCTTGTGGTTGAGCAGCCGGCTGAGGCGTGGTCTCCTGTAATGCGTCTAGGCGGGTAGCCAGAGTTTGCAAACATTGCAAAAGTTGCATCTGAACTGCATCCTGATGCTCCACTCTTCCAACCAAGTGTTGAAGCATGTCCTTGGCGGAAGGTTCTCTATCAGGATCTGACATGGCTGGTTCTTAGTGTCACGTTACCAGATAGACTTCAACTGGATCCTGATAGTTCAGCCGAGATTGACGTTACTTCAGCGAGGGGCGCGGAGTCTAACAAGTGAAAGGTGTTCACCAGTGATTCCCGCAAGGGAATATGGCTTTTGCAGCTTCCACTTGCAGGTCGCGGTCCCCTGGAGAAGTTCTCAGCGAACACAACAGACAGAGCGTAGAATCAGGTAGAAGTAGTGCTGTCACTGGATACTAGTGGCGTTTAGCCGGGAAGTTTGGCAGCGTTGCCACTTGGGAGAGGAAATATAGCTGGGATGTTCAGCGATGTAGTCACTAGGGAGCTGGTTAGCAGGAAAAGATAGTGTTGCCACTTGGAAGTGCTTTCACTGGAATGTCAGCAGCGTAGCCACCTAGAGGTGAATTCCCCGGAGAGATGTAGCTTGGGAGCTGAAGAAATAGCAAAAACACAGGAGCTGTTTCCAATCTTAAAGTCAGGGGCTGACTAAAAGAACCAGCATTGAGTTCTGGTCAGAGGAGGTAGATTCCTATTGGACAGCCAATAGAGGGCAGTGAGAACACATAAAACAGTTAGACAGTTCTGCGCATGCGCAGAACCACTGAGCGCCGAACGGAAGAAGGGGAGAGACAGCGCTGGAGGGCTGCAGCAGCGTGGACCAGGTAAGTGCAAAAAGAGAGTCTTGGTGGGGAAGGCCTCCGGAATCAGCGGACACACATGCCGGCTCCCGGGGAGACAGCGGGAGTCCGGCGTGTGTCACTTCCGCCCCCTCCACTCCACTGAAACTGCCCTGGCCAAAGTTACCTCATCTCGGCTTAATCTAAGGGCCACTTCTCCCTACTCATCCTCCAGGACCTCTCAGCGGCCTTTAACACTGTTGACCACCCCCTCTTGCTGCAGATCCTTCTTTCTTTCGGCATCTCTGGCTCTGTCCTTGCTTGGTTCACCTCTTATCTCGCCAACCGTTCCTCCTCTGTATCCATTTCTGGTTCATCCTCTACCCCCTCTGCCCTCCCTGTAGGAGTTCCTCAGGGTTCGGTTCTTGGACCGCAACTCTTATCACTCAATAGTACCTCCCTGGGTGTTCTCATCACCTCTTTTGGACTCCTCTTCACTGATGACATTCAACTGTACATCTCTTCTCCTGATATTTCCTCCCTGCTCCTCTCTCGTTTTACTGACTGCCTTTCTGCCATCTTCTCTTGGACATTTTCTCAAAATTAACATCACCAAAAACTGAGCTCATTGTCTTCCCTCCTTCTACATCTTCTTCCCATCTTGATCTCTCTATCACTGTTAACAATACCACTATCTCATCTGTTCCCCAACTTCGCTGTCTGGGCGTCTCCTTTGCCTCCCACATTCAATCTCTCGCCCAATCCTGTCGCCTCCAACTCCGCAATATTGACCACATTCGGCTCTTCCTATCTCAGGATGCCACTAACACCATTATCCATGCACTCATCATTTCTCGTCTTGAGTACTGTAACCTTCTCCTCACCCTCTGCCCCGCTCAGGTCTATACTTAACGCTGCTGCAAGACTCATCTTCCTCTCCTGCCTCCCCACTCTGCCTTTCCCTACACTGGCTTCTTTTCCCCTACAGAATCCTATTCAAACTCATCACCCTAACCTACAAGGCCCTCCCCCACTCCACTGCTCCTTACATCTCCAGCCTCCTCTTTACTCACACCCCATCCTGATCCCTGCGATCGGCCAATGACCGCCGCCTCTCCTCCACTCCCCCACTTTGATCACCTCATCCCACTCCAGAATCTAAGATTTCTCCAAGGCTGCCCGCCTCCGCTGGAACAACTTCCCTCGCTCCATCCGGCTGTCCCATAATTTGTGCACCTTAAAACAGGCACTTAAAACTCACTTCTTCCTCATAGCCTACCAACCATCCACCTAACATGCTCTCCATGCCAGATTTCCTCATCCCTCTCTTCCCCTGTCCCACCTCTCACTTCTCTTGCGATTGATCCTCTCTGATTCCCATTTGTGCCTCCTGTCTGTTCCCCTCCCTTTAGGATGTAAGCTCTCAGGAGCAGGGCCCTCTTTCCTCCTGTCTTTATACCTATTCTTCTGCTCCTTCCTCAATGTGTAAACTATGTTTGGAGCTTTGAAGTCCTGGTAATTTTTGTTTATTGTTCTGTATGTTTCTACCCTGTAAGGTCCACTGTCAGTATTTTGTACGACGCTGGGGAAAGCTTGTGGCGCCCTATAAATAAAGATTAATAATAACACAACATAACGACAATGCAACAAAGCAACAAATCGTATTTTCTAAATTGCATTTTTGGTCTATTTACCAAATAATTTCCTAATATATAAAAAAACTGCTACACATTACAAATCGGACCTGCGCAATGTTGGGTGACCCTGCTTGTTAAATTTAAAATAAAATTTACTTTTCTCTGTTTTGGTTTGTGGTACTCCATTGGAAAATAAATATTATTTTCTTCTTTATTAATTTTTTAACACACCCTGGTCCATCAGAAAAGCACACATTTTCTTCGGTCTTGATCCTTGTAGTCCAGTGGAGAAACAAAAAGAAACCAGAGAAAACAATGATCAAACACGATTGCTGCATGCCACTACATGATCCAAGCAGGATGTTCCCAGACAGGGGAAATTTTGGTTTGAACATGTTACGTAAGTTCATTTGTTACTGCAGTGCAAGTTAAAATGGCTGCCTGCTTGTGATTTGCATGAAAGAAGAGTAGCGTGCAGTGATTCGTTTTTTGTGATCTGAGGGTGTGTCTGGTGCTGATAACTGAATACCGAGCCGAGTCAGCTCAGTACTTTCCCGCTTCCTCGCATGTCAATCGAGGCAAAATGTCGTTGTTTCGTCGAATATCACGGGTTTGGGATTCCATAAGTACCTCCCACCCCAGGAGATCCAGCGCCATTGCTCACACAGATACAGGAGTAGCAGTGTTCTTGTCACTTTTCATAAACCGCTTATCAGTTGACATTTTACCTTTACTGTGTTACCTGCATAGTTAACATACCACTATGAAATAAAGACACATAGACTTGTTTTGGCTAAAAAGAAAGGTCAGCAATTTATTAAGCTTATCAATATATTGAGTAGAGGTGGCAAATATAAGCAGACCAATCAGCCCCTAGGTCCCACCCATGATCTATAATCTCCGCCCCAATAGATTGAGTACGGCTGAGGCACGCCCGCCTAAGCGGAGCCCCATAACCCCGAAGGGTTATTCTCACTAATTGCCCAATCCCTTTAGAGGAGAGTGCTACCATGTCTTAAATGTGACCAAATTGTCCGCTGACTAGGCTGCTTACCGCCAACACGAAACTCTGTTTGTGAAAATTTCACTCAAACTGACCCAACACTAAAAACCATAAAAAAAAAGAAAGAAAAATTTATATATAAAACCAGAGCGAGAAACCAAAATAGGGCCTGGGTGGGTGGGGGGAAAACTCTCCAGACAGTGAAAGGGGAAGCCGACTGCCTGTACCTGGACCTTATCCTGCTTCTTCCACTATAAACCTGTCCCCTACGTCCCTACTGATTGGCTGACCCCTGCCCCCAGTGGAGTTAACTATTGCTATACTTTTACTTTCTTTTACCTGCCCCCTCAGCGTTTATGTTACCTCGGGCTAATCCCCGCCCTCTGTTATACTTCTCCAGTGACATTGCTCAATGCCACTGCTCACACAGAAACAGGGTTAGCAGTATTCTTGTCACTTTCCAGACTCCAGTGCCATTACTCAGTGCCATTGCTCATACAGAATTAGGACAAAAATTGACTGGAAATGACTGGAAATGAATGTTATTGAGGTTAACAATAATGTAGGAACCAAAAAAGAGCCAAATTATGTGATTTTAGCATTTTTTAGCAATTTTTTTTTTTTTAAAATACAGATCCAGCACCAAAACACGTGAGGGTGGTTTTGCCAAAACCAAAACCAAAACACGAAGTTAATACAGATCCAAAACCAGAACCAAAACAGTGAACATCCCTAGTTATGGTTGTGTCTATGCTGTGCTGTATTCAGTGGTACTTTCAAGGTTGTTTGTTTTCTCCAAGGCTGAAGATGAGACTGACATTATGCTCAGCTGCATTTAGCAGTTTGTTAGTGACCAGCTTGGGTGATTTGAATTATTGTGGATGAGGTTTAACTAGGCATCTGGCCAGATCTCAGAGGGAGCTCCTTTGCCGTATGTCTTTTTTCCTAGCCTCTCATCATGTGACCCCTATATTTGCAATGCTTGCTTTTATGGTCTGAACTATATTTAATTATTCTTGAAAAATCTACAATACAGTTATACAAAAATTGGCAAAGATTTGTACAGCTTTGTTATTATTTGGAATAAGCCACTTCAAAACAGCAGAGACATCATGTGGTATAGAATATACATCTGAATATATTTGGTATAGATGACAAAACCTATCAAACCTATCGAAGAAATCTATCAAAAACTTTTTCAAATTTACATTTTTGTGGTTTGATATAGTTCCTCTAAAAATGCTGAAGATGTCATCCAAAGATGCAATCAAGGTATGCAGAAAACATCTGAAATTGTCATTAGCAAAAGGTCAAAGCTGTGATCAAATATTTAATGTACCCATAACAAGTACAATTGGGGATTTTAAAGCAGGGCAAGTCATTAGTAATGGTAAATTAAAAAAGAGCCCACTACATAAAAACACAGGAATTTACAATGTTTATTCAAGATGATGGTATGGCCCATAGACTTCCGGGTCTTAATCACCTCATTGACAAAGGTTAGGTCAGTGTTGGCTAACCTGTGACACTCCAGGTGTTGTGAAACTACAAGTTGTAGTTGACTTGTAGTTTCACAACACCTGGAGTGTCACAGGTTAGCCAACACTGGGTTAGGTGAATCTTTGGCTTTTAGAGAAATATGTTTTTTATGAATAAACTGTGAATTTGCCCAAAAAAAACGCTGCTGGCACTTGAATCCAAAGTGACTAGCTTTAATCCAAAGTGAATAGTACTTAGATTTTCTTGACATGCCACTGAAAGCGTAACAGTATCATCAGATGTGTACTATGAAGCTTGTCATTGCCATAGCTGACACGTTTGAAAGACTTACTAACAGCACATATTGGATGTCTGTACTAAAAGACAATTCTCTCAATAAAGGCCAATATTTGAGTGCCAGAAGACTGAGGAAATTTGTAGCTCTAAAAGTCATCCTAAATTTTTCAGAATTTTGCTATATATCAGTTTAACAAATAAACACATTCATCTTTAATAATGCATGTTAATAAATTAATATACTTTTTAAAGGGACGAGTTTAGCTTTTCTTTCAAGTTGATTGAAAAATGGATAAAAAACATATTTTCTTCTAAAATTACAGGTGTTTACAGAAACAAAATGTGATTATAAAGTTGCAAATAAATGTCCATGTATGTTGAAAGCCAGAAGTGGATATTTGCTACCACTATATCTTAATGCAAATCAGTGCTCATATTAAAAAAAAACAACAACAACAAAATCAACATTCGTAGGTCATAAGTTACAGTCCCAAAACATATTGTAGCCCTCAAATGAAATCCCTACATTTTCTAAAGTTAGACTTTGTTGAGTGCTCAAAACTGGTTCCCATGACATTCTCTGGATAAACAGGCAATAAAAATGTGCTAGGAATGCTCAGGCTCATTTTTTTTTAAAACCAAGCCCCCCGAACTTAGCCAATCCGAGTACCGAGCCGGCTCGGCTCTGTACTTTTGTGCCTCCTCAGAACTAAAATTGAGGCAAAACGTCATTGGCGCTTCATTAAATCTTGTGAGTTTTGGATTCCATAAGTACCGCCCCCTACAGAGTTCCGGCGCCATTTCACAGACAGACATGGAAGGGGTAGGATCGTTCTTGGCAGTGTCCAGTGCAATTGGTCAGTGTCATTGCTCATACAAAAACAGGAGGGGTGGCAGTGTTCTTGTCACTCTCCAGTGACATAGCTATGTGCCATTGCTGATACAGAAACAGTAGAAGTGGCAGTGACCTTGTCACTCTCCAGTCACATTGCTCAGTGCCATTGCTCACACAGAAAACAGGAAGGGTGGCAGTGTTCTTCTCAGTCTCCAGTGACATAGCTGTGTGCCTTTGCTCATACAGAAACAGGAGGGGTGGCAGTGTTCTTGTCACTCTCCAGTCACATTACTCAGTGCCATTGCTAACAGAGAAACAGGGGTAGCAGACAGTGTTCTTGTCACTCTCCAGTCTCCAGTGACATTGGTCTGTGCCATTGCTCATACAGAAACAGGAGTGGTGGCAGTGTTCTTATCAGTCTCCAATGACATAGCTATGTGCCATTGCTCATACAGAAACAGGAGGGGTGGCAGTGTCCTTGTCACTCTCCAGACACATTGCTGAGTGCCATTGCTCACATCAAAAAAAGGAGGGGTGGCAGTGTTCTTCTCAGTCTCCAGTGACATTGCTCAGCATTATTGCTCACACAGAAACTGGAGGGGTGGCAGTGTTCTTATCAGTCTCCAGTGATATTGCTCTGTGCCATTTCTCATACAGAAACAGGAGGGGTGGCTGTGTTTTTGTCAAGCTCAAGTCTCCAGTGCCATTGCTAACACAGAAACAGGGGTAGCATACAGTGTTCTTGTCATACTCGAGTCTCCAGTAACATTGCTCTGTGCCATTGCTCATACTGAAACAGGAAGGGTGCAGTGTTCTTATCAGTCTTTGTGTCTAATCTGTAGGTCACAGGAATACAGCAATATTGAAGATGTTTCCAAGCAGGTCTTTGAATCAAGATGTTTATTTGCTCTCACACTGGTTAAAGGTACCAGTGCTCACTCAAGTCAGATAAACTCAGAAGAACAAGTTTTTAATACAAGCCAGTGCCTTTTATACAGTTTAGACACAGTCTATTTTTAGAATCATTATGTAATGTGTTTACACAAACATGGATTTACATACATTGCAAAGCCAACAATATTTACACCTATCATGAAATTCTAGAGACACTGTGATGTCATGCATCACATGCTGTTCACAATGTTCAGAAAGGTTTGAACACTCTGACAAAAGGCCACACAGTAATGACCCCCCTGCTGGGCCTTTGGCCAGAGCAGGTTTTTCATGCTATCAGACTCCCTCCCCATAGACCTAATTGGAGGTTTCCACTAGCAACCTTACAAACCCCAAACAATGACACTTCCATACAAAACACATCCTAATACACAAAAGACTTTGTAAACAAAGGCTCATTGTATCAGATATATACAGCAGAAATAAAACATTTACTTTAGAAAGGTTAATATACAAAAATTAATTTCTACCCTGGTCTCAGAAATAATAATTTCCTATCTCAAAATATACACAATATCAAAAATAAGTGCATGTGCAATTATATAAATAAGCGCCCTGCAGTATTTCCTTTAAATAAATTTATACCAGAAGTTATTTATCAGTGATGCAGTCACACAGTCTTCTTGTCAATCTCCAGTCTCCAGTGCCAGTGCCATTGCTCACACAGAAACAAAAGGGGTAGGAGTGTTCTTGTCAGTCTCCAGTTCCATAGCTCAGCGCCATTGCTCAGCAGCTGGCAACCAGCTGCTGACACCAGTCATGATGATACTAGTCCTTCTACATTATCTACTAAAGCCTATGCTCAAGGACATAGTGGGTTTAAGTCACGGAAACTGACATCCAAAAAACAAGCTTTTACTTTGGTAAGGAAAAAACACCTCTCTAATGAAAGGAAAGTTTACTGTAGAAAAACATAAAATTGCCAACATGCCATTCTACCCAAAATATTAACAAGCATACCAGCATCAGGTAGCTCCCTTCTTTCAGCTAGATCGCAGCACCTGCAATCCAATCTACACTATCATCCTCACCCTCATCAGTGTGTGCATCATCCTCACACAATATTAATTAATCCCTGCTGGAATGCACCATTACAGTAGTCTCTGTACTTTAATATAATTGGCAGTAATGGCCTTCCTTGTGGAATTTATAGTTCATTTTATGGCAGAGCTGTCACGAAATTTGGGGAATTCTTTTAGACCAGACCAGATGTCAAAATGTTGTGCTGACTCATCTGCATCATCACTGGGTGTCTTGGGAAAGCTAAGTTTTTTCCTAGTACCAGTTGCCAGTGTCTGAACTCACTTCACAGGTGACTGCTTCCAGTGGTTTCAGCACCTTGCACAACACGGAAAGTAAATTCACCCTCAAATTCTATTCTTCTTGCAGCTGCTGCAATCTCCTACATGCTGTTGCAGAAGATTTTTTTTTTCCCGAAAATTACCCGAAATATTTAGGGACACATACAGCATGTCCTGCATGTCACTGTCATTTTTTAAAAAGGTTTGTACCACCAAGTTGATTATGTAAGTAAAATAAAGAATATGATGGAATTCCCCCTGCTGTAATGCTCTAACAATATTGGTGGCGTTATCAGAAATTACATATCTTCAGGAGAGTCCAAGTGGGATAAGCCATGTTGCAATGACATCTCTTAGTTTGTTGAACAGGTTGTCAGTGGTATGCCTCTTAGTGAAGCAGGTGATACACATAGTAGCCTGCCTAGGAAAGATCTGGCGTTGTTTTTTAGATGCTGTTGCTGTTCCTGCTGCTGAAGGTGATTCACCAAGCCAGTGGGCTGTCACAGCCATATATTCTTTAGTTTTCCCAGTTCTGCTTGTCTACATATTTGTGGTTAAGTGTACAGTGGGTAGAATGGCATTTTGTAGCCCAATAATTTTCTTTTTTGTAACCTCCTGGTACAGGTGAGAAATTGCCTGTCTAGTAAAATGGTGTTGAGATGGAATTTGGGACACTGGACCTCAAATAATTGTCTAAAATCTGCTGCATTTGTGGTGGATATTGGATGCAGATCTAATACGAGCATAGTCGCCATGGCGCCAGTGATTGTTCAACAGTCAATTATTCCTGCACTCCTTGGGTTACCTATCCCTCTGTAGGAGAGGTCTCTTGGACACTATATATATATAAGACTTTGGCGTCAGTTGGTCAGCTTAAACATATATTGCAATATGTGGAACTAACATTCCCTGTTTTTAATATAGAACAGTACTTGATATAGCATTAATCATGTGTTTGGAGAGTGCAGAGTATCCCTGTTTTCTTGTATATATATATATATATATATATATATATATATATATATATAGTACTTTGCTGTATAAGAATATGCTACATTTTCATCAGTAGAGGACCATGAAAGATTTGCAGTCATCTATATTCAACAAAAACTTTGAGGCAATTGAGAACAGGTACTTAAAACCCGGCAGTGCCCTTTTTCCTATCCTTTGTGTATATTAAACTTTCTATTAGCTGGTGGACTCATTACACTGCATCTTTTTTAGCACTTGAGTTGGAATGGTTAATATTTTGATTATAATGGCAACTTAGTAGTCCTCCATCTTCCCAACGAGAATCAAATATTTGCTATTGTTATCAATTAAAACATGGGCTGAGGGGGGCGTGGTCTGACAGCCATACTGTTCAGATGGAGTATCTCTCAGTTCTCCCCTGATCGACCAAAAATCGTCAGCCATCAGGGTTAGTTTGCCTGCATAAAGTCTTCTGCTTCTGGCCTTCACTGGGGTGATACCCCCCAAGAAATTTGAGGGCTTGAATCGTCCTCCTAGTTGCCGTGGGCCGTCTGAATGGTGCTTGGGCCTAACAGTGAGAGGATCCACGGCCTGGTGAGACCCGCACCTGGGACCCACACTGTCGGAGCCTGAAAAGCTTGCAACTCACCTCATCCGGCACTTACTTCCCACATAAGGCTTCCATATGCGCCATGAATATTACCCTTGTCCATCTAGGAGTGCACGCTAATTGGAGGACGGGTGTGTTCGGCTGATCTGCATAACTACAGGCACCACTGGGACTCTCACTTATCCTCCATCGTCCTCGGTCCTGCTTGGTGGCCCTACTGCCGATTCGCCCGAGTCTCCTAGTCTGCGCTCAATCCGCGGCACTAGAAACCGAAACTCCCCAGTCCGTCGCTTCAACCATACTTCCTGGTGATGATCGGCGCTGGAGACTGGGCTCACACGTCAGCAGTCCCCTGGAGACCTTCTGCTGTGGGCTGCGATCAGTGCCTCTACCTGGGAAACATCTTTAGTGGCTCTCAACCAACTGACCAGCAGTGCTCCACTTGTCACTATCCAGACAGCCTCCATTACACTCAATTTAATAGCTTTTACCCATAGGCTGGTGATTCATTTGGACCATAGAGTCCCCGCACTCCCCTTCCTTATCTTTATCTGGGTGATTGGAGCACAGTGGACACAGGGAACGTTGGGGGTCCCCAGTGCTGAACCTGGAGGTGTCCATTACTATAAGAGTGAAACGTGCTTGACTATTATCACCGGGGGGATCATTCATTGCCAGAGACTGTCTCTCCATGTGATCTAACACTGCTGTCCAATATACAGTGTTTGACCACTATGTGAATTTTACTATACTGCCCATCTCATCCCTTTCACCTAAGCTGAAATCAGTGTGCGATCTCCTCCCTCCTTTTCCTCACTTCCTCCCATCTGCCTATTGGTTAGTCTTAACCATGTCGACCAAAACTAATAAAGTAGCATTGGGAACGTCAGCAAATTTCTTTGGATCAAAATCTAAACCCTTCTCCCCTCAAGCTGATCGCCAGGGGCCATCGGGCTCTTTGACTTCTGATGTTGAGCTTGACCCCCAGATTCAAGCGGTAATGACTAGTTTTCTAGAGAGGGTGAAGACGACTTTCTATCAAGAGCTGACAAAAGTAGTTAGTGAGTTTAAAACTGAGCTAACTACGCTGGACAACAGGATGGATGCATTGGAATAAAAAACGGATGATATGTGCCCTTCCAGCGCTGCAATTGACAAGGAGCTCTCTCGGCTTTGTGACGAAGTTGAAAGCTTGAAAGAAAGACAGAAGGATTCTGAAAATCGATCCCGCCATAATAATATCCCCATCAGAAATGTGTTGGCAGAAGTCGGCACTATGGATATCCAGTCTTTCCTCAAGTCACTCTTCCTTCACCTTCTCCCGGATATCTCTGAAGCTGACTGTCTTATGGACTGGGCCCATCGTGCCCTGAGAGCTAAGCCTGCCAGTGGATTACCCCCTCGGGACATCATAGTCTGGTTACATTACTTTTGCACCAGAGACCAGATCCTCTTTGCTACCAGGGACCAATTTGTGGTCTCTTTCCGGGACATGGATATTCAGCTATTCCAGGACCTTACTCCGTCTACGATACAAAAACGGAGGGACTTGCAGCCAGTTACCAAGATTCTCCGCCAGCATAATATCAGATACCGCTGGTGTTTCCCTTTCCAGCTCCAAGTCTCAGCTGCCAACTCCTCTCACCTTGTTAAAATGTTGGATCAAGGGCAGAATCTCCTGACCAAGCTGGGCATCCTTCCTGTGGTCTCGGCTCCTCATTCTCCACCCCCTCAGGCTCAGCACTCAGCCCTCTCTCAGCCCGAGTGGTCACGGTCCTCCAGATGACGTCCTCTGGACACACATCCACCCTGAAATGACATTGCTAGTGCAAAGTTTTTCTCCTTAACTAACCTTTTGTTTTTCAGGTGATCTCTTAACGCTAGGTGGAACTCATTACTTTGCCTACTAATTTTAGGTTTTTCCTTTTTTTTTTTTCTTTTTTTTAGTTCCTTAAAAATTTTAAGTATATTACTCAGTTTGGTATTTTTCAAAAAATGTTCATCAGTTTGGCTTGGTTTTCAATTATTTCTAATTCTTTGCCTTCTTACAACCAATGATGCTATTTGATGCTCTGTTGTCTTGTTTGCACTACATTGCTTTTGTGACTTGTTAGTTCGAAGAGCTATTGTCTCTCCCTACTCACCCCTCCCCTTCCCTCTCCCTTGTCCCCTTCACCTCCCCCTATCCCCTTATGTGATAAGTATTTATAAGTGTAACTAAAATAATTGCTTGTTTAACACATTCTTTATTCATTTGGAACTCATCATCTCAAAAATATGGCCTGTCGCCACATCCTTCCCCAGTAATTATATTACTTAACTCCCCGGATTTTCTCCCAGGATTTCATCCTAACTCATTTCAGCCGTGGCACTCGCTGGGAGTCAGAT
The DNA here is from genome assembly GCF_038048845.1 of Mixophyes fleayi. NCBI lineage: Eukaryota > Metazoa > Chordata > Amphibia > Anura > Limnodynastidae > Mixophyes > Mixophyes fleayi. Next base: position 185,567,377 of record NC_134403.1, on the reverse strand, counting down.
ATCTCAATCACCTGACCTCCTCTGTGTCCTTCCCTCAATTCTCTGACATCCAATCTCGTTTTCATATTCCCTCAAAGCACATTTACCAGTTCCTGCAATTACGTCATTTTCATAGTGTTGTTAAAAGTCGCCTCTCAGCTAGACCTCTCTATACATTTGAAGCCCTCTGCTTACGCCAATCTTCAACAAAGGGCCTCATTTCCACTCTTTATTTTAAGTTAGCTTCTTCCGCCTCGAATTTTAGAGGCCTGCATAAATCAGCCTGGGAGCGGGACCTTGGTGAAGAGTTATTAGAGGAGGAATGTCTGAGATATATGAGAATGCAGCCTCCAGTTCCATCTGTGTCAGAATTAAAGAGAACACCTATAAGATATTATACCGATGGTACTATGTGCCTTCGCGTCTCCATATAATCCTTCCTGATTCGTCTGATCGGTGTTGGCGGGGTTGCTCCCATGAGGGCAAGTTTCTGGATGGAGATTAAGAGTTTGATTCACTCAATTTTGCAGGTGGACATTCCCCTGGAGCCTAAATTCTTTCTTCCCATGGGAGTTCCCTCAGCATCCCACATCAGAATAAACTAATCAGACACATTCTCTCAGCAGCTACTTGCCAAATAGTAGCAGATTGACGACAGCAACCCCCCCTTCATCATCATCATTTATTTATATAGCACCAACATATTCCATTGTGCTTTACAAGTGGGGACAAACACAGTAAACTAATAAACAAACTGGGTAAAACAGACAAAGAGGTGATAAGGCCCTGCTCGCCAGCTTACAATCTATGGGACAATTGGAGTTTGATACATGAGGTTAAGTCTACATTTTGCATTTCGGTCCAGCCAGACTGCAAAGGTAAAAGTGACTCATAAGCTAAATGATCCCGTCACACAACAATGTTGCTCAGGGGCTAGTTGTCTTGTGTGAAATTGTGTAACGGATGGTAATAGGGTAATGTAGTGAGGTTAAGAGGGTGGTTGAGGAATTGTATAAGCTTGTCTGAAGAGGTGGGTTTTCAGAGAACGCTTGAAAGTTTGTAGACTAGAGGAGAGTCTTATTGTGCGAGGGAGAGAATTCCATAGAATGGGTGCAGCCCAGAAAAAAGTCCTGTAACCGGGAATGGGAGGATGCAATGAGGGTGGATGAGAGACGCAGATCTTGTGAGAACGGAGTTGCCGAGTTGAGAGATATTTTGAGACAAGAGAGGAGATGTATGTTGGTGCAGCTTTGTTGATGGCTTTGTAGGTTAGTAAAAGTATTTTATTTTGGATTCTGTAGAAAACAAACAACCAGTGAAGAGACATACAGAGTGATTCAGCAGAGGAATAACGATTTGCAAGGAAAATCAAATTTGCTGCTGCGTGCAAAATAGATTGTAGGGGTTTGAGTCTGTTTTGGGGAAGACCAGTAAGGAGGGAATTGCAATAGTCAATGCGGGAGATGATAAATGCATGAATTAAGGTTTTTGCAGTGTCTTGTGTGAGATATGTGTGAATTCTGGAAATGTTTTTTAGATGTATAAAACATGATTTAGATATAGAGTCAATGTGGGGAACAAAGGATAGGTGTGAGTCGAGGATTACACCTAGGCATTGAGCTTGTGGGGTGGGATTTATGGTCTCACCCCACAATAGAGTTTGGCAGACCCAGTGGATGGAATTTATGACCAGTATTATCCGCAACTCCTCGAGAGCCTTCGCCAGGGTCTGGGACCCATGGCTATCCTTTTTTCAGGCGAGTACACCCTTCACATAATTCAGTACTATTAAAATCTTAGTCTTAGTTCCTTTCCTTTCTAGAGCGTTTCCTATTTCTCACAATGGATCTAGCCACTTTTCTCCATTCTTTTCCCTCTTCCTTTTCCTTCTCTTTTTCTCTTTCCTCCCCTTCTCTTCTCTCCGTACAATAACTTTGGGTCACTAACTTACTTTATATTTAAAATTCCAGTTGACATGTAGAACTTCATGATCTGTGCTGGACGCAGACCCTGTTTAATTTTGTAGTTATCTTCTACTTGTGTTTTCACGAAGTCAGCTGTAATCTTTGGTTTATGTGACTTAGTAAAATAAAACTTTTAAAAAAAATTAAAAAAATACATGGACTGAAGAAAAGTTTCTGCAAGCATTAAAAAGAAAGGCAAACCCGTTATTAATTGTTGGTCCATTAGCCATGAAACACTGGCAAATAGTTTGAGACATATGAGGGGCAAATTCGAATAACTGATTCTCTTGGGTGGCTACAACCACTGCTTTAGCTTGATAGAAACTCTGCAGATCCATGTGACATTTGTTCAGGGGAAAGAAGTCCATGTGCATTTACAGTAAAGAAAGTAAGCATCTCAATTAATGGGGAAAGTGTATGTGGAAGATGCTAATTATGAGGACACCGGGGTTGGAACTGAAGCTCACTAGATTCCTGGCCCTCTAAGTTCACAAGTCACACAGGTAAGGCAAGAAAGAGATAATAACCCATTTATTTTAGAAAGTGTACACATTAAGAAAAATGCAACAGTGCTCCCCAAGGAGAAACGTGTTCCCCCACCAAATATAATGTATAAGTGTCAGAATTTCACAAGTGCAAGTAAAAACTCCCCAACAAAATCCCTAGCAGGTTACCTCCCTCCTAGCAGGCACAAACTCCCAGTAATAAAGTCCACAGATGACAATCCAGGTGGGCCAGGGATTCTGATCCGTAAGGTGGATCTGTGTATCTTGCTGATCCCAGCCGCTTGGGTAAAACTCCACCAGCTTTGTGGGACTCTGGGTATTAGTCTCCCTACCGATGTAGGCTCACCAATTTCCCAGAATCTGGGAGTGTCTCCTGATGGAGTGGTGATCAAATCAGTCCTAGAGGTACACTGCCTGATCTGCATGAAGAAGCTCCTGCTTCAAGCAATCTTTTCTGGCCTTAATAGAATACGGTTACTCTATATCAGTCCAAATCCTAACTCTTCCAAGATTCTCCAACAAGACCCTCTTCTCCTTTTCCGGGTCTCTCTTTTTGTCTCACTGCAAAGTTACCCGATCTTCCCCCTCCCCGGGCAAACCCCCCGAGTCATGATCAATTGTCATTGCTGGTGGATGAAGTCTGGGTGGTAACAGGGGTGGAGGTAGAATATGAAATTAGCAGTAGCTCATCTGCTGTTTCCCTACGTCAGTCCTATGGAAGACAATGGATATTAATTGTCTTTCTCCATTTCCAGATCTAAGATAGAGTTCAGACCTTCCCGTTCTTAATCCATTCCATTACTTTGTGATGTCACAGAGTCCCCAGCTGTTTCATACTTCCTGTGGGCAGCTTCCCCCTCTCTCTCTGGACACCACAATTATACTGGCTCTGGCTACCGAACAGCATTTAATAACTGGGTGGGCCGATGTTGTCCAATTGGGACTGATGTGAGTGAGTTCTCTGTACAGCGTTGTGGAATTAGTGGAGCTATATAAATAGCTGATGATGATTGCATATGCCAGTCTCTTTGTGCCTTCAGTCTGGCTTCTGGATCATAAAAGTTAATAGTTCTGAACCAGGAGATTAATTAGAAACTCCCATCTAAATACAGATTTTGCTTTCTCATTGCCAAGGTCAAATGTGGAAGATCTGAAAAGATGTAATTAGTTTAGGATAATTTGGGCCTAAGTCCTTTCTTCACAATTCAAGGAAGTGATGGATGAAAGAAATTATGTGCTTTGGTCTGGGCAGGTTTGACAGCTTAATACTTCTTAGGGCCCACAATGGGTAGTTTGCAATCACAACACAACAAAATCTGGATGTTTGTAGGGCCAAATGTGTCATTTTGTGTTGTGGGTATCACAGAAGTCAGCTAAGCAGTAGCATAGCTAGACTCCGCCTCACTTGAGTAAATTTTCTTGTAAACAGTTAAAGGAAGAGTCACAAAAAACTGCATTTAAGAAAAACTCCTGTACCAAAAGAAAGCGATATCTGTCCTCCCCCCAAAAAAAAATTCCTTTGGGTATAGTAACAAATAAAAAAAAGTTATTCATGACAAAATGGACTAAGCATGGAAATGCAAAAATATTGTGGAGTCTACTGAACTGTTATTTTGGCATGAACCCCGGGAATCAAAATAGTTAATAAAAATAATACAAAAATAAATTCTGGATGTAATATTAAAATAATAATAATATTAAAATAATGATGATAATAATAATAATAATAATAATAATTGTATTAGTTAACTAATTTAGTATGGCCTCTTTGATTTGCAAACATAGTCAAGGGGACCAATTCTACATTTTTGCACAGTAGACATGAATAACATCCTAAAAAAAGTATTTTATGGAAGAAAAAAGTAACAAACAAATAAATAAATAAAAATGTTTTGTCATTAATAACTATTATTAACAGGTGACATTAATGACATTATTTTTTTTCCTGTACATCTTTTTGGGACTTTATATTCCACATATGTTTTGGACGTATCCTGCAGTGTATTAGAGCAGAGCGCACATAGACCCATATTCATCAACAGACATATCTGTACATTCATTCGTTTTGCATGCCTTAATGAATCAGGCCCATGGTGTCCATTTAAAAATGTAAAAAAAGTTTATTTAGAAAAATATGAACAAAATAAAAAGTCACTTTAGCTACGTGAAGGATAAAGGCACCAAAACTATAATACACTTTAGGTGACAAGTTCATGGAAGTTGTCAAACATCGCAGAGCTTTTTAATAGAAGTTTGTACATGTTAAGAGTATTGAAAAAAATATTTGATTGTTATTTATGAACTACATGTTACATTTTGATATTTTTTATCACTTTCACGATGCAATGGAATATATTGTTTATTTACTATAGAAGAAGCCATGCAGCATATAATAGACAGATAAATTAGAATACTTATATTGATTGGAGTCACAAACTTAGCCATCCAAGGTTATTGTGTCTTATCTGACCCAGACCACTCTATGAATGCTCAATCGATGCTCAGTGCAATTCATTTTATGTACGTATTTCTTCTTTTACTTCTGTGCAGCTTCAAATCAGAACTGCAGGAAATTGGCAGATTACATAGAAATCTATTTAATTAAGAAAGCTCCATTCTGTATGACCTTCTTCCTGACCTTTGAAAAGACAGATTGCTTTTATTATAAATCAAACAGACAAATACTGTAAAATTACTAGGAAATGAGCCATCATTGTCTTGTCCTACTCAAGACTATATTGCTGGAAAGTCAGAAATAAACATGGCAGCAGCCAAAGTGTAACTCAAGTACAATATAAACTACATACAATATGGATAGTTTAAATTCTATTCACATCGTTCACCTACAGCAAGCCATGTTTTGCTGAAATCATTTAATTTAAATTTGGGAGACAGATGTTGTATTTCAATTCTTTTGTATGATGCTTTTTTTAAAATGCGGTTTTATACTGTTTCAATCATCAAAAACAGATGACACATATACTTCAATATTTTGGCAAAATAACCTCTAGATATTGGGGTCTAGAATACAGATGGACCACATTATATTTAGCCTAACAACATAATCAATCATCTCTTAGGTGCAGGGGACCCACTTGATCATATCATATTAAACCTTTCCACTCAATAGTAAACTTATTGATCACAAGCAGCACAATGATTTAGCTGTTTAACTAAATAAAACATGCTCCATGAATGTGTTTGTAATAAAAATAATTATAGTAGATGGATACGAACACTGTAGTATATATTTAATATGATTGGAAAGGAATCTTGCTTCCACACTTTTGATGCCCTCTTCATACATGTATATCCTACTGCTACAAAGTCTTACCATGGCCGATACCATTCTATAATATAAGAAATCTAGGACAAACACAGATACAGGTATAGATCTCAGTAGATTGAGGGTTCAAATGTCAGTGTCCATATAAAATGTGAATAAAATACCAATATAGTGCAGGACAACAATACATTTTATTAAAAATAAACAAATACAGCATACACATTAAACATAGAGAGAAAGCTTAACTGAATGGTATACATATGGGTCTCCAATATACAGCCGGTCTCCCTGATGAATGTCGAAACTAAACCCTGGAGCTACTGATGATAAGGGTCGCATTTCAACAGGGGGCACGCAGATGAGCTGAGTGTAAAGGAACAGTGTCTCTAAATTTCTTCTGGTAAGACTTCCACATTGCTGTAAGGGGAGATTTATATACCATGGGTGGCATATGTGCCTTGTAAAATGTATACAGCAATAAATTATTAAAGAAACTAATAATATAATAATAATATCACAGTGGATAGTACCCTTTGTATGCGTCGGTGAAATACAGACAGCAAACTGCTGGAGCTTATGTCATGGTGAATAGCTAGTAAGGACAGTGCACTGTGAGTAAACAGCAGTATAAGTTAGTTAATTTAATTAAAGTAAGTTAATTGAGAGTAGTAATCACAGAAGGGAGAGGACGGTTAGTCAAAGCAACAGTGTATCTATTGCATTTTTTGTGTTCAAACTATTTTTATGGAGAAGAAAAGAGTAAAGGAACATCAATAGAAACAATGTAAAGTGTTTTGGAATATTAAAATGTAAAATATAAATATAACACCACAAATATACAATTTCACATTGTATCTGTAATAATACGTAACAATGGATTAACAAAAAATACAAATAAAGGAAAAAAAATTAAAACGGAGAAGTGGTGTAAGGTGGGGGAAAAGGGTAGATAAAGCGAGGAGATTGGGGTTTGAGAGGACCATCTATATAATTAAAAAAGAAAAGACTGAGTAGGGCACCACCAGCATAATTGGGCATCAACCGTTTTTTTTTTTTCAAATATTTTAGGTATACCAACTATTCTGTTTTTACTGTCAATCTGCTCTTGACATCCGTCCAATTCCACTAATTCTAGCCATTGTAGCCACATGGGGCCTGATTAATTAAGGATCTTAAATGAAGAGGATTCTTTTTTCAGTCTCCTGGGCAAAACCATGTTACAATGCAAGGGGTGCAAACTAGTTTTCTGTTTTGCACATAAGTCAAATACTGACTGTTTTTTAATGTAGCACACAAATACTTGATAGCTTATTTGTACACTGAAATTTAAAGTTGATATTTGTGTGCTACATGAAAAAACAGTCAGTATTTAACTTATGTGCAAAACAGAAAACTAGTTTGCACCCCTTGCAATGTAACATGGTTTTGCCCAGGAGACTGAAATAAGAATCCTCTTCATTTAAGATCCTTAATTAATCAGGCCCATGGTGTTTAATTCTGAAGAGTTGTCTTGCAGATGAGGGTATATCATCCATGGCCATGTAATAATCAATTTGTGAATACCTGTCTTTTAATAATGGGAAACTGGGAGATTTCCAGCGATTTGGTATTGCAGCCTTAGCAGCATTACATACATATCTCAGCAGAAATTTTGAAGAAATTCAGATTTAAGAATCTCAGATCTATTGGGACCTTGTGGTTCGGAATAACTTTAGAGATACGGAGCACTTCTTTCCAGAAGGGATCTATCTTTGGGTACTGCCACCAGATATGTAGGTAACTACCTATTGCATTGTTGCACCTCCAGCATTCACCAGAAGTCCTGTGGAACGTTTTACGTAAGAGGCTTGGATGTCTGTACCTACCAACATGCCATAATTTTGTATTGAGTTTCTACTATTAAAGCACTTACTGAGCATATATGTCATTTGGAAGGGTTTTCATCATCCCTCTTACATAATATATCTGTTCATTTTTCTCTCCCATGCACTTGTGAATTGAGGGAGGAATCCAAGCACATTTTCTACTATTAGCCTGTAAAGTGTGGAAATTGTGTGGACTGGATTTTGAAAGATTACATGCAAGACAAACCCTCTAATCAAGCCTTGCACATCATGGGGCAATTTAGCAGGAATATGTATAGGCAAGGTCTGCATCATGTAAAGAATCTTGGGTAACGTATTCATTTTGACCACATTAATTCTTCTAATCCAGGATTGCCAGTTCTTGGGCTGCCAATTCTTGTAATCTGCTTGTAGGTTTCCCAATATGGGACTAAAATTCACTTGGAAGAGCTGTGATAGGTCTTTAGTTAGCATCCATGCAGAAGATACAGATTAAAGGAAAAAGAGGGCATCCCTATTTCATGCCGTTTTTATGTCAAACAGTTCTGGCCTGGGCTTTCCCCATAGGAGGATGAGGCTATTGTGTGTTCCAATTACTGGGATATAAATGGATGATCCAAAAAATCCCTGTCTTTGGCAGAAAACCAAGAAAAGAAGAAAAGACAACCCTGCTCAGGGATCTAGCAAGGGTAAGTTCATCTTCTTCCTTCCAGGTCCCGGTGCTGGTGACAGCGAATCAGAAACAATTTGCTGACAGCCAATCAGTTGCCGGAAGGTTGAGTCAATCAGGGCTCAGCTCCAGCCATTTTCATTTTTCAGCCGCAGCGAATCAATCAGGGTTTGCTGCGTTACTACTCTGCTCCCATGCAATGTCTATTATATAGCTATCCCATGCAGAGAAGTTTCAGTTCGGTGACAGAGAGAGACCTACGTGGAGCTCCAGAGCAGAGACACCGCATTCAAAAAAAAAAAACACAGAAAAGAAGAAAGAAGCCGACGGAGAGAAAAAAGAAGACAGGCACACACAGCGCAGACTCAGACAGTTGGGGGATCAAGCTAGAAGACTGCTGAAGGCACCGTCCAGAAGACACAGCACCAAGCAAAATAGCTATTATGGTTCCCCCTGCTGCTAACGAAAGCTGCTAGAGTCAGGGAAGGCCTTTTGGGTATCCCTCGTCTAGGGCCATCTTTCTTACACTTGGGAATAAGGCCCTGGGCATCTTTCGGCAATAGGCCCGTGCAGAAGCAGTGGGCATAAGGCCCTGCATAATTAGGAGTGCTTTGGGAATTGTATTTCACTGTGGGCACAATAGTTTAAATTCAGCTTAGCCTGTGCCACCAATTAGTTTCAGTATTAGCCTGTGCGACCAGTTAATTTCAGGACCAGCCTGTGGCCCCAGTTAATTGCGGGACTAGCCTATGGCAGCATTAAATTAAAGGATTAGCCTGTGTGCCCTTTTGAAGTACAGGATTAGCCTGTGGACACAGTTAGGAGGTATCCATACAGCTGCTACACATACAAGCCTATTAAAATGCATAACAGTTAATGAGAAATTTAGAAAATATGTTAGTCTCAATAGCAATGTAGAGAGAGTACTTTGGCTGATAAGGCCCAATATATTCTTTGCCCTTCTCCAAATAGGTTGACTAATACAGATTTAAGGAAATATATAACAATGATGGAGGAATGTATAGATGCACACACATAATATATAAGATTATGGTTGGAATGAAAAATCATTTGACCAAAATAATGACCAGAAACTCAAACAGAGTTATCAGAATTACAAAACCTCTCCTTGAAAAGGAGACTTTGAGAAAACATTGAAATATGAGTTGACACCTGTTCTAAGGGTTTCATGGAAATACTGCAACCAACTAGTATGTGATAAAATGAGTACTTAATTTATTGAGTTTAAAAAATAAAAAAAACCTTAGAAACCTGTGGAACATGTAAGTACTGATAATATAATATGAATAAAAAAATATCAAAAATGACTACATTTTTAAGGGATCCTATAGAGAGTGGAAGGAAAGTTACAAATCTAGTCTAAAGGGTCATAGGAAAAACAAATCTCACTTTGTGTGATGAAACAAGGGGTTAAATTGCTTTACCATTGCTGTACCCTCCCAATTTATTATTATTATTATTATTATTATCGTAGATTTGTAAGGCGCCACAGTGCTATGCAGCGCCATACAGTAGGGAAAACAGGACTTACATAAAACAAGGACATACAAAGCAGACAACATATATGCAGACATGAAAACAAAGGATATGGAGGACCCTGCTCATTCAAGAGCTTGCCTTCTTAGTGACACGGGAGATGATGAGAGAATGGATAAGAGGTTTGGTAGCATGTTGAGTAAAAGGGTGTATGCTGGCAATTTTTTTAAGGTGGAATCGACAGGGCTGGGAGAGAGAGTCTGGGTGTGAGGAATAAAGCAGAGGGTGGAGTCAAGTGTGACACCAAGGCAGCGGGCATGGGAGACTGAGGAAATTGTGGTGTTATTGACAGTGAGGGAGCTTTGATGGGAGGTGGCGATTCTGGCAAGAGGGAAGATAATAGCTTCTGTTTTGCATATGTTGAGCTTTAGGTAACATTGGGACATCCAGGTGGAAATAGCTGAAAGACAGTTGGTTACACGAGATAATACAGAAGGGGAGAGGTCAGAGGAGAGTTATAGATTTGGGTGTCATCAGTGTAGAGGTTGTACTGGAGGCCAAATGAGCGAATTAATGCTCCAAGAGAAGAGGTGTACAATGAAAAAAGTAAAGGGTCAAGAACAGAGCCTTGTAGGACACCAATAGATAGTGAGAGTGGAGGAGAGAATGTGCCAGAGGTACAAACACTAAAGTAGCAGTTTGAAATGGTAGGAAGTGAACCAGGAAAGAACAGTGTCACAAAGGCCAATGGAGTGATGGGTGTGTAGGAGAAGAGGGTGATCAATAGTGTCAAAAGCAGCAGAGAGGTCCAGGAGAATGAGTATTGAAAAATTACCTTTAGACTTTGCAGTAAGTAGATCATTGATCACTTTGTGAGTGCAGTTTCAGTGGAATGTTGGTGATGGAAGCCTGATTGCAGAGAGTCGAGAATGGAGTGAGAGGAGAGAAAGTTAGACACATGTTTGTACACTAATTTCTCAAGTAGTTTGAAGACAAAGGGGAGGAGGGTGAAAGCTAGAGAGAGAGGCTGGATCGAGAGATGGTTTCTTAGAGAATTGGTGAGATGAGAGCATGTTTAAAGGAGGATGGAAATGTGCCGGTGGAGAGAAACAGGTTGAAGAGGTGAGCAGTTAAATGAATTGTGGTCAGGGTAGTAGTTACTCCTTTACGTTCCCAAGCTACTCCCACAATTCATTAAAACATATTTAATAAAATTAAATATGTTGCCTCCTTGTTTGTGTATATGTGGCACTGTAAAATGTGCTATGAAAGGGCTGGGGTAATGTTAAAGGTGAAGGGACTTAATAGTCAGGCAAATGTGTTGATGACCATTTAATAACTTATTTATAACTATTACCGTCAACCAGTTCCAACAAAGCAAACTTCCATCTTCCATATAAACTTCACAACACTATAAACTATCATATATCTATCTATCTATCTATCTATCTACAGATAAAGGTAATGGACAGTAAAATAGAAACACCAATAATCCAACTTAACAAGGCCACCACATATGACCTGTATGCACCGTGCATTCATTGTGGTAATTTATACAGTGTCTCCCCTCCAAAAAGTATAGTGCGACCTACAATATACTGCCATTCTATAAATAAATAATTTGTGCAGAAGTGATGCAGCACCATTCTTCCATAAGAAGGTCTAGTTTATGATGAAGGGGAAATGCTGTCAGGCTTTGTTAAAGAAAATGCCATAATTGTTGATCAAAGCATCACAGCATTGGGTAACCAAACTTGATCTGTGGATAGGAGCATTGTATATAACTTGAATATACTACTTCTCATGGAAAAGTGATAAAACTAGCTGATGTGATGGAACTCTCCATTGTGATGCACATTTGTATTTAACATCAGCACTTGTTTTATTCAGAGCAGTATTTATGTTACAAATTAATTATGAATGTGAATAACAGAAGCAAATGTTATTTTGTGATACCATATGCCTATTAGGGGAATGCATAGACCTGCAGCCATAATGGTGGCATCTGCTGACATGTAAAAGTTGGGCAAATTAGGTGATAAATGTGGAGTAGGCAAAGAAGTAACATATAATTTTAGCGCCCTGGGTGAGAATGAAAACTGCCACCCCCTAGCCTTCAATTTTAACCAAATTAACATTAAATATTAATAAACTGCGCCACCCTTTAGCATTGCGCCCAGGGCGGTCACCCCTCTCACACAACCCTAGTTACAGTCCTGGGAGTAGGCATAGGAGTGCACCTTAAATGAAAATAATTCTGCAGTGGGGTGGAGAAGGCATATTTAGAAAGATACTCACCCTTTGGCATTTATGTTAAAAAGTGAGTGGCACAGTTTAATAACTGATTTCTCTCAAAAATAGTATGTCTATTAATCCATTACATTATAACTATACTTTTTCTCAAGATGTAAAATGTTTGATTTTCCAAAAGTATCTTTGATCTTTAAAGGTTATAATTAAAGGCCAACGTCACTTAAAAGTGATGTTCCATAATTAAAATCATGATGCTAGGCACTACAAATTACAGGAAACAACTGCTAATACATAAAATAGGACTCTTGCCTCAAAATAAAATTTATGAACTGCACATTATTCAGGTCCTCACTGCTTTTTTATTTGTGTAGGTGTGCTTAATTATCTGCCAAACACATTTCAAGCTGCACACCGATAACTGTGGGTTTGCCGATACACCAAAAAATGCACATGATGCACACCATAAATAAACAACAACAAAGTGCTGCCCACTTTCCCTTTAGGACCACCCCCTCATTAATGTCTACCTTTTTCTCATGAAATACTGTTAATTTAGCCCACAAATGAGCTGTCCTTCAAAAATGCAACTGGAAGGCGGAAAGTGTCATCCAATTAAAGACTATGGATGAAACTGGGTTATCTGCACCTCAAACCAACCAGAGAATTCAAATAATTGAATGAAGAGAGGACTTCTTTGCGCCTACCTATAAATCAGGTACAGTAAATGTGCCTTTTCCACCAAGGCCAAATCATTTAAATAACTCCATTCTGCAAATCAAATCCTGCTATTCCTGGTTAAGTGTAAGGCTAGATGCATTTGTGCATCTAGTCAACAGGGACGACTCCTAGGCCACTGAACTCCTCAATCAGAGGGTGCAAATGTTTGCATCCCCGCAAATGTCACTATACAAGCCAGAAATTCCATATGACTACTCGTAAAATTGGGTACATTTGTGCAAAGGTAGGTGCATGATATCACAAAAAGAGTATTTGTACAGAGCTCTTGTATCTTGTTAAATGACTGTTAGAGAAATGAAATTAAAGGAGAGAACTTGGAGGAAAAAAAGGAAACATACTTTGGGACAAAGAGGAGATATTAGAGAAAAAATACAAAACATAAAACAAACAACAGGCCATTCAAATACTTTCTTATGTTTACTTACACGGCTTAATATAAACTTAGGTTCTACTGTACGTAAGCTATGTTTTGAACACGCTAGAGCAGATCCTGATTCATATTCATGTAAATGTTTCTGGTAATAAGCAATTATTTCAGCTCGCTAGATAACTCATCACTTTTGTTATTTGACAAACTTGAACTATAGTAAACGTGATATTGAAAATTGTTGGCTTTAACCATAAATAGATATGAATTTAGTAACGGGCAAAAGGTACTTACCAGAAATAATGTTGAACAATATCTAGAATTAAATTGACTTGTTTCATTCAGGTCCACTCTTCCTGCCATAATGTTTAATAATACACAACATTTCTAATGCTGCTGGGAAATCTGGGTAATGTCATGCAAATTAGTATGCCTGGCTAATTACACTTATAATGATAATATCTAAGAACTGCAACAGCTGCCCTTGAATAGGTTCTCTGGTGCAGACATAAAAAGGGATGAGGAGGATGATGCCAACAGCTTCTAAAGTAACCAATATATAAAAAAAAGTGCATGGCTAACAAACTTACATATGTAGGGTAACAGATCACAGTCACTCACAGCAGTGACTACCTTTCTTGTCAGTGGATTATTTTACCAAGACCTTGCTATAAAGAAAGTGTAACACAGCAGGTACCCACTGACTGCATCAGTGCCATCTGCCTCTTTTATTCTACATTGGAGCTGAGTGACCTATTCAGATATTTTAAACTCCATAGTTAAAAATGTATAAATATATTGTGATAATGCTGGATTTCATATTTAACACTCTCAGTTTTATGCACATGGAATTATTTTGTTTTTATTTTTTTAGGAAAACTATGCATTTCAGTGTATTTTTGTTTAGAACTGCATTGAAATTAACAAATTGAATTGAAAAGCTTCAAATATACAAAACAAAAATCTGTGTGGCTTGAGCAAATGGTACATCATTGGGCAGATTGGGTTGGGGTCTTATTTTGTCCCGATTTTATATAAAGTTTATATATAGTATATATAATATATTATATAAAAGTAATATAAAGTTTGATATATAAATAACTTATTCTAAATGGTTTACTCCTTTATTGCAGTGAGAATCATTTAAATTAAAACAAAGAATAATAAACACACATCAATTATTCAAAAAGTACACACTTTACTCTAAATTCTATTTATATATAATTATATAGTAATTTGTAATCAGTCTAAGGGATCATTTGATTTGAACATCTGTTGCTTACAAACTTGTGGAACTGGAACAAAATAGCACTTTATGGGGGGAGGCTTTTTATCATGTAATCATCGCATGTAAGCAGCTCAACGATATGTCCATTTAAAATAGTATTAATAATATTAAACCAGGTTAGCTCCTAGAGTGCGGCTTTTTTTTTTATAATGTCAAATATAGCAAATTTCAAAGCAGCAATAAGGAAACAGGTGAATTGCCCCTACTCTTACCTATCTCAAACTCTGGGCATAGGACTGGGATTATTTGAAGTTCTCCTGTCCTTCAGCAAAAAAACATTTTACAGCCACATAGTTCCTTCTTTTCAAGACAGAAAAACAAATTAGGGCAAATACACAATAATGGTAATTTAAGAAAGTAAAAACGCCCTTAAAAATGCCATGTGATAGCCACTATCACATTTCCACTACATCTGAATAGGAGGAAAGGAAAAATAGGCAAGAATAAGGATCTTAGCAACTTTTTACACAGAGATGGGTCCAGTGCCCATACTAATCCCTGTCTACCACGGAAAGCACCTATAATGGGCACATGAGCACCAGACCTAGACTATAAAGCAAAGGAAGAAGGTGGCCTGGTCTGATGAATCACGATTTATTTTACATCATGTGAACGGCCAGGTGCGTGTACATCGTTTACCTGGGAAAGAGTTGGCACCAGGATGCATTATGGGAAAAATGCAAGCCAGCGGAGGCAGTGTGATGCTCTGGTCAATGTTCTGCTGGGAAAACTTTGGGTCCTGGCATTCATGTGACTGTTACTTTGACACTTACCACCAACCTAAATATTGTTGCAGATGAAGTACAGCCCTTCATAACAATGGTATTCGCTGTTGGAAGTGGCCTCTTTCAGCAGGATAATGCACCCTGCCACAATGCACAAATTGTTCATGAATGGTTTGAGGAACATGACAAACAGTTCAAGGTGTTGACTTGGTCTCCATATTCCCCAGATGTCAATCCAATCGAGCATCTGTGGGATGTGCTGAAAAAAATAAGTCAGAACCATGGAGGCCCCACCGCGCAGTTTACATGACGTAAATGATCTGCTGCTAAAGTATTTGTGCCAAATACCACAGGACACCTCAGAGGTCTTGTGGAGTTCATATCTCAACAGGTCAGAGCTGCTTTGGTGGCACAAGTAGGACCTATAAAATATTAGGCAGGTGGTTTTATTGTTGTGGGTGGTTGGTGTATATTTGTGCTGTTCACTTGAAACATTGTGATGTCAGGTATGTAACAAAGGAGTGTGAGGACTTCATATGTCCGGCTTCCAGAAGATAGACACTGCAAGACAGATAACTGCATTTGATACACACTGCTAGACAGTGTATCTAATGAAAATATTGACACAGGAAAGGGCTTAAATTTGACAACTACACAAAATTAGAGTCTTTTTTACACACAAAACATAAACGTTTGAATGTAGTCTTATCCTTTAACATTAAAATTGAGCTATTTATCCACAAGACACATTCTTTGTTCATCTTTCTAACCAGCACGTGTGACAAAGACATTGATGCGAGCTATTTCTGCACATGAGGCTGTGTATGAAATCCACTTTAATTAAAGGCAAAGTTAATCTTTCTTAAATTAAAAGATAAGCATGAAAATGATTCAGTCATTTGGGAATCCTTCTTTGTGTCTCTTGTTCAGGGTACAAAGACGAAAGCAAGATCCAAGGCAGCGGCATGAATATTATTTGTTCTAGAGCGTACATTTATATTTACACAATGAAGAGAAAGGTCACTTAATGCAAAGCAACCATCAACAAGCAATTTCCTACTTTGTTAAAAAGAGGTTCAAAATTATACAGTGTTATGATTCATCTTTGTCATAATAGAACCTATTCTTCATTTATTTTCTATCTATCTTTCATGTTTATACATGAATAGTTGTTTTACTAGCATTCTGAGAGACTTGTATTCTTTTTGGACCACATTCAGTGTTCTCCATTTTTGTGGTGATTGATGACCCAGTGATAATAACCAAAGCGATTTCCTACAGCATGTCCAGACTGCATGCCTCAGGGGATTCTGGGCCGGCAGTGGGTTTGAATATGCAATATCCTTTTGTAGATAATAACGAATGCCAATTATGCTAAACGTGTGCTATGATTCAGAAAGAATGAGTGCTCAATATATACTACATGCATTTTAATAAAAAAAAAGTATGTTTAATAGTTGTCCATATTAGATTTTGCAGCATATTTATTATTATTATTATTATTATGTCTTAAATACAATCATAACGCAAGACAGAAAGGACACCGATGAAATACTCAAAAAAGCTTCCACGGATTCACCAGAAAAAGGAATAAGTGGTCACAGATGAAAGAACGGGGTTCAAAATTTATAAATATATTTTTCATACATAAAGAAATACAGCTGTCTAGATAAAAGACAGATTTATGAAGTCATAACATTTACATACAGAATTACACTTCATATGACATTTGACATTATTACCGGATTCTATATATTTATTTACATCAGGCTGGTTTTATTGTTGTCTTTCTTTTTGCTTTGACCTTGTGTTATGATGTTTAGTTCTTTGTTCTGTAAACCTCATTTCCATAGCACAGAATTTCAAGCAAATATATTCAACCATCAGGAAAATCTAACTTCATCTGTGATGATGCTTATTTCTAATTTAGGAGTACTTATTATTCCTAAACCTTAATAAAAATATCACATTTCATATCTAGATCTGCTCAGCAGCTTGGACAATAGGACCATGTATGAAAACACAATTACTTTGCTTATAATGCGCCAATGTCAGATGTAGATGATGAGAGAGAAGCCTGAAGCCATATATACTGTCATCTATGGAGAACATGCTGCTATAACCAGTAGGAGGAGACAATGGAACAAGGGTATATTTAACAGTTTTGCAGTTTGAGTGACAGACCTGCTTTAGTGATAAACTGCCAGTTCCCAGGCAACAGATTGATATCAGGTTTGATGAACTATTACATAGGTTCTCTATACTTTTCCCACCATCTGCACGTACGGACATTTATTCGGTGAACTGCATTAACAGACTACTCATAGGGCAGATAATGAGATTGCATACTCAGGGCTAGATTTACTAAGCTGCGGGTTTGAAAAAGTGGGGATGTTGCCTATAGCAACCAATCAGATTTTAGCTTTCATTTATTTAGTACCTTCTACAAAATGATAGCTAGAATCTGATTAGTTGCTATAGGCAACATCCCCACTTTTTCAAACCCGCAGCTTAGTAAATCTAGCCTTTAGTCTCATTTAAAGCTAATTGTGAAACATAGAGAAATATTTAGAATTGTCATTTGTAGATTTGTTTTATTCACATTTAACATTAAGTGCTATCTGGAAATTGGTTAGTTGACCTTGTATGTCCCTTAAATTCATACAAAGTAAATGATACTGCCTGGAATTTAAGGTATTTGTTCTCAATGTAAATACCTGAATTAATGATTGTTTACTGTATTAATTGTACAGTATAGGAATAATTAAACTTACTCTAACCATTCCCTTTCTCTTCTTTGTTTAATCTCTTTGTCAACAATGATATTGTCATGTTTTGTTCCCCTATATTGCTTTTTTTTCTTCTCTGCCACTTCTGTCATCTTTCAACTCATTTTAGCACCGTCTATAATACAATATCTTCACTTGTGCTATGTATGCACATTTCCCTTATCTCTCTTCTCTAGCTGGGGCTTTCTGTTAAAGGATCTTTATATACATATGATCGACATGGCCAGTGGTCTCCATTTTATGCTTGTTCACAGATTACACGTCTCCCCTCCTCCAACCACATGGCATAATAAAAATCAGTGATATACATTTTATCTTTGTTCTGGGTCACACACACTCCAAGCTTGACCTGTCTCCCGGAGACTTGACCACCCTCCCAGATCCGACCTCTCATTCTTGATGATACGATTCGCAGCACCAGGCCTCATTGGGTGGGGCTGAGATGACGTGAATCATGTCATCACATACCCCACTTTGACCATTTGACCTCCCCTCCGGGATCTCCCAGATGGTAGATCCAAAAACTAGGCAAGTATGACACAGTCTCTCAATACAGACACAGGAAAAATGAAAGTCTATATTTCCGGTACAAAGGCTGCACCTATACACACCTGAACAAAATGTTTATACAGTAATAATTAGTTGTATGTGGGAATATTGAACTATGTACAGATACTGGAGAGATAGGAACATGGGAATTATAATAGAGACATGGGCACAGAGGCAGAATTAGTGAGTTGTGGGCTCTGGTGCAGGGAGGCGTGGAGGAGGGAACCGGGGCTCCCGTCCCTCTACATCTGCTATGCAGCGGGCACCATTATCTCCATGGGACCTGGTGCACTGCAGCTGCAGCACCAATGGTAGTTCTGCCACTGCATGGGCACATAGTAATTGTAATGGAGATAAGGGAACATAGGAATTGTAATAGACACATAGTAACATGGGATAGAAGCCACACTAGGATAGAGGACACACAAACACACACACACACACACACACACACACGCTTAAACACATATCTTACTTGCTTACTCAGGAGAATCCTGAATTTACAAAATCCTCCCGGAGTCTTGGGAGAGATTCCACCCTCCTGGATCTTGCTTCTCTTTCTTGTGAAGTGAGCAGGGTTGTGGCCTTGATGAAGAGATTAGTGTTATCAGGCCGACTTCAGCAGCGCAAGAATGCGATTTGCAGCATCATGTATTTGTGAGTGGGGCCTGCTGATGCAAATAGCTTATTGCACAGCGAGGTGCTGATCTGTGAAGAGCAAATCGTCTTTCCACTTGTTGGTGGTGGGCATTATTGGAAAAACTGAAAATAAACAATGGTATGAAATTCTTCTTTATGGTTTACACAACAAGAAATGTGGTTTTAACAGTTTGTCAGTAAAACTGCAAAAACAATTGCAGAAAAAAAAGAAAACACAAACATTGGCAAGAATCAAGACATTTTTTCATTTTAAAAATCAATTATGTACAGTTTTATTTTTATCTAAATAAAGTAAGTTAGTTGAAAATATAAGAGGAACACCTGTGCATGCATTAGGTTAAAATCTCTTGATAGAATGTGTTTAGTTTTAATAGTATTTCACATGCACTAAGTATTGCTATTCTAGTATATGTATAAGGATCAAAATACCATAATAGTTCATGCACTGCACAATCCTAGGCATATGTTTCTCTCCCTGTTAGGACAATCATGACAGGAAGCAGCTCTGACGTTTGAGGTTGTGTTTCCATCAAGCACTGTTCTCACATACAGAGAGCCGCTAACTGTCACCATCCAGACCAAACAGTGCATTTCTCAAGCTGCGTTGTTTGGTCCAAAGCCACAGAGGGAGAATGACAGCACAGCAAGGGTTTAACTGGCATAGCATCAAAGATACATGTGCCCGGTTACCTTTGACAGAGAGAAAAAAATAGCTGTGCAGCTGGACTGGAAATTAAAATTGCAGTACTAGTTTGCATAAGTGTTTTTTCCAGTAATGTGTTCTCGCTGCTTATATAAGATTATATCAAGACCTCAGTCTGACTTACTGTAGGTGACATATGCAAGAAATACCCAACTGGTTAAATATATGAAAATCGGATATATGGTGTGTAGATCAAAGACAGTGCATAGTGGACATTGTTGTGTAAAATAACAATGGTTATTTACAAAGGGAGAGACGGATAATAGTCACATGATGATTTGTTTGAAGTCATTCCAGAAGCTTTGAACTACAAATAGTAAGATAACATCCACCTTTAAAACAAAAATGATAATAAAATACAGCAAAAAAACACAGAAGATACAGACTCAGTTTAAAGTTCAATAGTTTCAATTTTATTCACAGAAAATAATTTTTTCAGACTTGGGAGCCCTTGTTCACTAAGATATAGAAATTCCAAGTTTTGGGGGTTAGTTTCCGGCGTATATTATGCCCCTGGCAATGTGCCTGTGGAATGTGACCGTCATGTACTACAAGATTTTATTATTTAATTTAGGGATGTGCACCGGCCACTTTTGGTGTTTTGGGTTTTGGGTTCTGATTAGCTTGATTTTTGGGGTTCTGATATGTTTTGCCAAAACACCTGACGAAAGGTTTGGTTCTGATTTATTTTTAAAAAAGCATAAAAAGTGCTAAAAACTATTTTTTTGTTTGTTTTTCACTCCTACGCTATTATTAACCTCAATAACATTCAATAACAATCATTTCCACCAATTTCCAGTCTATTCTGAACACCTCACACCTCACAATATTGATTTTAGGCCAAAAGGTTGCACCGAGGTAGCTGGATGTCTAAGCTAAGCGACACAAGTGGGCGGCACAAACACGTGGGCCATCTAGTAGTGGCACTGCAGTGCACTGCAGGCTTGAATGGCCTTTTGCTGCTCCTCCATCCTCTGCAGCATATAGAGGGTGGAGTTCTAGCGCGTCACTACCTCTTGTTTTCGTTGATGACAGGGCATTTTCATTCTTTTTTTATTTGGCAGTAACATTGAACGTAGTTTTTTTTTTATAGAATAAGTTTTTATTGAGGTTTTTAGCAACAAAACACAGGTATACACATATGTATTTTCAACAGCATTCGTTTTGGATGGCGAGTGGTAGAGAAATTATAACATCATAAGAACATAACACTAAGCAAAAGAAGACTCGATGTGTCAAAAAGTGCAAACATTCCCATCTACGAAAGGTGGGTATAGCTGACCTGACATATAAACCACAAAGACAGACAGGGGGGGGGGGGGTAAAACAAAGAAACATAAGGGAAGAAATAGGGGGAGGCATGATGTAAATCATCTTAATACAAGGTCTACAGCATATACAAAGGAGATATAGAACATAGCCTAATCCAACCATCATAGGCGGCTGGATCACCTCTGTAACCTAAAGATACATGTTTCAGCCCGATGGACCCAAGGCCGCATACTCTGGCGAATCTATAAATTTTAACCAAGGTCCCCATATAGTGTAATATGTTACAAAAGAGTCCTTATCTGATAGATACAATTCGTCCATTGACCTGTAATATTCTAATCTCCTAATCCAGTCTCGAATATTAGGTGGCGTGGTTGTTTTCCATCTCACAGGTATGACTGCCTTGGCGGCTGATATCACAAATTTTAATAGAGATTTTTTAAAGCAGGAAATAGGCATATCTACTTTATTGAGGAGCCAATACACCGGGGTATCGGGAATAGCCTGGCCAAGCATCTTCCGTGTGATGTCTATGACCTGCGACCAAAAGGGTTGTATTTTGGGGCAGTCCCACCAGATATGTAGTAAGGATCCCAGTCCTAAACCACATCTCCAGCAGGCACTAGACAGTCCGTGGAACATTTTTGCAAGATGTTCCGGGCATCTGTACCACCTGGTAAGAACCTTAAAGTGGGTCTCTAATATTGAGACGTTAGGTGAGCAGGCATGTATTGCCTGAAAAATTTTTGACCAATCAGTCTCTCGTAGTTCTATTCCTAGATCCCTTTCCCATTTCGAGAGGAATTTCAGGGGCGATCTAAAGCGAAACTCGATTAAGAGTTTGTAGATAGTCGATAAGGAGTGTGGGGTGTGGTGAGGTTTGCTACAAAGGGATTCAAAGACTGTCAAATTCCTATTAATATCATGTTTTGAGAGACTAAAGGAGATAAAATGTTTAATCTGGAGATATCGCCAGATCTCTATATTCGGTAGTTTCCACTTAGTTTGAATCTCTACAAATGAGAGGACCCCAGTAGCTCCCACCAACTGGCCGACACGATGGATTCCTGCTCGCAACCACAGGTTAAACGCTAATGGGGTAGTTCCAGGGGGGAACTTGGGGTTGTTGAACAATGGCGTTAGTGGGGATATTAAAGATGATATGTGAGTAAGAGTTCTTAACTTAGACCATTTAATAAGAGTGGGCCCTAGGGTAGGGTGCGAAATTCTGGGTAATTTGGTTAACCAAATTACCGTAGTACTAGAGGAGTCGAGGTATGATGATTCGATCGCTACCCATTGTTTCCTTCCCTCTTGAACTGACATCTCCATTATTCTGGTTAAGATTGCAGCATCATAGTATGATGGTATGTGGGGAAGCTGGAGACCCCCCAAGTGTCTTCGTCTAAATAGAGTTTCATGCTTGAATCTTGGGCGCCTCCCGCTCCACACAAAGTCCCGCACCAAACGTTGGATGCCCTGAAACCAGGAGTCGGGGATTAAAATAGGTAATGTCTGTATGAGGTAGAGAAGTCGGGGTAGGACATTCATTTTTATAATGTTAACCCTACCTATCCATGTGAAATTTTTGCTCTGCCACTCTCTCAAATCAGCCCGGAGATTCCCAAGAAGTGGTTTAAAGTTGAGGTCATATAGGCGCGAGAGGTCATTAGAAAGTACCACTCCTAAATATTTCAATTGGGTGGGATGCCAAATAAAAGGGAAGGCACTTTTTAAACCCTCCACCACGGGGGCCGGGGTATTAATGTTCAGAGCTACTGACTTGCCATAATTAATTTTGAAGTTAGATAGTAAACCAAACCTTCGGAATTCTTTAACCAAGTTGGGTAGGGAAACAACCGGGTTGGTAATAACGGCCAAGAGGTCATCCGCGAATAAAGCGAGTTTATGTTCTCTCCCGCCCACCTGGACACCCGATATATTCGGATTGGCCCTGATTGCCCTTGCCAACGCCTCCATACACAGCACGAATATGAGCGGAGACAGCGGACACCCCTGCCTAGTGCCATTATTGATCATCACCGGTTCCGACAGATCGCCATTAATTTTAATTCTAGCCCTGGGTTGCCGATAAAGTGCTAAGATTCTATGAAGTCCCAATGGGCCTAATCCAAGATGCTCCAAGAGCCCTTTCATGAACGGCCAGCTCACACGGTCAAAGGCCTTTTCTGCATCTGTAGACAAGAGCATTGAAGCCGTTGTTGAACATGAGGCAGAATATATCAAATCTATTACCTTGGTGGTGTTGTCCCGTGCCTCGCGATCCGGAACAAAGCCCACCTGATCTGTGTGAATCAGATCTGGAAGTAGGTATTTTAATCTATTTGCGATAAGTTTTGCGTAGAGTTTAACATCTACGTTCAGCAAGGAAATAGGCCTATAGCTTGCACATTGAGAGGGGTCCTTTCCTTCTTTGGGGATCACCGTTATATGGGCTTCCAAACTCTGTGGGGAGAACGCGGAATCGTTGGAGATCGTATTAAAGGCCGGCACCATCAGGGGTATCAACCTATCTTTAAAGATCTTGTAGTATGCAATGGAAAAGCCATCAGGGCCCGGACTTTTACCCGAAGGTGTTGATTTAATCGCCTCCCTCAACTCCCCTTCAGTGAAAGGTTGTTCCAGTTTATCTCTATCTGATTTTGAGAGAGTGGGAAAACTGATCTCCTTTAAATATGCCTCAATCTGAGCTGATCGTGTGGCATCTATAGTATCAGATTCTTGAGTTTCGAGATTATATAGTTTGGTGTAGTATGTGTGGAATGCCCCAGCTATGTCAGTAGTTAATTTACACTCCCGGTCGTTGTTATCCTTAATCATGGCAATGTAGGCCTTAGCTCGCTGTTTACGCAGAGCCCTAGCTAACATTGTTCCTGGTCTGTTTCCCCAGCGAAAGAAACGATGGCGACACCTCTGGAAATCAAGTTTTACTTTATCATAAAGTAATTTGTTAAGTGCCGCCCTCGTCTCCTTGAGCTTGTTCAACAGATCCCTAGACATATTGGATTTATGTGTCGTCTCTAGGTCCCTAATCTGCTGAAGTAGGTGGTCCCGGTACGCGATGTTTTCTTTCTTCATACGAGAGCCTAGTTCAATAAGTTTCCCTCTGATAACACATTTATGTGCTTCCCAGATAGTGATACTCGAGACGTCTGGAGTAACATTGTTAGAGATATAATCATCTAATGCAGCAGTCAGTTGGTCCCTACAATATGTATTTTGGAGGAGGAGCTCGTTTAGGCGCCACGTGCATTTTTTTGTCTTTAAATTAAAAAGGTGAAAGGTCAATGAAATAGGGGCGTGATCTGACCAAGTTATTTGACCAATATATGTTGTTAGGAGGTTAGGGAGGAACCGTTGTGGAAGGAGCAGATAGTCAATTCGTGAGTATACCTCATGGGGGTGGGAGAAAAAGGAATAGTCCCTCTCCCCTGGGTGTTGCAAGCGCCATGTGTCGACCAGTTGGTGTTCATGGAGTGTACGTCTAACCTTACAATGTTGCGATCTGCGCACCCCCGTCCGACCATTGGAGGTGTCAATTTCTGGTTGAAGAGTCCAATTGAAATCGCCTCCCACAAGCAGAATTCCCTCCGCATACTCTGCGACCTTATCTAATACCTGTGAAATAAACAGTGGTTGACCCTGGTTAGGCAGATATAAGTTCACAAAAGTATATGTAACATCAAATAATCGACATTTTATTAGAAGTGCTCTTCCTTCCACTAGACAAATTTTCTGAAAATCTGAGAAGGGTAATCTCTTAGAGAACAGGGTAGCCACTCCCAGCGTCTTGCCCTCTCTATTGTTACTAAAATATGAGGAAGTGTAGAAGCCATCTGAGAGCCGTGGGGCAGATTCCTGCTTAAAATGGGTTTCTTGAAAAAAGACAACATCTGCTCCCAGATGTCTCATCTCTCTCAATGCCCGTGATCTTTTTTCAGGGAGGTTAAGACCCTTGGCATTAATTGAAACCAATTTAAATTTATCTGTCATGGTGGATCTGAGTATCTCAGAACCGCGCTTCTGTCAATCTCATAACTGAGCAGTTGGATTGGCGTTTGCAAGCAATAAATGACCTTGAAACTTGCAAGTAAGTAAAGTGTTATATAAATTGAAATTAGCAAAAAGGGGGAGGTAGGAAAGCTACATGAGGGGGAACACAACACTGACAGACACCAACGAACAAACATAAAAAAACACAACAGATAGTATACCATCAAACCGCTCCAGGGAGACGGGTGTGGAGGAGCCGCAGCCATCTCTCGGGTTTCTTCCAGCGGTGGGGGGTAAAGGGGGGGTTAACGACAGTGACTAACAGAGTCATCTTATCAATATATCAGATAATTGTAATGGCCTAAACAGCAAGACCAGTAGAAGTGGTAATGACAATAACAATCACAACTTAGCAGGTCTCACAGTTAGTGGAAAAGCCTCCAGCAGGTGCAGACCAGAGAGATCTGGGTCAACAGCAGGGACATTGAACTATCATATCAGCTTAATGTGGTGTCACTTTAGGATTTATATATTCTGATATTAAAGGACTTGAGTGACTACCTAAAAAGAAAAAGAAAAAAAAAAGGGAAGAACAGTCAGCATATAAGGTCATTGTTGACCTGAAACTTAGATCAGATATTCAATGTCTCTGGCCTGGCCAGGATAAAGGGATACAGGGACGGGTATAAACCCCTCTGTAGGGAACGCCCAAGTGACATGAGACAGTCCAAAGGTCACCAAGAATTTTCAGTTGCATAGTGTAGACCTTTGTAGGAGGGTCTACAGCGAAAAGTAAGATTTAAGGGTCCAGGGTTTCCGGTGGATCTCGACGTCTCCTTGTTGCATTTCTGGAGCTTCCAACTGTTTGCCAGGTATCGCTGCTAGTTGGATGTAGACGGACGGAATGTTGATGCCAGTCCGGAAGTGCAACCTCTTGTAAGCCCAAGTGTGAGCAGAATGGCTTAATGTCTTGGGGTGTTCTCAAGATCTCCATCTTTCCGTTGTTAGACACTTGCAAGCTAAGGGGAAATCCCCAGCGGTATTTAATGTTCTTAGAACGTAGTGTGTCTGTCAAAGGTCTAAGCATCCGGCGTAATTGCAAGGTTTGCCACGAGAGGTCTTGGAAGATCTGAAGTCTATTGCCATCGTAGTCAATAGTATCCAGTTTCCTAGATTTCTGGAGAATAGCTTCTTTCTGTACATAGTAATGCATGCGGCAGATCACGTCTCTTGGGCGATCAGACGGAGACCCTCGTGGTCTGAGGGCCCTATGAGCTCTGTCAAATTGAATACTGGAGGTAGGGTCTTGTTCTAATATCTCATTAAAGACCTTTGTGAGGAAGGCAATTAGGTCTTGGGTGGGTATGTCCTCAGGGATACCCCGAATTCGAAGGTTGTTTCTACGTCCTCTATTGTCAAGATCGTCAACTCTACTGTTGATCAGTTGTATCTCTTGGGCTTGTTGAGCTACTGTGTCGCTGAGAGTATCATGACGTGTCGCAAATTCCTCTCTGAAATCCTCTAATTTAGACATTCTAGATGACAGTCGAGCCAGATCTGCTTGTAGAGTGGCTACCTCCTTCTTAACTGTCTCCTTAAGTCTGGACTCCAGATGTTCAAAGTCTTTCTTAGAGGGGAGCTCTGCCTTTGTAGGTAAAGATTTTACTAATTGCAAAATCGCCCCGATGTCTTGATTTGTACTCATCGAGCAATCAGAGGAGGCTGATTCAGTTGAGTTGGCCATTTCTGCAGCCTTATCTACCTCTGGTGAAGACGGTGAGCTATTATCTTGTTCTGAAGGAGTAGTTGTAGAATGGAGGTATTGCCGTAGATCCTGGCGCCTAGGTGTTTCCGTAGGTTTCCGCTTGGATAGATTCTTCTTATCTTTGCCCATTAGAGGTATATACCGAAGTCTCCCAGTATAGAATATAAGTACAGAGGTTGCATATGGCCTTGCTTTAAAACAATGATCTGCTTTGTCATATGTCGTCTCCCCCCAGTGGATGGACTATTCCATCATCTAACCGATTTTTAGCACAATGTTAAAGTTCTTTGTAGGTAGACAGGGCCCTGTCGGTTGATACATGGTCTATGACCAGGCGTGCTGAGTTAGATAGTAGTTTCAGCCGTAATTTTCAGAGGGACCAGCAGAGGGCAGCAGATCTTAGGTAAGAAGGATGATAGAGTGCTGCTTTTGGTTGTGATTAACCTCTTATCTGCTGAAGCCTTTCTTCCTTATCCCAGGGAGGGTGTCAGGTTTGATGCTGGATCACATATGATATGACAGGTGAGGGCTGTTTTACTGACCTGGAATATATTGTGTCACCAGGGAAGCAGGTGTCAATTGACGTCTTAGTGCCTCAGCTGTTGTCAGTAGCAGGGTCCCTCTGTCCTGAGGAGCCAGTAGTTTGCAGGCCAGTGATCTGGTCTTCTGTCAGGGAGAGCTCAGTTGCTAGGCCATTTATTATTTGGGTGCCTCCAGCGTCCTGGGTCAGAGCGCCAACCGGAAGCTGGCTACCGCGGGCCGGAAGTGAGGGGGAATGAGGTGCCGCTCGGGCAAGGAGCCGCGGCGGCGTCCACAGTGTGCAGCCTCCCGGCAGTGGCTGAGTTGCTGGACCTCTCTGGACTCAGGTAACGTCCAATGATGGGGGAATCAGAGGGAGCCGCCTCTCTGTGGGGTTCCGGTGGACTGACCTTAGGATTGGTGGTCAGTGTAGGCCGCTCTCGCTTGCAGCCAATTTGGGCGGTCTGTCTAGTGCCCAGAGAGAACTTGATGTTCCCCTCATATGCCCGGGGTATTCAGCCCAGTATATCTGGTGACTTTGTCGAGCTTGTCGGGTTTGTAAAGGTATTTTCGGGGAAAAAAGGGAGTGGTATTGCCGGAGCTCCACTAAATGTGCTCTACTCAATATGGCGTCCAAGCCACGCCCCCCTGAACGTAGTTTTATATCTGATACTAATATTTCTGGACTGCAAGAAGAGTGAACGTATTTTAATTGAGCAGTACTAATATTTCTGGACTGCAACAACAGTGAACGTAGGTAAATTGAGCAGTACTAATATTTCTGGACTGCAACAACAGTGAACGTAGGTAAATTAAGCAGTACTAATATTTCTGGACTGCAACAACAGTGAACGTATTTTAATTTAGCAGTAATAATATTTCTGGACTGCAAGAAGAGTTAGCGTATTTTAATTGAGCAGTACTAATCTTTCTGGACTGCAACAACAGTGAACGTATTTTAATTTAGCAGTAATAATATTTCTGGACTGCAAGAAGAGTTAGCGTATTTTAATTGACCAGTACTAATATTTCTGGACTGCAACAACAGTGAACGTAGGTAAATTTAGCAGTAGTAATATTTCTGGACTGAAACAACAGTAAACGTAGGTAAATTGAGTAGTACTAATATTTCTGGACTGCAACAACAGTGAACGTAGATAAATTGAGCAGTACTAATATTTCTGGACTGCAACAACAGTGAACGTAGGTAAATGTAGCAGTACTAATATTTCTGGACTACAACAACAGTGAACGTAGATAAATTGAGCAGTACTAATATTTCTGGACTGCAACAACAGTGAACGTATTTTAATTTAGCAGTAATAATATTTCTGGACTGCAAGAAGAGTGAATGTATTTTAATTGCCCAGTACTAATATTTCTGGACTGCAACAACAGTGAACGTATGTATTGCAGTACTAATATTTCTGGACTGCAACAATATATTGCTCTAGAATTTTTTTTATACTTTTTAAATAATTTTTTTATATTTTTTTGTAATTATTTTTGTATATTTTTTTTTTTATTTTTTGTAAAAAAAAATTATGATTTTTTAATATTTTTAAAATAACTATGAACTTAGCAGAACAAAGCACAGGACAAAAGTACCACTGGACTCAGCAGGACAGAGCAATGGCCAAAGCACCACTGGACTCAGCAGGACAGAGCAATGGCCAAAGCACCACTGGACTCAGCAGGACAGAGCACAGGACAAAAGCACCACTGGACTCAGCAGGACAGAGCACAGAACAAAAGCACCACTGGACCCAGCAGGACAGAGCACAGGACAAAAGCACCACTGGACCCAGCAGGACAGAGCACTGGCCAAAGCATCACTGGACTCAGCAGCACAGAGCACAGGAGAAAAGCACCACTCAACAGGACAGTGCACAGGAGAAACTAACTAACTAACCACTGGACACATGAGCACCACTACACTATCTACAACCTCCCTCTTCCCCGATCTCAGCCCGAATAAAGATGGCGGCCGCAAGAGGGGAATTTATGCAATCCGAGTCTCGCGAGATCCGACGCGAGACGTGGACGTCAGAGCCTCGTTTTCATTTTTTTGCCCGCCGAAAATATCCGAACAGTACTCGGATCACATTCGGATCCGCACTGTTCGGGTGTGCTCGGATTAGCAGAATCCGAGCCGCTCATCCCTAATTTAATTAATTATATGTAGGGACAACTGTAGATTGACTTATATTTTCCAGTATGCTGGATATACTATAGTTCTTGGGATATGCTGATGGGTATAATATGTTGGTCACTAATCAATATAACATACTAGTCACTGTATACGATAATATGTGGGACATTGCCTTAGAACTGTGCTGGGACACATGCCAAAGTATCAGGGCTACTGGGATATTCACAAAAAGTTAATAAAATTTCTGTCTCCAGATTTACGTTTCAAAATCTGGTTACGTTGCACTAAATCATGTTTATTTTATAAGTGACTTTTTTTTTACTTTGGTAGTATTCATTTTCGGTTTTGCATAGAAATAAACACTGCTATTGCAATTATTATTCCTCAGCGGTGTGTGGCTTGGCCTACCTGCATTTTCTCTCCCTTTGGTTGGTTGCTGGTTGTAGCTATATTGTTCTGTGACTATAGCTACATGCGTAAAACCTGGGCGCAACTGAGTATCTGTGAACACATTAAGTTTTATGGGAAAGAGGCTACTAAAGGTGAAGACCACAATTAGCTTGGCTATTGGCTGAGCTACTGGTGTCAATGGTGACCATAACAGTCTCACACTACAGAAAAGCCTTTAGCTTTTCAAAAAGTAAATAAATATGTTACTTCTATTTTTTGAGACCGCCTTAATGTTTTCTCACTAGTTTTTATTTTTTTTTATCTATAACTGCTAACTGTATTTTTTTATTTGTAAATTTTACCTCTTTCATATTCCTCTGACAATAATAATAAAGGGCCTGATTCATTAAGGATCTTAATTTGAGAAACTTATTTCAGTCTCCTGGACAAAACCATGTTACAATGCAAGGGGTGCAAATTAGTATTCTGTTTTGCACATAAGTTAAATACTGACTGTTTCATGTAGCACACAAATATCAACTTTAAATTTCATTGTACAAATAAGCTATCAAGTATTTGTGTGCTACATGAAAAAACAGTCAGTATTTAACTTATGTGCAAAACAGAATGCTAGTTTGCACCCCTTGCATTGTAACATGGTTTTGTCCAGGAGACTGAAATAAGAAGTTTCTCAAGTTAAGATCCTTAATGAATCAGGCCCAAAGTCATCTAAAGTAACATTTTACAATTTAGGCTCTTAAATTTGCCATAAACGCTTTGTAAAACGTGAGGGCATTGCTAGCCTTACATCCCAATAGCACCTAATTTGCATGCAACAGCCTGAGGCTAATGTAAGCAGTCTTTAGACAAAAAGAAAGAGAGTAATATTATTTCAGATGATTAGAACTATATATTGGACATTAGGCTTCATTTGAGCTAAATTGGTGATATGTGCATTTCAAGCCCTGGCTGACAAGTACAGCTATAATGTGTATAATGTCTGATACACTGCTAAAGGCATCAGGTAACATTGCACATGTTTTTTGTTCCATTACTGAAATCAAGATACCTTTAAATATGTTCAATAAATTACTGCTGAAAGATGTAAGGTTTTCAGGGCTGAATATATTTGTTATTAATAATTATTTAGTGCATCTATTTATGTTGGATTATCAGAAATAAGAGTTTTATTTTCAACCCACTAAGAAAAATGTACTCTCATAATTTTTATCTAAAATGCTAATCTTAATCCATTTTTCCCAGAAGCCAAGTGGAGATGTCAGATAGTGGTCTTGTTCCCTCAGTCTAAGCACTCTGTTACTCAAGAGGATTTGGGTGCCATTAATAACATTTTAAAGTGTTATCATACAAGTCTATTCAGAGATTTACTTGAACCGAACAAATAAGTTGCTGCCTTTAATAGACACGTGTCCCTTGGGCTTTTCCCCCATTAGGTTAGATTAAGTGACTCTTCTAAAGCACAATAGCAGATTGTGCCCTGTGGTTTAGCTGCTGGCTGTGGTTGACTGATATCCAACCCCATGAATCCCTGCTGAGCACACAAACTGTATTAGCTGCACTAAATGCGTTTAATCTGCATAAGATGTATCTGAACTGTGCAGGCCTTTATCAACAGACTCTTTATACAGAATTCTCCCATTATTACTGTGATCAATCACCCTGCAACAGATTTGTTTTAGTTTTCTTTACAAAAAAGGCTGAAGTTTGCATATTCCAAGATATGTTAGCGATAACAATATTAATGAAAAATCCATAAGAAAACATTTTTGTTTACATGAAATACATTTATCTGGATGCTATTAATACCTACTGTACATAAAATTATTTTTTACAGAGCAATTTTAGGCAAAATATGGCAGGTATCGGCATTTATGTTCCTTAATGAATCAAGCACATCATTTTAAAAATTCAATCAACCAGTCACAAATTTATACACAGATACATATGTAACATGAAGGAGTTAGGTCCATAATTTGTAATCACTATATTCCATATCAGGCTAATAGCTACATTTGACATGCATGCATTGTCATGCATCTAACTGCCCTGTGCCTAAATACATACAGAGATCTAGGCAAATTTGAATAATGGACAATGTTTATTTGGTGTATACATTTCTAATGCGATTCCGAAAAACTTGACTTGGAGGGAAATCAGCTATAGTCCTTTAAAGTCACTATTTGAAGCTTGTACTGTAACCATTGTGTGGACCTGCTAAGTACCTGCTGAGCAGATACAGATATATATACTCACAGACAAAAGGTATATTGTACCAGCACATACTTATTCAACTTAGTCTGGTGCAGAGACAAATTTAGTATGTAGTGCAGCAGAAGTCCTGTATTAGAGGAAGAAAGTCATTACTCTTTCTCTTGACAAAGATCCCTGATTACAGTAAAACGTTCACCTTTAAATGTTTTTCTTCAGTGCTTGCTTTTTGTCGTAATACAGGAATTATATATATATATATATATATATATATATATATACACACACACACACAAATAGAACGGGAGAGCGCTCGTAGTGCAATAATTTTTCAACACAAATAGAATGGGTATAGTTCTTATATAAACTGCGTACAATTCATAAAATTCAAAAGGCTTATCTGTAATCCTCCAGAAGTAATCCCACATCAGGATATGAATCCAAGGAACAAACAGTAGCTTCCTATAAAGAGCAGAGAGAAAGTCAGAAGTGGCCACACATGTGTGGAATAGTTTTGAAAAGACTTTATTATCGCAACGATTAAAAACACTTACAATAATAAATAAAAATAGAGCTTGCGTTTTGTGACAATACAGATATGTATATATATATATATATATATATATATATATATATATAAAACACATCACAGGAAAGGCACTTACGTTTGTAGATATTTCTCCAGCCTGGGTGCAGAAACTCCAAAAGCGTAGATGTATCAATTAGTATAATTAGGAGGCACTCACGGGGCTTTTCCAAATTATAAATTCTTTAATCCATAAAAGAAGAAGTCAACATTTTGAGCTTCACACAGCCCTTTATCAAGATAAATATATACACAAACACACACACACACACACACACACACACACACACAAGGACCACATTATTAGGTACACCTTGCTAGTATTGGGTAGGACCCCCATTGCCCACAGAACAGCCTGAATACTTTGTGGCTTGGATTCAACAAGGTGCTGGAAACATTTCTTAGACATTCTGGTCCACGTTGACATGATAGAATCACGCAGTTGCGTCAGATTTGTCGGCTGCACATTCATGTTGTAAATCTTCTGTTCCACTACAATCCAAAGGTACTCTATTGGGTTTCTCACAGTATAGGCAGTAAGGCTTTATCAGTAGCGGAACTACCATTGGTGCGGAAAGTGCCATGCATCGGGGCCATGGAAATAATGGGGCCCACTGCATGACAGATGCAAAGGGTTGGGGGCCCCAGTTCCCTCCTCCCTGCTTTCAACACTGTAACTCACAGCTCGCTAGTTCCGCCTCTGGGCTTTATGTTATACACACTGAATTAATTGCTTTTGTTGGAAAGACACTGCATCAGGTTTTCGTCCTGTGTTTAGAACACTGTTGCTATCAGGTACAGAATCATTGTGTGTAGAACAAGTCTTTCTGTTTTTTTATTTTTGTACCGTTTTCCTGCAATAGTGCTGTGGCTGATGTCTGACCCACTCTCCTCCGTGGTCATTCTCATCTTCACTGCTATCCAGGCCAAAATCAGAAACGCCACCAGCGTCATTGAGAATATTCATATTTACCTTAAAAAGAAAAAAAGATATAAATGACCATAACTGTACCAAAAAATATTATAGACATTAGGGCTGAGTCATACTCTACTATTTATACCCCACTGTTCCTATCCCGATTTTGGCAAGAGAAGGCCGTGATAGTGTCTCTCTGTCCACTTCCCATTCTGTGTAATCAGGAGGATAGCTGTGATCCCCATTTCTTCCTATGCACCGAGGACCCTGGTGGTTCTATGATGCAACAGAGGACTTCCACATGTCTTGTGACCGAAAGTGTGTATGAGCCTACACTTCAGCTAATGGCCAATGGTGGAATACACACACTTTTTTCCTCCATGGCATAAACAAACACACATTTTGTCTGCCAGAAGTGTCTCATTGGGACATGCCAGGTTTTGATGCTGGTTATATTAGAAAGGTCTCCTACACTGACCAGCATAGTCAGGTTGTGGGGACCTAATTTTGTGTCCCCACTACATCTGAGGTCCCCACAGTGTTCGTGTGTAAACACATCAATGTCCTCTCCAAGTATAGCACTAAGTACACACTCACACACACATACCCATATATATTTAAGAGCATCACAGTACATGCATGTTGCCTGGTTGATAAATCAACTCCTTATAGTTGCATTCACAACAATATACAGACCATGTTCGTAGCCAATTCCTCTCAAGTGAGAAACTTTGTGACTGCAAACTTGGTGTGAAATAATAATTTCATTGGCTATAAAATGAGTGAATGGAAAATCTTTCAATACTCACACCTTGAATTGAATGAATTACCATCCATAGCACATCTGTAATAAGCTGTTTTATGGAAAGTGGTATTTTATGGTGTGAACATGCAGTGCAAGTAGACTGCAGTCTTCGAGTTTATGAACAAATTTTATTGGCTTTGGTACTGATTTGTGATGAAAATGGGAAACTGTTAGGTCTTATAATGGAAAATAGTTTAATGGTTGATATAAAAGTGATCTTAGACATGATCATTCCTTCCTTGTTTTGATGGCACAAAATAATTTTGAGGGAATTTCTTATATCACAGGTGTAAAGGCATTTTAGGAGATTAGATTTGGTTTGATTTGTTACAGTGTTTCATATATTGTACTTGAAGCAGGGGGTGCTGGATATAAGGAAATGACTATTTAGTATGCAAAATTATTGGTCTATAGCAGATTCACCCATAATGCCCAGGGCAGTATATGCATTTTTGTAAATGTTAAGGTTAGTCAATGGCAAAAGATATTTAAAATAGCTTAAAGAAATATAATTTTTACATGGGTATTTGTTTTAGTTTATGCTTCATTGTAATAAATTTGGCACTAAACAATATGCTTCATTGTGAAAAAAGTAACTGCATTACATCTACTGAAAAACCAATGCAGACTGTTCTTATAGAGAAGTTGTTCTTGGAGAAAATGTGGTGATGTATGAAGGGATGAGCTTAACAATACATTTATCTGTGCTAGAGATGACTGGGGATTTCATGATTTAGAACACTTGCTGCCATGACAATAGAACGGAGAGGAGATGTAACAATAAAAATGTCACAATTCTTGGTGATTGATTAAAGTCATGTTGAGGGAAGAACCCAGCCATCTAGAAACAGTCCGAGTTATGCTGGTTCAGTTATATAAATGGAAACATCATACTTCTATAAAACATAACAAACCTGCTTTGCTTATTCGTATTAAATGTTTAATAAATGTAGACACATTTAGTATGATTAATTGCTTCATATAGTTATAGAGCGCTAGGATGGCCTTGTGACTGATTACAGGCTAGTGCACATGGGCAGTTTTATTACGCCCCTACTGCATACCATTTTTCCACTGCACTAGGGATTAATGATTCCTGTGAGTAAAAGCTCAGCTTTTACTCATGTAGGAGTCTTCACATGATGTAAGACTGATGTGGATGAATATGTCTGCTGTGATAAAATGAACATTTTTATTTTGCAATCAGGTTCATCCTATGTTATGTGAAGGCACCCGTCAGCACAGGCAGAGATTTTACTCATAGGGATCAGTGAGCCATAATGCACCAGCACATCTCTTCCGCATACCAGAAACAAAATGGGTTGTAGGACAGATGAATTAAACCTGTCACATACAGCACTCACCTGAGCCTGTGTGACATGTCTGTGACAAGGGGTTAGCTACAATAAAGTTACCTGGCATGCCTAAAAAAAAAAATATCCTCAACATGCTATTATACACTCACTGTCTATGTCCAATAACTGACACCACCAATAGTTATTTTCAAAACTAGCACTTTGGGGAGATTCAAAGTTCTCCCTAAACTTATATTTCACTACAAACCCAGTTATTGTTAACTAAACAATCCCTTGTATTTCACTTATGTAGCATTTATAAATGACCAAGCTTAACTAACACATGAATTTTTAAGAACACAAAGACAGAACATTATTAAGTGTAATTTAATACAACAAAATAGTCACAATGCTTAAGGTATTCAAAAAATAATAATAATAATAATAATAATAATAATAATAATGGGAATGGGGAAGGCCGGTAAGAAGGAGGTTGCAATAATCAAGGCGGGAGATGATGACTGCGTGGATGATAGTTTTGGTGGCATCTTGGGAGAGGAAGGGCCGGATGCTGGCAATGTTGTGTAGCTGGAAGCGACAGGCTTGGGCAAGGGATTGGGTGTGGGGGGCGAAGGAAAGAGAGGAGTCGAGGGTAACGCCCAGGCAGCGGAGTTGGGTGACAGAGAAGATGGTGGTATTGTTAACAGTGATAGAGAGGATGTGGTGGGAGGGGAGTCTAGGGGGAGGAAAGACAATGAGTTCAGTTTTGGAGATGTTAATTTTGAGAAAGCACGAGGACATCCAGGAGGAAATGGCAGAGACACAGTCAGATACACAAGAGAGGAGGGTGGAGTAGAGATTGGGCGTGGAAATGTAGAGTTGGATGTCGTCAGCGGAAAGGTGATACTGAAGACCGAAGGAGGAGATGAGAGCCCCCAGGGAGGAGGTGTAGAGCGAAAAGAGTAGAGGACCAAGAGGGACACCAACAGGGAGAGGGAAGGGGGTGGAGGAGGAGCCAGACATGGATACAGAGAAGGAGCGGTTAGTGAGGTATGAAGTGAACCAGACGATGACAGAACCAGACAGGCCAAGAGAGAGAAGTGTTTGTAGCAGGAGGTGGTGGTCCACGGTGTCGAAGGCCGCAGAGAGGTCAAGGAAGATGAGCAGGGAGAAGTGACCCTTGGATTTGGCTAAAAGTAGATCATTAGTAACTTTGGCCAGGGCAGTTTCGGTGGAGTGGAGGTGGCGGTAACCAGATTGGAGAGGGTCGAGGAGGGAATTGTCTGAGAGGTGTCTAGTGATGCGGCTACAGATAATCCTCTCAAGTAATTTAGAGGCAAAGTGGAGAAGTGAGAAAGGGCGATAGTTAGCAAGAGAGGTGGGGTCAAGATTAGGTTTTTTGAGGATGGGAGAGATAAGAGCGTGTTTAAATGAAGAGGGGACTACACCAGAGGAGAGTGATAGGTTGAAAAGGTGTGCAAGGTAAGAGCAGGCAGTGGGAGAGAGAGAGCGAAGGAAGTGAGAGGGGATAGGTTCGAGAGGACAAGTGGAGGGTGGAGAGGAAAGAATGAGGGAGCGAACTTCTTCACCCGAAGTGGGGCAGTAGGAGCACCAGAGTACGTTGTTGGAGAGAAAAGGGATGAGGGGGATGGGAGAGGGATGGGAGGAGGAGATGTTCAGTTGGATGGTCTCAATTTTGGAAGAGAAAAAAGTGGTGAAGTCGGAAGCGGAAAGGGAAGGAGGAACAGGAGGGGGAGGAGAGGAGGGAGTTGAAGGTGGCAAAGAGGCGGCGGGGATTGGAGGACTGAGAGGAAATCAGGCACTTAAGGAAGGATTGTTTAGCCAGGGAGAGGGCAGAGCAGAATGAGGTGAGTATAAATTTGAAGTGAAGGAAGTCGGCCAGGAAGCGAGATTTCCTCCAGAGGCGTTCAGCTGTGCGAGAGCACTTCTGGAGGGAGCAGGTGAGTTTGGAGTGCCAGGGTTGGGGAATGAGGTGGCGCTGGCGGATAGAAGAGGCCGGGGCAAAAGCATCCAGGGCACTAGAGAGGGAGAGGTTGTAGAGAGAGGACGCCTGGTCAGGGCAGACCAGGGAGGGAAGAGGTGAAAGGAGTGTTTCAAGAGAGGAGGAGAAAGAGGTAGGGTCAATAGCATCAAGGTTGCACCTAGTGAAGGTAGCTTTAGGTGAGGTGGGAGCAGGAGAGGAGGACAGAGTGAAGGAGAGGAGATGGTGGTCAGAGAGTGGGAAGGGAGAGTTGGAGAAGTCAGTGATATCGCAGAGATGAGAGAAGACAGGGTCCAGGGAGTGGCCAAGACAGTGGGTGGGGGAGGAGGTCCACTGAGTGAGGCCTAGGGAGCTGGAAATGGCGAGAAGTTTAATGGTGGCAGGGTCAGAGCAGTTGTCAAAAGGGGTGTTAAAGTCACCAAGTATGATGGAGGGGAGGTCGGAGGAAAGGTAGTGGGGGAGTCAGGCAGCGAAGTTGTCCAGGAAAAGGGAGGTGGGGCCAGGGGGACGGTAGATGACAGAGATGCGGAAGTGGATGGGGGAGAAGAGACGGATGGAGTGTACTTCAAGGAGGGGAAAGAGAGGGAAGGTTCAGTGGGACATCATTGTAGGCATGTCCTACACTGACCTATATGTTTTAAACACCATTAAACTGCAATTGAAATCAGATGCACTCACCTCCCAGGTACAGGGGCTTGCATGCTAAATCGGATAAAGATCTGGGGATTTTGGAGGCCAAGTCATCACCTTCAACTTTGTGTTGTTCCTCAAACCATTCCTGAATAATTTTTGCAGTGTGGCAGGATGCATTATCCTGCTGAAAGAGACCATTGTAATCCAGGAATACTGGTGGCATGAAGTGTACTTGGTCTGCTACAATGTTTGGTAGGTAGTACTTTTCAAAGTAATTGGCTGGTATTCAAAATTGGTTGCTATAGCCAACTTCTCCACTTTTTCAAACCTGCAGTTTAGTAAATATACTCGCAGCTCTCTAGACACCAGACAGCTTTTCTAGCATTGGTGACACTAAACAGACAAATAAACTGGTTTTTATACCTGACACTCCTCCCACAGCACTAGCTTGATGTGCAGGTGACACTCCCACCTTCACTGTAAAACGGAGCTCAGCACTTCCTGGTTTGGGCAGTCACATAATTGTGGCTGGAAGGCGGCAGATTCAAACCTGCAGTGTATTAAAAGCCCACTCTGACACTCTAACAGTGTCAGAGCCAGAGGCGGAACTACCACTGATGCTACAGGTGCGGTGCGCCGGGGCCAATGAAAATAATGGGGCCTGCTGCACAGGGAACTAAGAAACTGTAGGCCCTGGGCCTGGCCCCCCACCACTTTCTAACACCAGGGCCCATAGCTCACTAGTTACACCTCTCGTCAGAGCAACAGGTTTCCATACCCAGACTGACTCCCTGTTATACTGTATTGCTGCTGACCTTGGTTTTCCTTGTGAATCCTTCTTGGAAAGTGCTTCTGGCTGTTAACCCCTCGTGTACCAGTCCTTGCTTGTTTTGACCTCTCTTTCTCGGATCCTCATTTTGTACTGCACTGCTGCATGTGTACCAGATTCCAACCTGTTAATGGACTTCAATTCTGCATATTAATTTTGTACCTCGCTACCGCCAGTGTACCCGACCTCGGCTAGTTGACCTGCTTTCAGATTTCCATTTCTCTCCGCTGTGTTATACCCTGTTCAGAGGGCCGCAACCTGCGTGTTCCCAGCCGCTAAAGACCATCCTGCCCTGCAGAGTTTTTTGGTGAAGACCGGGGTACCCGTTAGACTCCGCACCTCTGTTCGGCCAGCGTTAAGCCAGGCTAACACGTGTATCCATCATCAAAGGGCTCTGTGCGTTCAGACAACAAGCCAATCATTACAGGAGCTCTCATCATCCTGTATTGTTTGCTCTGATTTCAGACACACCCTGTCAGCCTGCTGTGGGAAAAGACACTTCCAAACTATGTAAGTTAAATCAGACTTTATATTATTGTTTTGTCACACATATGTCCTCTTTGCAGATTTTCTCTGCAGTTTGCCAGCTTAATACTTCCCTTTGTTACAGTTTATATATACCTTAGAATAGACAGCTGAAGTACAATATGGATAAGTCAAGTGAGTTTCCTTAAAAGTATAAGACAAAACCCAAATTCTTCAAAAGTGGTTACTCCCGGGCAGGTAGCTGATGAAATGGCAATAAAATCTTGGAGCCAATTAGAGCATTGAAAAGTTAATACCGATAATATTAGTTGACTCCTGATTGTCCACATACAGTTAATATTGTTGTTAAGTGGAAGAGGCTCCTTTATGTAGCTAAACACACAGCAGCACAGGAGTAATATGAATTTGCTGTCACACTGGGACACAATACTTTGTGTTCATACCTCAAACTATATTATTATTATTATTATTATTATTAACTTTTATTTATAAGGCGCCACTAGGTGTCCGCGGCGCCGTACAGAGACAGACGAAATAACAATACGAGGAGAGACGGCACAGAACAGTAAACAATAATCACAGTACTCAGTGAGCTCAAGGCACAGCTAGAGGGGCGGGGGAAGGTCAGCCAACAACGGCACCAAGGAGGGAGGGCACGGATTAGAGGGAGACCCCCAGGGGAAGAGGGACCTCAAGGAGTAAGGCTAGGTAGCTGGCGAGCAGAGTAAAAGTGGTGAAGACAGGAGGAGAGAAGACCCTGCTCGAAGGAGCGTACAATCTAAGGGGAGGGGAAGACTGACAGAGAGACACAGGGGAGAGAGGGAGAGAAGG
Organism: Mixophyes fleayi; assembly: GCF_038048845.1. Lineage (NCBI taxonomy): Eukaryota > Metazoa > Chordata > Amphibia > Anura > Limnodynastidae > Mixophyes > Mixophyes fleayi. The sequence goes on along the minus strand of NC_134403.1, from coordinate 185,526,835 downwards.
AGGAACGGAGAATAAGGATAGGGGAAGGGGAATGAGGGGGAAGAGTCAGAAGAGTCAGAAGAAAAGGTAGGAAGTTAAGTGGGAGACTGGAAAGCTTTAAGAAAAAGGTGGGTTTTTAAACACCGTTTGAAGCTGGACAGATTAGGGGAAGTTCTGATGGAGCGGGGGAGCTGGTTCAAGTGGAAGGGGGCAGCGCGGGAGAAGTCTTGGATACACGCGTGGGAGGAGGTGATCAGGGGGGAAGAGAGGCGACGGTCATTGGCCGATCGGAGAGGGCGGGATATATATTGGTTATATATATTGGTTATATATAATGATGACAAATGATTGTTATGCCTCTGCCCTGAAATATCCATCATATCATTGTGCACATTCCGAAGCAAATCTATAAAGTGGCAATTGTACACGGATGTATGTGCACTGAAATTGGTAAATGATCCTAACAGTTGAAAATAACAGCAAGATTTAGATTTTCTAAGATTTATCTATGATTGGTGGAAATAAATTCTTCAATGGATGCCATTGAGAAAATGTGATGCGTTAAAAGAATGATGTGTCCGTGTATAAGTGATTTAGAACATTTGTTTTAATATTTCCCATCATACAAATCTCTGGTGCTAAAATGCCACAGCTTTACCCCTGCCCTTATACAATAGTGTTGCATCTGCTAAGAACATTACATTCAGTCCATATGTCTTTTCTGTAATTCCCCAAAGGCATGATGTAAAAGCAGTTGAAAAATCCATCCATATATCTACAGTAAAGAAAATAATTTACAATTTCAAATTAAGCTTTCTTTATTTCTTCTTTCTTTGTCTTTAATCGTTAAATCACAATAAGTAGTATATGACATAGGATTTTACAGAACATCTTGAGTAAACTATATTGAGGAAAATAAATCTTACACTTATGTATTGACTTCATTATTGATTTTTTTTTTGCTAGTTGTGCAATACTTGTTGGGGGGGGGTCATTTTTAGTTTTTCAGTTTTTTCATTTCCAAAAGCCCAACAATAAATATTTAATTGCCAAGTGCTAAACACACCCATGTACTTCCCTATGTCAACCCAGATCTGTGCCCCACTGGCTATTTTATTTGCTATTCAAAATATTCTTTATTTATGATAGATAGATAGATAGATAGATAGATAGATAGATAGATAGATAGATAGATAGATAGATAGATAGAAAGATAGACAGACAGACCTGCGTATAAAGGGACTTAGAACATTTTACTGTATGATCTTGTTCAGTTGCAACTGAATTTGTCTTATTTATGTCCACATGCTTAACAGTGTAGATGTCCAGGGCCTAAGTCATAGGCAAATAAGACAAAAATTGCCAGAGAACGATAAGAAAACTTTCCAGCAATGTGGCATGTCATTGGCTAGCTTTAGCTCCAGTCAAATGAGTGTAGTGGATCTTGTATCAAAGAAGAAGTCCAGTTGACAGAGTGGATGCAGTAATGAACAAGCCAAAGTGAATTGACGTAAAAGTTAAGGGTGTGCACCGGCCACTTTTGGTGTTTTGGGTTTTGAGTTCTGATTTGTTTTGCCAAAACACCCCACGAAAGGTTTTGGTTCTAAATTTGGGTTTTGGGTTTTGATTTTTTTTTAAAAAAGCATAAAAAGTGCTAAAATCCATATTTCGGTTTTTTTTTCACTCCTACACTATTATTAACCTCAATAACATTAATTTCCACTAATTTCCAGTCTATTGTGAACACCTCACACCTCACAATATTGTTTTTAGTCCAAAAGGTTGCACCGAGGTAGCTGGATGTCTAAGCAAAGCGACACAAGTGGGCGGCACGAACACGTGGCCCATCGTCGGTGGCTGTGTAGGCTTGAATGGCTTTTTTGCTGCTCCTCCATCCTCTGCAGCATATAGAGGGTGGAGTTCAAGCACGTCACTACCTCTTGTTTTAGTTGATGGCAGGGCAGGTTCATGCTTTTTTGATGTAGCAGGAACAGTGAACGTAGTTTAATATCTGATACTAATATTTCTGCACTGCAGGAACAGTGAACGTAGTTTAATATCTGATACTAATATTTCTGCACTGCAGGAACAGTGAACGTAGTTTAATATCTGATACTATTATTTCTGCACTGCAGGAAGAGTGAACGTACTTTAATATCTGATACTAATATTTCTGCACTGCAGGAACAGTGAACGTAGTTTAATATCTGATACTATTATTTCTGCACTGCAGGAAGAGTGAACGTACTTTAATATCTGATACTAATATTTCTGCACTGCAGGAACAGTGAACGTACTTTAATATCTGATACTAATATTTCTGGACTGCCTATTGAAGTGGAATCTCAACGGGATTTGGTACCGGGGACACAATACCTCCATCAACCGTCTAAATTCCATTGCACAGTAGGCGGACTCCGGACGCACGTCTAACACCAACATAGCTGTTACGGCCGCAGTTATCCGCTTTGCCATAGGATGACTATATAGGAATGGCACTGCAGTGGCAGACAGGATGGCAGTTTGAAAAACTAGGCCCCAAAGAGCACATAATGCCAAAAAAAGAGTTGCAAGATGGAATTGTCCTTGGGCCCTCCCACCCACCCTGATGTTGTTGAAATTGGACATGCGCACTTTAAAAAACCAATCATTTCAGCGACAGGGCCTACAAAACTGTGGCTGAAATGATTGGTTTGTTTAGGCCCCCACACAAAAGCAATTCATCTCTCCCTGTACAAACTAAACTGGCTCTACTGAGGCAAGATGTCGTCCTCATCCTCTGATTCCTCGCCCCCTTCAGTGTGTACTTCCTCATCCTCACACATTATCAATTAGTCTCCGCTGGACTCCACAACCACAGGTCCCTCTGTAGTCTATGGAGGCCAGTGCTGTTCTTGATTGAAGAATTGATAATTCATTTTTATGAACATCATTTTTTCTACGTTTTGCGGAAGCAACCTCCTTCGCCGCTCACTGACCAGGTTCCCCGCTGCACTAAAAACTCTTTCCAAGTACACACTGGAGGGGGGACAACTCAGGTAAAATATAGCCAGTTTGTACAGGGGCTTCCAAACTGCCTTTTTTTCCTGCCAGTAAAAATAAGGACTGTCTGACATGTCTACTTGAACGGTGTCAGCAAAGTAATCCTCCACCTTTTTTTCAATTGTGACAGCATCCAATGCAGCGACAGTAGACATGTTTGCAATGGTTGGCAGGTCCTTCAGTCCGGACCAGATGTTCTCAGCATCCCCGCCAGCGGGTCTTTTAGGAAAACTGAACTTTTTACTCGCAGCCACAGGTGTTGAAGAAAATGAAGGTGGAGCTGTTGGCATGTCACGGTCCTCTTCAGAGGACAATCTCCTGACCAGCAGGTCTTTGCATCACTGTAGACTTGTGTCCGCCGGAAACAGAGACACAACATACGCTTTAAACCGAGGATCCAGCACGGTGGCCAGAATGTATTCCTCTGACTTTAAAAGAGTGACCACCCTCGGATCCTGGCAAAGCGTACAAAGGGCTTCATCCACAAGAGCTACTTGCTTGGTGGAATCGCAATGGTTTACCAGCTCCTCCCTCACTTTCTCCAGCTGCTTCTGCAACAGCCTGATCAGGGGAATGACCTGACTCAAGCTGGTAGTGTCGGAACTGACTTCTCGTGTGGAAAGTTCAAACGGCTGGAGAACCTTGCACAACACGGAAATCAGTCTCCACTGCGCTTGACTCAGGCGCATCCCCACTCCTTTTCCTATGTCGTAGGTGGCTGTGTAGGCTTTAATTGGCATTTTGCTGCTCCTCCATCCTCTGCAGCATATAGAGGGTGGAGTTCCTCTTGTTTGAGGTGATGGCAGGGCAGGTTCAGCCTTTTTTGATGTTGCTCGAGTCTGCGGTAGGCACTGGCAGAATGCCGAAAGTGTCCAGCAATTTTGAGGGCCACCGCAAGCATCTCCTGCACACCCCTGTCACTCTTCAGGTAATGCTGCACCACCAAATTAACGGTGTGGGCAAAACATGGGACGTGCTGGAAATTGCCCATATGTAATGCCCGCACAATGTTACTGGCGTTGTCTGACACCACAAATCCCCAGGAGAGTCTAAGTGGGGTGAGCCACTGCGAGATTATTTCCCTCAGTTTCTCTAAGAGGTTGTCAGCGTTGTGCCTCTTATTAAAACCGGTGATACACAACGTTGCCTGCCTTGGAACGAGCAGCCGTTGTGGAGATGCTGCTACTGATGCAGCTGCTGCTGTTGCTGCGGAAGGCGATACATCTACCCAGTGGGCTGTCACAGTCATATAGTCCTTCGTTTGCCCTGAACCACTTGTCCACATGTCCGTGGTTAAGTGGACAGTGGGTACAACCGCATTTTCAGAGCACTGAGGACACTTGTTCGTACTTCTCTGTACATCCCGGGTATCGCATGCCTAGTGAAGTGGAATCTAGATGGGATTTGGTACCGGGGACACAATACCTCCATCAACCGTCTAAATCCCACTCCACTGATGGCCGACACCGGACGCACGTCTAAAACCAACATAGCTGTTACAGCCGCAGTTATCCGCTTTGCAATAGGGTGACTACTGTCATAATTTGTGCTCATGGCAAACGACTGTTGGACGGTCAACTGTTTGGTGAAAGACATAGCGTTCTTGCGACTTCCCCTCTGGGAAGATGACCGACTACCAGCAGCAACAGCAGCAGTGGCAGTAGTAGGCGTACCGCTGCAGGATTCCTCGGATGAATCCCGGATTGAAGAGGACTCAGTCTGGCTGGTGACATGGCCTGCAGGACTAAATCTGATGGAGATCGTGGAGGAAGTTGACGAGGAGGGTGTTGGTGGTGTGTATCCAACAGGACCAAAGGATTTAGGTGTCCCTGGACTGCTGACAGTCCTAGCCACAGTTCCTGAACTAAACACAGAATTATGAAGGTTCTTCAGGTGACGTATAAGGGAGGATGTCCCTAGGTGGCCAAGATCCTTACCCCTGCTTATTTGAGCTTTACATAAGCTACATATGGCCATACATTTGTTGTCCGGATTGGGATAAAAATAACTCCAGACAGAAGAGGTGGATTTTTTGGTCTTCTGACCAGGCATGATGATGGGCTTTTTCATCCCATGGACAACAACTGTTTCCCCCCCTGGTGCCTCATTTAAGATAACTACATCAGCATCCTCCTCGTCAAGTTCCTCCTCAGCGCCAGCTACATCAATATCCTCCTCCCGGTGTACAACATTCACACCTTCATTAGCCAAATCTGTAACTGGACTGTGGGTGATCCTTCCAGCATATGCAGAGGGCGTGGAAGGAGCCACCTCTTCCCATACAGTGATGGGAAGGTCAGGCTTCGCAACCACCAACACCCTTGGGGATTCTTGGGGATTTGTGATGACATCTCTCTAGAAGGCAGAGTTGTTTGCTGTGTTGTTGATGACAGCTTAAGTCTCTTAAATTTTTTAGAGTGGTGGGGAGGAGCAGGGCTTAGATCCTTGGGTGAAGCTGAACCACTAGTCATGAACACGGGCCAGGGCCTAAGCCGTTCCTTGCCACTCCGTGTCGTAAATGGCATATTGGCAAGTTTACGTTTCTCCTCAGATGATTTGAATTTTCTTTTTTTACTAATTGTAGTGAACTTTGGCTTTTTGGATTTTACATGCCCTCTACTAGGAGATTGGGCATCGCCCTTGGCAGACGACTTTGATGGCATTTCATCGTCTATGTCATGACTAGTGGCAGCAGCTTCAGCATTAGGAGGAAGTGGGTCTTGATCTTTCCCTACTTTATCCTCCAAATTTTTGTACTCCATTATATGCAGCACAAGAGAGCGTACCCCTAAACCACACACACTTTGGGACTGCAGAAACAGTGAACGTTGTAATATAGATTGCAGTTCCTATTTTTTGGGATTGCAGAAACAGTGAACGTAGTAATATAGTTTGCAGTTCCTATTTTTTGGGACTGCAGAAACAGTGAACGTAGTAATATAGATTGCAGTTCCTATTTTTTGGGACTGCAGAAACAGTGAACTTAGTAATATAGATTGCAGTTCCTATTTTTTGGGACTGCAGAAACAGTGAACGTAGTAATATAGATTGCAGTTCCTATTTTTTGGGACTGCAGAAACAGTAAACGTTGTAATATAGATTGCAGTTCCTATTTTTTGGGACTGCAGAAACAGTGAACGTTGTAATATAGATTGCAGTTCCTATTTTTTGGGACTGCAGAAACAGTGAACGTTGTAATATAGATTGCAGTACCTATTTTTTGGGACTGCAGAAACAGTGAACGTTGTAATATAGATTGCAGTACCTATTTTTTGGGACTGCAGAAACAGTGAACGTAGTAATATAGATTGCAGTACCTATTTTTTGGGACTGCAAGAATATATTGCTCTAGAATATTTTTTATACTTTTTAAATAATAAATTATTTTTTTATTATTTTTTTTAAAAAAAATTAAGATTTTTTTATAATTAGAAAATTACTATGGACTTAGCAGAAAAAAACACAAGACAAAAGCACCACTGGACTCAGCAGGACAGACACTGGCCAAAGCACCACTGGAATCAGCAGGACAGAGCACTGGACAAAGTACTACTGGACTCAGCTATACAGAGCACAGGATCTCAACAACCTCCCTCTTCAGTGATCGCAGGGAGAATGAAGATGGCGGCCGTGAGTGGGGCATTTATGACATCCGATTCTCGCTAATCCGATGCGAGACTTGGATGTCATAGCCTCATTTTGGATTCCTTTGGTGGCCGGAAGTACCCGAACAGTGCTCGGATCCCGTCGGATCCGCACTGTTCGGTTGGGCTCGGATTACCGAAATCCGAGCCCGCTCATCTTTAGTAAAAGTATAACAAAGTTAAACAAGCTGAAGTCGAAAATCAAGCAGAAAAGTAGTCCAAGTCAATCAGTTCTGAGTGGTTATAACAGATGAAGTAGCAAGGCAAGTTCACAGGCCATAATCAGGGATGCTCTAAGACAAGTTTTACTTGCTTCTGCTTGCTTAAAAATTGACAAAAATATCATGACATCATCAATATAGGCCACTACATACTGGCCCAAGAGTTCCATAAAGGTAATACTATTGGCGCTGCGTTATTCATAGAATAACATGGCCAAATTAAATCGGCCCCATAGTGTCAGTAATGGGTCCAGAAAACTTCTATTAATCCCCTGGTCTAAAGTGCACTATATTTTAGGTCCTTCGAAGATCTAGTTTTGTAAAGATCTTTGTAATCTTTCCTTTAACTTGTGGATCAATTGCAAATGATATCTGTTTTTAAGTAATTTTATTGTCTATTTTATTGTCTGTTTGTAGACAATGCAGTGACTTACTTTCCCATTTTGTCTCCACAAAAAATAAGGCTGATCAGGTAGAGAGGTTGAAGGTCAATTAAATCTCTTAGCTGTATTAAATACAACTGTAAAGCTAACAATTTACACTATTGTAAGACCAAGGAAACCCACAGAGGCATCAGAGGGGGTCTTAGGATAACAGTTTAGGTGGCAATATTGTGAAGAAATATGAAAATCCTTTTCTTCCAATCAGTAGAGGGAATGAGTCATATGCCAAGGAAATTTCCAAGGAAAACAGGTAACTGTAGGGAATAGGTCAGATGAAACCAGATGGCTTTTCAGTAGGGCACTATTGACAACTCCAATGGTTCTATATCATGAGTAACAGGTCAGCACGTCAGAAGTGAACCATCCACAGTTGTCATCATCCTAGGTGATAATTTGGATTTGAACAGCATTTGGTTGTCTCTTGAAAATGTTATGTCCAGAAAAATGTCTCTAGCTCCAGAATCAATCATTTGGTGTAGAAATTGTATGTGCATTGTCCTTATTTATCATTAGCAGTAATAATGATAAATAGATGGGGATACAGCATAGTATCTGTATCTTCCTAAGATAAAAAGAGCAGAGATTCCATAATAGAATAATATATAGGTATACAAGTCCCCAGAACATTTTATTCTTCTGTCATTAACTGTAAACATTGTCATTTTGACACTGTTAGGACATTTAGCTTCATAGTGACCATTCTTGTACATAAACAGATCTTCAGCGCCTCTCTTCAGAAGTGAGAGGGACCCAAATCCAATCCATCAGTTCTGGTTCAGGCTTGAGTTTCAAAGTAGTAGTGGGTTTAGAGAGGTTTTGAGTGTTTGGATATGGATAACGTCTATACTTACAGCGTGGTGCAGATCTTCCTTGTCTCCATTCTTCTTTCAGAAAGTCTTTGATCAAAATGAATATTTAACTCCATATATGTATCTAAATTATTAAGAGTTCCAACAACTTGGGCAAGCTCATATTTTATTTGTTCAGATAAACCTCAATGAAAATGATATCTCTGTGTAGATGCATTATAAGTAGTGTCAGAAACCCAACTGCATAATTCAGCAGCACATCATGATACAGAACGTTTCCTTGGCAGATAGTTGTCAGGATGGCTTAAGCTGAATAACTAAAAAAGTCATTTCATCAACCAAATCATCCAGATTACCTCATTTCGGGTTATCTTTTTCAATTACTGTGTACGCTCAAGCATATCAAAATAATCCAACCAATTTTATCTCTTTCGGAGTGGAAACAGGAAGATGGTAGCTAGAAATGAATCCCCAATAATGGTGTTGGTGTCCACTGAACTATGAAAGGGGAGATAAATGGATTTCCAGAAGAGTTATAGTATGAACAATTCTTGAATAGCTGTTGTAAATAAGTAGTTTAGTTTGCATACCAGAACTTGTATAACCTGGGGCTGAGGCTGGTTAACCACGCCCCCGCTGGGCCCGTTAAGCCACACCCCCCACTTGTTCAAATAGGTGACAGCCTGGTGATTGAAGTGCAGAGAGCCCAGACGCGACTGTGGCTCTCTGCACATGCGCTGTACAGCACAGTCGTTGGTAGATGAGTCATGTCACATGACTCATCTGGAAAGAAGAAGTTTTTTTTATAGGTATATGCAACTCTGGACACACAAGATCTCCTTGCCACGGTTTTATTATTTATTAATTATTTTATACATCTCTCGGCTGAAGACTACATCACTTTCCTTAGGAGTGTTTTTGGACTTTATAGACTATTTTTTACAGTGATTGATATCTGTACTGGAACAGAGATATCAGTGTGTTTCTATATGGTCCATTGTGTATGTTTCCATTTTATATGGTGATTTTAATTTCATTTCTCATGTCAATGTTGTTTTATTGTAATAAGACTTAGATATGTAGTGTTTTACTCATTGTAATAAACCTCTAGATCCTTTTTATTTATCCCATGTCAATCAATATATTCTTACAACTAGAGTTTAATTGCATTACTAATTTTAGCTGATCAAAACAGAAGTCAATGAGCGCCCAGCATTTTTTCTTTTGGAAAGAAGAACCACACACAGTTGGAGAAGTCCTGGCTCCTGCCGCCCCGAGGAGCTACATGAACAATGCAGGAGCAGCAGAAGCCATTTCTGATAAGGTCAGTAAAGTGCACAGCCTGTCATTTTGGGGAAGAGGGGAGAGAAACAAAGTGGCCAGAAAGATGAGGGGCAATAAGGGCATGTGAACTGCCATGGCAGCATGACAGAGTGTGAAGGGGGGGACAGAGCACAGCATGGCAGAGTGTGAATGAGGGGGGCAGAGCAGCATGGCAGAGTGTGAAGGGGGGGCAAAGCACAGCATGACAGAGTGTGAAGGGCGGGGGGCAGAGCACAGCATGGCAGAGTGTGAAGGGGGGCAGAGCACAGCATGGCAGAGTGTGAAGGGGGGGGGCAGAGCACAGCATGGCAGAGTGTGAAGGGGGGGCAGAGCACAGCATGGCAGAGTGTGAAGGGGGGGGCAAAGCAGCATGACACAGGGTGATGATGGGGGGCCAGGAGAAGGGGGGAGCAAAAGCAGCATGGAGGGTGCAGTTTGATCATAAGGAGGCACAGCATGGTGATGAAGGTGCACAGTAATGTGTGTATGATGGCACAGCGGGCTTGTGGCAATGTAATGTGTGTGTGTGGTAGCTGGTGCCTAACTAATGGGTGCTATTTTGTTTGTGGAGTGATGCGGCAATTTAATTTTATAGTGGGGACTATTGATTTAAGATGGTGTGGTTTGGGGACTATTAATTGAATGTGGGGCTGAGTTTGAGGAGCATGAGGTCTATTTATTAAATGTGAATATGAATTATTTAATGGCAGTGACGGTTGCGGGAAATAGGTATTTTTATTATACATAAATGCTATTAATTTATTGCTGGGGTTGTCTGAAGGGAGGGAAATAGGTTAATTTATTAAATGGGAATGCTACTACTTTAATGCTGGGGGCTTTAGGAAGGCTTAAGTATTAATTGTGGGTCCTATTGATTTAAGATCGGGACTGGTTGGAATTTTCTAAATGTACCCATTTTTTTCCAGATAGGGCCCCCAAAATTCCAGGATCCAGACAAGCCGCAACTAAAGAAACCAGCAGCCACAGGTGGTGACAAGAACAGGTAGGACAGTCTGTCAAATGTTCTGAGTCTAGTAGGAAAATCTTGTTTTTTTTTCTTTTTTTGGTGACTGTTCTGCCCAATCTATGGGGCAGGTCAAGACTGTGTACTCTTTATGTACACACTGCATTCTTTTTATACTACACTAGGGTGCTAGCTATCCTTTGTGGGCTGATCACTCCCCCTCTAGTTTTTGGTCCCACCTCTTTTATGGCTGGCCACACCCCTTCTGGTGGGCCCCTGGCGTTGCAGCCCCCGGTGGGCTCTTCATGCCCCAGTCCGACACTGGCTGAGGATGCATATTTGAAATTAAAGCAATTACTTGCTAGATGAAGTGGAATCTGTCCTGCAAACGCCAATGTTGTGGTCTTAATATTCTGCAACGTATATGATATCAGAGGAGTCCAGTTCCTAAAGAAGGAAGCAAGCCTAGGTCAGTACAGGCATAAGTGGAGCAAAGTCAAACAAGGCAATGGGTCTTCATTTTAAGGCTCCAGCAGGATCAGCTCCTGACACCTAGGGGCTCATGTAGAGTTAAACTTACATTTGTTTTATTTGTGTAAAAAAAACATTTTCTTACAAAAAGGTGTATGCACAAGTCCGTATGCAGCTTTTGATGCATCTTACATTTATAACTTTTTACCACTGGAGAGGTGGAATGGAGGAGGGATGAGGCGTGCAAGCATCAGCAGAGTACATTAAGAGCATAAGAAGACCAGGCAACTTATCTTTTGCGGGTGCTGGAGAGCTGGTGCTATGTGACGCAATGATGATGATGATTAGCAGCACTAGCTAGCGCATCTGATTGGCTGATTGTGGGTTGACCTCTCTAGCTTAATAATAGTGTGGCTGCCATATTATATGAAATCTCAGTTTTATCTTTGAATTACATAATTGATGATCCATTTTGACTGCAACATGAGCAAAGAATTTTTCCCATTTTCAAAGGAGAAAACAATAAATGTTTGTATTTAAACATATTTCTTTTGTATTTAACTACATTTTATATGGTAAATGACAACTTTCACTTTTACTAATAACTGTGAAGACTTTATTCCTTTTTGTGTATATGACAATTCATAATATTATTGTGTACAAATAGGGTAATGCAATTTTAGTATTTGCTACTAACACTGCTAAGCCACATCTCTATGTTTTTTCAATGCTATTGTGGCGCATAAATAGACATATTTGTTAATCCTGACCAGAGAAGAGGAGATTGGGGCCCGGTACAGCAACTTCGTAAGGCTCCCTCCACAAATGATTAAGATAAGGGTGGCCTGCTGAAGGGGGCATGACCACATAGTGTTGGGGCGTGACCAAAATGTGCAGGACTGTTCCTCTTTGGTGGTTCATATTACATATTAAAACTGTGTTGCTCTATCCTACCTGTTAGTGCAGCTTTCATAACCTAATAATGATGATGATGATGATGATGATGATAACCTGGTACTACATCCTGGAATATTGGGACCTGTTTGGAAAATGTATAGGTACATGAAATATGGAAAGCCGAGCAATAAGTGAACACAGTATATAACCTAGATGACGCAGTATATAAAACATACATCATAATATAAAATTAAAATTTTTATGCCAACTTCGAAGATAATTTTAATTTGAACTGCTAACACTATCTTAAAATACTATATAATTATTTAAAATTCTTATTTAAATAGTGTTTATCAATAAGCTATTGTTTCTAGAGATCTGTTACTAAGTAAATCTCATTGTGCGTTTTAATCTTCAGGTAAAGTACAGTTTCTCTGTGTTCTACAGAGTTATCCATATAGTATATTCTTTTTCCAGTTGGGGTAAAGACTATTCTTATGGTGTAAATAGTTAATTGTAACATTTGTCTTAAAAAGATTTTTGTATGAATTTCTTGATCCTTGTAAAAAAGATGATGTCTAAAAAAATCAATACTATTAGCATTGATGTTAAGAGTGAAATATAGATAGCATCTATTTTTGCTAATTGGTTTTAAGAACCTTATATGTGCATTAGGTTAATTTTAGAGAATATATTATCTATATATCACCTGTAGTAGACTGGGTTCATCTTGAAAGGTTTATTGGCTTAAATACACTATATTTCTCTAAACCCTAGATATAAATTAGCTAAACCCAGGGAGAATCTGGTACCCATATCTGTATATTCCTGTATATAAAATATTCTATTAAATTTATTATTATTTTATTATTATTTATAAGGCACAACAAGGTTTCCGTAGCGCCGAACACAGTACAGACAATGGACAGTACAGGGAATAACAGTACAGAACAATAAACAGCTAGTGCCAAAACTTCAGAGGCTCCAGGCAAAGCAGATGTAATGGAGTAGGAGCAGAAGAGAAGGTAGAGAGACAGGAGGGAGAAGGGCCCTGCTCATAAGAGCTTACATCCTAAAGGGAGGGGAAACAGACGGCCGGCACAAAGGGAGTCAGAGGGGGGGGAGCAAGCGTGCACCCCAACAGAGGAGGAACAAGGGGATGGGAGCGAGCATGGAGAGAGGGTTAGGTGGAGGGCTGGTAGGCTTTAAGGAAGAGATGGGTTTTGAGTGCCCATTTGAAGAAGCACAAGTTAGGGGACAAACGGATGGAGTGTGGGAGGTCATTCCAGTGGAGGGGGGCAGCTCAGGAGAAGTCTTGAATTCTAGAGTGGGATGAGGTGATCAGAGTGGACGAGAGGCGACGGTCATTGGCCGAATGCAGGGACCGGACGGGAGTGTGGATGAAGAGGAGGTTGGAGATATAGGGGGCAGTAGAGTGGGAGAGGGCCTTGTAGGTGAGGGTAAGAAGTTTGAAAAGGATACGGTAGGGGAAGGGGAGCCAGTGAAGGGCAAGGCAGAGAGGGGAGGCAGAAGAGGAGCGGCAGGAAAGGAAGATGAGCCTCGCAGCTGCATTGAGTATAGAATGGAGCTAGGCGAGAGCGGGGGAGGCCGGTGAGGAGAAGGTTGCAGTAGTCCAGCCTGGAGATGATAAGCGCATGGATAATGGTGTTGGTTGCTTCATGAGAAAGGAAGGGCCGGATGCGGGCGATATTGCAAAGTTAGAAGCGACAGGATTGGGCAAGGGATTGGATGTGGGGGGCAAAAGAGAGCGAGGAGTCGAGGGTGACGCCCAGGCAGCGGAGTTGGGGAACAGAGGAGATGGTGGAGTTATTAACAGTTATGGAGAGATCCAGATGGGGTGAGGATTTAGATGGAGGGAAAACAATGAGTTCGGTTTTAGCGATGTTAATTTTAAGAAAACGTGAGGACATCCAAGAAGAGATGGCAGAGAGGCAGTCAGATACACGAGAGAGGAGGGGGGAGGAAAGATCAGGAGAAGAGATTTAAAGTTGAATATCATCGGCATATAGGTGATATTGAAAGCCGAATGAGTTGATGAGAGCACCGAGGGAGGAAGTGTAAAGTGAGAAGAGTAGAGGGCCAAGAACAGAGCCCTGAGGGACTCCAATTGGGAGGGCAGAGGGGGGGGAGGATGAGCCGGAAATGGATACAGAAAAAGAACGGTTGGCGAGGTATCAGGTGAAGCCTGTAAGGACAGAACCAGAGAGGCCGAGAGAGTGAAGGGTCTGCAAGAGGAGGGGGTGGTCTACAGTGTCAAAGGCTGCAGATAGGTCTAGGAGGATGAGCAGGGAGAAGTGACCCCTGGATTTAGCAGAGAGGAGATCATTAGTTACAGTGGTCAGGGCGATTTCAGTAGAGTGGAGGGGGCGGAAACCAGATTGGAGGGGGTCAAGGAGTGAATAGTCAGAGAGGTGACGGGTGAGGCGACTGCAAACAATTCGCTCGAGAAGTTTGGAGGCGTAGGGGAGAAGAGAAATGGGGCGGTAGTTGGCGAGTGAGGTGGGGTCAAGATTGGGTTTTTTGAGAATAGGAGAGATAAGGGCATGTTTGAAGGAGGAGGGGACAGTGCCAGTAGAGAGAGACAGGTTGAAGAGGTGAGCTAAGTAGTCGCAGACAGTGGGGAAGAGGGAGCGAAGAAGGTGAGATGGGATGGGATCGAGGTGGCTGGTAGACGGGGGAGAGGAAAGAATGAGGGAGTGTACTTCTTCACCCAAAGTGGGGCGGAAGGAGCACCAGGGAGGGAAGCGGGGGGAGGGAGGAGCGGAGAGGGGTGCAAGAGAGGAAAGGGAGGAGGCGATATTAAGGCAGATGGCCTCAATTTTGGAGGAGAAGAAGGAGGCAAAGTCAGTAGCAGACAGGGAGAGTGGGATAGGAGGAGGGGGAGGGGTGAGGAGAGAGGTGAATGTGGCAAAGAGGCGGCGGGGGTTAGAGGACTGGGAAGAAATGAGGGACTTAAAGAAAGATTGTTTGGCAAGGGATAGGGCGGAGCAGTAAGAAGAGAGGATGAATTTGAAGTAAAGGAAGTCAGCCAGGGAGCGAGATTTCCTCCAGAGGCGTTCAGCAGCACGGGTGCACATCTGAAGGAAGCGGGTGAAATTGGAGTGCCAGGGTTGGGGAATTAGGCGGCGGCGACGGACTGAAGAGGCAGGGGCGATCGCGTCCAAGGCAGTGGTGAGAGAGTGGTTATAGAGAGAGGCGGCTTGGTCAGGACAGATCAGGGAGGGAAGAGGGGATAGAAGAGTTTCAAGAGAGGAGGAAAAGGAAGTGGGGTCGACAGCATCAAGATTGCCCCTAGTGAGGGTAGTTTTAGGGAGAGGGGAAGCAGGGGAATGGGACAGATTGAAGGAGAGTAGATGGTGATCAGAGAGTGGAAAGGGAGAGTTGGAGAAGTCAGTGAGATCACATAGGTGAGAGAAGACAAGGTCAAGGGAGTGACCAAGGCAATGGGTGGGGGAGGAGGTCCACTGAGTGAGCCCAAGGGAGGAAGAAAGGGCGAGAAGTTTAATGGAGGCGGGGTCGGAGGGGAGGTCGATGGGGATGTTAAAGTCACCCAGTATAATGGAGGGGAGGTCAGAGGAGAGGTAGTGGGGAAGCCAGGCAGCAAAGTTGTCCAGAAAGAGGGAAGTGGGGCCAGGGGGGCGGTAAAGGACAGAGACACGGAGGTGAATGGGGGAGAAGAGGCGGATAGAATGGACCTCGAAGGAGGAGAAAGAGAGGGAAGGTTCAGGGGGAATAACCCAAAAGGTGCAGTTAGGGGAAAGGAGGAGACCCACTCCCCCACCTGGACGATCATCCGGTCTGGTGGAGTGGGTGAATGAAAGGCCACCATGGGAGAGAGCGGCGGGGGAAGCAGAGTCAGCAGCGGAGAGCCAGGTTTCGGTGATAGCAAGGAGGTTAAGAGAGTTGGAGATGAAGAGGTCATGGATAGCTGCCAGTTTTGGTTCGGACAGATCTGGAGTTCCAGAGGGCACAGGAGAAGGGGAGGGAGGGAAGAGGAGTGATGTGGAGGAGATTGGCAGGGTTGATGGAGCGAGGGGAAGTACTGGGGAAGGGGCGGGGAGCGGGGCTAGGGGAGAGGATGGGAATATGACAAGAGCGCGGAGGCATGGTGGGAGACAGGTGACAAGGGGAGTGGAGAAGGAGAGAAAAGAGGTAGGAGGAGTCAGAGGTGTGGACAACAATAGGCAATCGATGGTGCAGCAGGCTTGAAGTACAATGAATAAAAGTAATGGTAATAAAATGGTAATAGAATGAGTAACAGTAGAAGTAAAATAAAATAAAAAATTAACGAGTAGTAAAATTGCAGTCAAAACAATTAGATGTTACTAGAGAAACAAGGACATGGTAAGATACAAGGCAAAACAGAAGGTAGTGCAGAGAAACCAGTATGCAATCCTGAAGAACAATACCAGGCAGTCACGGGTAGGCAGATCAGGAGAGTCCACAGGAGCTGGTGCACTCAGACTCAGGATGGTGAGCAGGAACACAGGTGGAAAAGTTCCGGAGGGTCCAGAGGGGGTGCATAGGAGACCAGGAGAGGGTCCAGAGAGACAGGGGGTCCAGAAGAGCAGGGAGGGTCCAAGAATGCTTGGGTGCTGATTGAGGTCATTAAGCCAACCCAGGTAAATGAAGCAGAGACCCAGGGAGTGGAGAGCCTGGAGACTTCATGGAGGCAGCAGGGTGGAGAGCCATCCATTGGAGACAGGAGAGGAGCGTCCAAGGGGGTAGGAGGAGGAAGGTAGCAACGATGGAGGGCAGGAGCACGGAGAGTATTGGCAGGGTGGACAGGCTGTGGAGGTGAGGAGAATGGCGGCTGTGGATTCGAGTCAGAGGAATTCCGCAGTGAACAGACCGCAATGCAGGTCAGAGGAAGTCCGCGGGAGCAGGTAGGACTCGGAATCTCATTGAAACAGCGTAGAGGAGAGGTCCACGGGCACTGTGCAGTGGGGAGGTCAATAGGCCAGGATGCAGGCACGGAGTAACGCTGGAGCAGCGGTGTAGGTCATCTGGAATAGCGCTGGCCACGAAGCAGGGCAGACCGGAGCAACATAGTAGCAGGACAATAGGCAGGGCAGGTCTGAGTAGCGTTGGAGCAGGTCCATAGGCCACGATGCAGGCACAGAGTAGCGGTGAGGTCATCCGGAGTAACGCTGGCCATGAAGCAGGGCAGACCGGAGTAACGCTGGAGCAGAGGTGAGGTCCACGGGAACTGGAAGAGGCACACGAGGTGGGGAGGATCGGCACTCGAGTCCGGGGATCCGACCGGAAGTAGGCCACGCAGACCAGACAGCGGGAGGTCCCGGGGAAACCGCCAGAATGAAGTCCACAGGAGAGCTGTGCCCGATGGAAGTCCACAGGAGAGCTGTGCCCGATGGAAGACCACAGGAGAGGAGAGACGTGCCAGGAAGCCGTGAAGATCGAGGGTGGAGGAGAGCCAGGTAAGAACTGTAGAGGCAGTTGGGCCAGGACTGGAGGCTCGAATGAGAAGACACTGCCGGAGAGCCCACACTACGTGAGGAGAGCAGCCGACAGGTGATGGAACTCGGCAGGAAGCGGTTCGGTGCCAGGGGGCAACTCCACAGGAATACGGAGCCCAGGTGCTGGGCTCCAGTGGAGCGCTCGCGTGGCACGTCCGAGCAGGATGGAAGCCGGAAGTTAAATGTGAAGTATTAAATGTGAAGTAATTTGCAAGGAATAAATTCAATTGCTTCAAGAATGTAATATTGCTGTCTCCAAGGTAAGGAAAAGAGAACATTTTTTTAAATATATATATATATATATATATATATATATATATAGTTGCTTAATGACATGTGACAAATATTTTATATAAGACAACAACTTAACAACATATTTTTGTAGCTAGTCATTGACATACTGGAACATTTTGGAGGTAAGAAAAGCCCTAAAATAATAGGGCTCTTTATGGTTTGTAGAGTGGTGATAATACAGTTTAACATTATGATTCATTGTATTAAGATGGATACTTTATTTTTTAGTCATTACTCCATTCTATTATGCACAGTGTAAACATACATTGTAATTTTGTTGAAATTGATTGGTGGGATTACATTTAAATATCCTATAGTACTTAGTCTCTGAAAAAATTATTTTGTCTTATATATAATATAACCCTTTTATTGCTGAATTACAATTCTGCCACCTGTATTTAAAGCTGATTTTTCAGTTGGACTAAGGCAGGGGTGGCCAACTCGCGGCTCTCGAGCCGCATGAGGCTCTTTGAACCAAGAATTGAGGCTCCTGGCCGGCTGGTCAGGAGTATCACCCAAGTGCTCCGGGTCCCGACTTCTACATCTGACAGCTCGGTTGCCTGAGAGCAGCCGTCACATGTGACTTCCTCTGCATAACGCAGAGAGGTCACAATATCACTGAAATCCAATCAGGGAAGTAGGAGGAGAGCTGTAGTGTGAGAGATGTGACAGGTAAGTAAGGGACATGTGAGAGGCTGAAAGGCATGTAAGGAATCTGAGCCCATTTGGGGAGATTTGTTGGAATGTGTAGAGGTTTGATTGGCATGTATGGGGTATGTGTGGAAGTCTGATGGCATGTATGAAGAATGTGGGTAGATCTCATGGCATGTAGGAAGGCATATTGGCATGTATGGGGCATGTGGGTAGATCTCATGGCATGCAGGAAGACATATTATGGCATATATGGGGCATGTGGTGAGGTTGTTGAGCATGTAAGGCGCATTTGTGGAAGTCTGATGGCATGTATGAGGAATGTGGGTAGATCTCATGGCGTGTGTAGAGGCTGAATCACATGTATGGGGCATGTGGTGAGCCTAATAAACATGTGTGGAAGTTTAATGGCATTAAAGCCATGTGGTGAGATGTGGTATCATGAGGGAAGACTGATGAGTATGTAAGGGGCATGTGTGGAGGTCTGATGGCATTTTAGGGGCATGTGGAGAGGTCCGATGACATGTGAAAAGGCTGATGTGTATGTAAGGGGCATGTGGGAAGATCGGGTGGGCATGTGAAGAGGTCTGAGGGGCATGTTTTATTTATCCCAACTTTAACAGTTCCCTCGACTGTGGATAGGGAAGCAGCGGGAGCTACTGTGAAGAGACTGTAAGTACCTTTTGAACCCTTCTCCGCTGGACACAGCAGCAAGGTAAAAGCAGTGCTGAGTTGATTATTATTCTGAAATTTTTGGCAATGTTGGATATCTTAGAAAGATATTGAAAATTATGATATTTTTTTAATATATGTGTATGTGGTTTGAATGCACATGTTCATACTATGCATATATGCACATGCACACATATGTAAAAGGTAAGGTTGACTTTTTGCTGTGTCTATGGATATTTTTTGCCTCTTGTGCTCCAACTGGTTCGCCACCCCTGGACTAATGTTACTGATTTATATTTATATGTTCACACACTGATGTCTCTAAATAGTGCTTAGTAAGCTATTCCACAAATAGTGCAGGATTAGTGTCAATACTTGTGCTGTATAGAATAGGATTGGATAGGATGAACGAATCAGGATTATATGTAATGATGGGTATTGTATCTGTTTTAATGAGTTGCAATGCTTTTCTATAAGTTCTCTCTCTCAAAGAATTTAAAATCAACAAAGAGTTTAATAAATTAAGGGGCAATGTGGGAGTAAAGAACTATATATGTTTGCTTTTTTTATATGCTCTGAAGTAACTTATTGTAATATATCCGGTTTGAAGTAATATCTGTGAACACATTATTTCCTAAACAATTTATGTGAAAAGGTTTCTGTAGAACAACACAAGCTTTTCCTTCACCTAAATTAAATTTCACAAGATTAAATAAATTATAATATTATATAT
Source organism: Mixophyes fleayi (assembly GCF_038048845.1). NCBI lineage: Eukaryota > Metazoa > Chordata > Amphibia > Anura > Limnodynastidae > Mixophyes > Mixophyes fleayi. Next base: position 185,507,194 of record NC_134403.1, on the reverse strand, counting down.
TATTACATAAGATATTACTGTGCATGTAGAGGCTGCAAGTAATTCAATTGTACACCTAAAATCTCTATTGATGTAGGGAAAAAAAACAAATGAACAATGCTGTGTAGCTTCATTCATGTCAATCGCTCATTCATTTCAATGGAATTTCTATATCTAGCAAACAGTTCCACTGAAATGAATAAGACACTGGAATGAATGGAAAACTGAAAATATATAGCACAAGGCTAGTACAAACACCCTTGTTAACCTCTAGTGGTTATGTACACAATGCGCACCCATAGAGATGAATATACTTTTTCAAACTCTATTACATAGTTTGAAATTGAGCAAGCGGTGTCCCACAAATGCATATACACACAAATGGATTTTCTTTTCTAATATGGCATGCTTTGTACTAAGATTAGGATTAAAGGGTAAATGTATCAAACAGCGATTTTTGCGTGGTAAATTTAAGGTGGCAATGGCTTTGAAAGGCAAAACTTGCATATATTTATTCCTAAGTCTGTTAGGGTATGGTTGAAGTTACTACACTTATTTATTTAACCTGGTGCTCTGAGTATTTGAGAGGTCCACTATAGATTATGCAGGATGTGTTAGTGTAGCGGTTAATAGAAATTAGCAGAATCTTACAGATAAGCATTCTGAAGAGCATTCTGTATGAATCAGATGAAAACACAGAAATCTCTACAAAATAAGAGTGCAAAAAAGCCTTGAAGTAAAATCAAAAACAAAACTTCAGTAGAAACGTAGAAGAACAAAGAAATATATATTGATTATTAGTTTATTACCACCTACTGATTTACAATTCAATTATGCATTAATATTATAATGTAATTGATTATCTCTGTTTGGAATTATTGAAGCACCGTTTGCTAGAGGAAATTAAGCAAAAACGGCTAGACATGTGAAATAAGAAGCTGATAAGACCCCAAGAACAGGTAAGCTTGACAGCAATTATGGAAATGTGGACCAATATGTATAAATACCAGCTCTGTTTTGCAAAGATAGAGGTTGAGTTGTATATGTGTCAGAGAAAGACGAGGGAAATGAAGTATAGCCAGGGCCATCTGTCCATCGTGAGCCTCTCTCTCACAAAGGGCTCAAGAATTTAGTGTTTTCAAATTACACATTGTTATTGTTACTGCATGGGCTAGGTAAAAGATAGCAAATAGATATATTTCCATAGAAATACACGTCTAACATACAAAAATATCAGATGAGTTTCTTATAAGCACAGAGGAAATAAACAACAATACATAGAGATAGTACCAAATGGATTACATACAAAAAAAATATTCACAAAACAATGGAACATATTTGACAAAGACAATTCTTTGGTATGAAACAGACAATCTTTATAGAGGCCACTGTGTTTTGGGCTAACAAAGTGTTTAATTTATTATTCATTGATATTAGTCAATATTAGTTCATATCGTCCTTGTTTATCAGAAGCCATCATTTTATAGCCCTATGTTCCCAATATTGTTGTGTATACACAATGACAAAAACACACATGGTATATATAATATACCATAATGAAAAAACAACTTTCTGATGACTGCATCCTTCTTATGTGCATCCACCCAAATTCTTGGAAAATGTTCTCTTTGATTTCTTGGCACTTCCATGTGAGTTTCAACATATTACATTTCCAGGCTTCACATAAATTCTGTACAACTCATTTTCAAGGAGTAAATCTTTTAGTTCTCTGCTGAAGCTACTTTTCAGTTCCAATGTTATAGCACCAGTACTTGTTCAGTTACTAAGCACAAAGAGGCAGAAACAGGCTATTGAGCAGGATAATAATTTGTTCTACAAAAAAATCAAATGTTTTAAAAATTCATGCTGCATGGCAGCAAGGGAAAATCTTTGTCACATATCATACACATCCCAACCCCACTTAAGCAACTGATAAGCAACAGCCTCACTTTTTTCTTTATTTGTGTAGTTTTAAGTAAAGTAAATGTGAAAATACTGGTTCTCATTTACCAAATGCAAATGGCCAATATAGGACACACAATTGTCTTTGGTGCCGTTATGCAAGGACACCTAATATTCATTTTTATTGTTAGCAGTTATTAATATAGCACCTACATATTAAGTAGAGCTGTACATGTGAAAATAATTGTAATCATTCAGACCAGTCCCCAACCCAGTGGAAGTTACAATCTATATATCCTAGCACATGGACACACACACATCTCAGGGTTCATTTTCTTAGAAGTCAATTAACCTACCAGAATGTCTTTCGAGTCTGGAAGGAAACCAGAGCATCCAGAGGAAACCCACACTAACACCTGTATATATTCACACAGATAGGACCCTGGTTGTAAGTAAACCCATGACCCCAGTCCTGTGAGGCAGCAATGCTAACCACTGCACCACCATGTTGCCCAATTTCTTCCATACAGCATAGGTTTTAGCTAAGAAATTGCCAAAAAGTTGGATGGAGTAATTCTTGTAAAGTATGGAGAAGGGTGATCCGTGTGCCTAGCTTTCTGGAACAGTGGCAAAATTAGATTTCATATTTTGGAACAAGAATACTGAAATACGAAAAAGTGGAGAGCTCATTTATATCTGTGTGCTTTGCTGTAATGAGGGGAGGCTATTTACAATCTACAATAGGACTGTGTTTCTGCAACGGCTCTGTTGGCAAAGATTGAGTCTCATTCGATACTTGTAATGGGATGTATTTGACTCTTCCCAGTTGATTAGTTTAAGCCATAAATTACTGGCGCTAAACCAAACAGTATTTGTGGAGAAAAACTGGAAGGGTTACTTGAATGATAGCAGGTGATACTGAAGTGGTAGGAACAACAAAAAACACAAAAATAAAGCTGGCGCTAAAAATCAGAAACCTCATAACATATGCCAGACCTGCAGCTCTCCCAAACAGATATCTGGGTCTGATATAGAACAATAAAACAAAATATAGAGAGCGCTGTCATGGCAACAAGTTTAATAATTGCTATTAAAAAATTAAAAGCAAACATGTATATATGCATCAATCAGCCATCAATAATATCAACAGAATCCTGGAGCAAGGAGATCTCATGAAATGTCTTGGACTGTGGTTCCCAAACTTTTGCAGTTCGTGGCACCCTTAGAGTCTCCATCATTTTTTCAAGGCATCCCTCCAAAATAATTACCGAGCAGTCCTGTTTTATAAGTAGTTGGGTGAAAAAAAAGTAATAAGTATTTAGGTCAGGACCAGGGGCGGATCTAGACTTTATGTTTAGGGGGGGAGATTTTGCATAATCACGCCCCTCCTTTGCTCTGATTAGCTGGCCTGCGTTAACCCTGCCTTCCGCCCGCGATTGGCCCCGCCCCCTCCCATTGTGGTCGCCGGCTGGGACCACTCTGATTAGCTGGCCCACATTTAGCCCCGCCCACCGCTCGCGCTTAGCCCCACCCCTCCCATTTTAATCGGCGGCTGGGACCTAGCTTTTTGCTGCTAGGGGGGGCGAATGCCCCGATCGCCCCCCCCTGGATCCGCCACTGGTCAGGACAGAAATACTTATTTATTTGTATGCAAAAATAATACACATAAATTCAATGGAAAAGAATTTTTAAATATTTTTTTCAATTATATTTCTGTCAAAGAATAATTTACAGCTAACTCACACTGTGTCCTCCTTCATCTCCACACACTCTAAACCCTCCTTCATCTCCACACACTCTGCCACCCCTGCATCCACACATTCTGCTGCCCCTGCATCCACAGGCTCTTCGCATGCACACACTCTGCCCCCTCTGCATTTCCTCACTCTGCCCCCTCTGCATCCCGGGGGCCAGGAAGAGTAAAACAAAAACAAAGAAAAAAAACTTACCAATCCGGCGGCGCCCGGGACCCAGCATCCTCCCTCCTCGCTTCTCACTGAATGCCGCCAGATTGGTAAGTTTTTGTTTTGTTTTTTCGTTTTCTCTTCCTGGCCGTGGCACCCCTGTGACACCGCCGCGGCTCCCAGGGAGCCGCGTCGCACACTTTGGGAACCGCTGGTCTAGGCAGAGTATAAACAGATACTTATACACCGACATTGACCAAGATTTAACTTGGATAAATTGTGAAAAAATAATTTAACCCGCTGGCATAGATTCAAGCTCTCCTTAGCTAGGACAAAAAGGATTATATAAATAATTTCATAAGAATACATAAAGAAAACGTTGCACATAAATAATGGTATATAGAAATGATTGCAAGTACTTATCCTTCTAAGTCCAGCAAAGCACTTATCCGGAGAGATGGTATTATGCAGCAGATACACGGTAACAGAGTTGGTTAATATTCAGCGTTCATAACCCCGGGGATAATTAAGATCAAAGCTCCAGATCCAAAGCTGATATTATTGATGATATTGTTGATATTATTGATGACTGATTGATGCATATATATCTGATTGCTTTTAATTGTTTTAATAGTGTTGTCATGATAGCGCTCTCTATTTTTTGTTTTATTGAAGTGGTAGGAGGTTGGACTTTTATGTTACACTTTAGTGCGTCTCTTCAGATTTTTCCTTCTCTCTGTACACCTAGGTGGACTTTTGTTTTATGGAGGCATCTCCCAAGAGGGAGAATAGGTGTGCACCTTTGTGTTGTGTGCAAGGCAGATTATCTAGGTAGATGAAGTCAAAAGTGGAATGTGCTCTCCAAGCGGGACTAGGGGCAGCAAGACCAAGGGTATTCCCCCTTTAAGGGTCAAAATGAACAAATGTAAGTATTGCGCTCAATTGTCCAGATATAAAAATAACTGGATATGATGATGAAATAGTGTTAATCCAGTATTTGGACATTGGATCACAGTAGTCTATTCAGCATTGCCGGGACGCGGCATTGACTTAAAACAGCGTACAAGCAGTTTCCCTGACAACGGCCGGGACACAGGAACCGGAAGTGACATCCCGGCTGTTGTCATGACAGGGACACTCGCTCATAACAGTACCCCCCCCCCCCCCCCCTACTTGAGGATGGGTTAAGGAACCACTACACCCTGGTTTCCTAGGAATTTGTTTGAAGAACTTCCTGATAAGTTTGTCAGCATGTAGGTGCTTCCGTGGGACTCAGGTTGGTTCCTACAGACCATGATTTTTCCATTGAACTAAAAAATGGACTTGTCCTTGGACTTTTTTAGAATTGAGAATTTCTTTGATCACAAATTCCTCACGTCCATCCAAATTAACTGATCGAGTTCTCAGAGACGGAAGACATTGAAACTGACTTGAATAGAACACTGGTTTGAGAAGAGAGCAATGGAAAGTGTTTGGAATTCTCAAGGGGCGAGGAAGTTTTAACCTGAAGGCCACAGTATTAACTTGTTTGATGATAGTGAAGGGTCCATTGGACTTAGGTCCGAGTTTTTTACTGGGTTGTCTGAGCTTGATGTTACGAGTGGAGAGCCAGACCTTCTGACTCACTTTAAAAGAACATGTAGTACGATCAGAGCTGGATTAAGGCTTTGGGGGGCCCGGGGCACTTAAGACAGGGGGGCCCCTAAGATCTAAAATTAAGGGCATAGTGACACATCATGCATTACATCACCTACAGCCCACAGTATGACACTTACAGCTCTCCCAGAAGGCTCGCCTAGGTTGTCTGCATAAGAAAGATCATTGTTTCCACAAACTAAAATACTGTACATTAAAACAATCATTAAAACACCACATTAAAATTGGTAATGACACTGCACATTAAAACTAGCAATGATACCGCACATTAAAACTAACATAAAAAATAAACATTGATAACATAACGCCAATTTTGACTAATATATATATATATATATATATATATATATATATACATATATATATATAATGTACTACAATTGTATTCAATATTTATTCAAAATTGCTAATGGGTGTGTTGATGCACCCTCCTACAGACAAAAAAAACCTGCATTGTTGTGTACACCATTGAACGGTCACCAAAAATTAGGATTGTCCCACTAGAATCACAACGTTTCACAGACTCTGCTGCTCTCTCCTACCTGTTCTTCTCACTTTTACCACCTGTGCTGCAGGTTTCCTTAGTTGTGGCTTGTCTGGATCCTGGAATGTTGGAGGACCTATTTGGAAAAAAAATGGGGACATTTAGAAAATTACAGCCAGCCCCGGCGTTAAATCAGTACCACCCATGATTAATAATTAAGCCTTCCTCCAGCCCCAACATTAAAATAATAGTATTCATATTTAATAAATAAACCTATTTCCCTCCCTACAAACAGCCCCAGCAATAAATTAATAGTATTTGCATTTCAGAAATATACCTATTTCCCAAACCTGTCACTGCCATTAAATAATTCATAGGCACATTTAATAGAGACCTCATTCTCCCTAAACTCACCCCCCAAACTACCCCATCTTAAATTAATAGTCCCCACTATTGTGACTCCCCCCCCCTTTTTCTATATACTGTGCCTCTCTCTCGCACTTTTTCCTCATACTGTACCTGTTTCCCCATTTTTTCTCAATCTGTGCCTCTCCCCCTTTTTTTCTCATGCTGTGCCTCCCCCCCTTTTTCCTTACTGTGCCTCTCCCCCCCTTTTTCCTTACTGTTTTTCTCTCCCCCTTTTCCTTAATGTGCCTCTCTCCCTTTTCCTTACTGTACCTCTCTCCTCTTTTCCTTACTGTGCCTCTCTCCCCTTATTCCTTACTGTGCCTCTCTCATCTCCTTTTTCCTTACTGTGCCTCTCTCCTATTTTCCTTACTGTGCCTCTCTCCCCTTATTCCTTACTGTGCCTCTCTCCCCTTATTCCTTACTGTGCCTCTCTCCCCTTTTTCCTTACTGTGCCTCTCTCATTTCCTTTTTCCTCATAGTTTGCCTTTCTGCTTAATTCCCTTTCTTCACTTACCTATCTATTAGCTTTTCTTTTCTTCTCCTCTCTTCTCTCTTCTTGCTTCCTCTCCGCGCTGCTCCTCACTGAATGACAGGCGTGACTTGATGACATCACGCCTGTCATTCAGCATTAACAGAGCAGAGAGGAAGGAGGGACGCCGGCGCGGCCGCGATCAGGTGAGTAAATCTCTATTTTTTTTTTTGCTACCCTGCTCCCCCCACCAACGAGGAGGAGCAGCCCAGCAAACGGTGAGTATCAGAGTCTTTCTGGGAGAGAATAGCGCCAGCTCCTATATCAGAGGCATCAATCTCTAATACAAAGGGTACATCCGGATTAGGGTGTCTGAGGACAGAAGCAGAAATGAATGACAATTTTAGGGCTTCAAATGCAGTTACAGCTTGAAACGGTCAATTACTGGAATCCATTCCCTTACGGGTAAGAGCGACAATAGGGTCTACTAGATCTGAGAACCCACAAATAAATCTTCTATAATATTTTGTGAAGCCCAAGAATCTCTGGATAGCTTTGAGATTATTGGGTTGTACCCAATCTAGGATGGCTTGGACTTTAGTTGGATCCATAGAGAAACCAGCAGAGGGAAATATGTACCCCAAGAATGATACCTTCTGTACTTCAAATTCGCACTTCTCCAACCTGGCGAAGAGATGGTGATCACAAAGTTTTTGGAGGACTTGTTTAACATGGAACCGATGTAGCGACAAGGACTGTGAATATATCCGGATATCATCCAAATACACGACAACGAATTGGCCAAGAAATTTGCGGAGCACTTCATTAATGAGATCTTGGAACACTGCGGGTGTGTTACAAAGACCGAACGGCATGACCAGGTACTCATAATGGCCAGAATGTGTGTTGAATGCCATTTTCCGTTCGTCCCCCTCTCTGATGCGGATAAGGTTGTATGCTCCGCAGAGATCAATCTTGGTAAAGATGGTAGCAGTCTTTAATTGATCAAATAACACAGAGATGAGGGGAAGAGGATAGGTGGTTTTAATTGTGATCTTATTAAGGCACCGAAAGTCAATGCAAGGCCGAAATCCACTGTCTTTTTTGAGGGTGGGGTACGGAAGATCGGTGCTGACTACACCGACACCACTTATCATGACGAGGATCCATCACGACTGTTGCACTTCACGACTTCAAGCCATCCCGAACACAGAAGACGCCGGCTGTACTGGATGACGTCACTGACCTCGCCGACGCTGTTACTGCTGCTCTTAAGGGGGTAATGTAAGTATTGGGCCATGTACAATGTACTTAACAAACGGTAACAGTTTGTAAAGTACATTGTACAGAAACCAGAAGTGACGTCCCGGCTGTTGTCATGACAACAGCCGGGACGCAGGTATGAACGAGCGGCGGGGAGCAGCCACTCGTAACATAGACATTTCTCTTTGTTTTGCACATAGCAAGCAGCCATGAGTGGTGCTCAGAGGTCCCTCCTGCTTACTACTTTGCCTTTCACCTTCCCAGAGCTGACACTGCGACAAGGTGAACCTAGGCAGTCGCCCAGGGTGACAAGATTTAGGAAGCATCTAAAACACAGAATGAGTGATATGATGTCACTTATTCAGTGTCTTTATTTTCCCCCCTGTACTCAGTTGGCAACTTCTTACCTGTGAAGCTGCTGGCTGCTTATCATCCATCTTGGTGATGTGCTGGTAGTGCAGCGCTGGGCTATAATGTCACAACCCAGCTCCACACTCCCAAGAAAAGAAATAGAAGGCAGGGCAGAATCTGAGAGCGGGACATTCAAGGGGGGACAAGGGAGCCTAGGGCACCCAGAGCGCCTGTGCTGTGTCTGCATCCTCCTCCTCTCTAAATAAATAGCTGATAAGAAAGTAAAGTTCCTGAAGATTGGGGAACAGAATTTTTAACACACATACATAAAATAATGTCTTATATTGAAATATAAAAAGACCAACAGTGTGCTTCAAATATGCTCTAAGGGCATGATTCATTAAGGATGTTAACTTAAGGAAACTTTCATGTAGCACACAAATACTTGATAGCTTATTTGTACACTGAAATTTAAAGTTGATATTTGTGTGCTACATGAAATAACAGGCAGTATTTAACTTATGTGCAAAACAGAATACTAATTTGCACCCCTTGCATTGTAACATGGTTTGTCCAGGAGACTGAAATAAGAAGTTTCTCAAGTTAAGATCCTTAATGAATCAGGCCCTTAGTGCTGTTTGTAGCAGACACTACATCAAAATGTACAGAAAGCTTTTCAGTCAAAATGTGCATGTAAATGTATTTCTTTAGAAGTCCATTAGATTGTTTATATGGGAAAATGTAATAATAACAATGTATATTAGAAAATAAATTACATTTTGGCTGAAACTAATTGCCCACAAAAGACCTATAATAGATTATGTATATATACTATTAATTATTTAGACAATTAAGCCTTCGTGGGAGCTGCTATCAACTCATCAAAGAAAAATGTAACACTCTGACGCAAATGAATTATTCTTGGGTATAACCCCTGTTTTGCAGAGACACGGGGGCAATTTGCTAATACTGCCCAAAATATTGCTGTGTGTGTTTCACTAACATGATCAAACACAATGTTCTCTATAGACTGCAATAGCAACACTGCTGCTAGGAGGGCAACCACTGCAAATTAATGAATTAATTAATTAAAATATAGCCTTATGATATTTGGTAAACTTGCGTAGGATAAATAAAAAGATGAATGATAGAAAACAATAATAAAACAATTTTGCTGCATCACTGGGTTTTTGTGGAAGCTTGCAGAATATTCCATTCATTCTACCTCAGAACTGAAATATACATTTAAAATAATTTCCTTTATTTATATAACAATATATTACTATATTTCATGGTAAAAAAAAATATATATATTTTTATTTTTTTTATTTTTACATCCCACTCTACATCAGCCCCACTTAGTACATTTACAGGCATGCTGGGACTGATAGTGCCTAAATCTTCTAAATTGGCTATGAAAGTGACTGTATTTGTGATAACAGGAAACCCAATGTCATGAGCAGAGCAGTAACACATGTGTAATAACCATGTCCAGAGAGAGAAAGGGACAAAGGACACTCGAGTGGAATATGAATACCCAGATGCAGGGGGATTAGGATATTACCCCCGGATCTCTCTGGATGTGGGGTAATATAGTGTAATATAGTGGAAGTAGAGAAAATTGATGACAGTAGTGCGTGAGCATAAATAAAAATGTGGAGAAATTCAAGAATAAGTATAAAAAAAGAGATGCACAAATATGTTTATTGATATAATTAAGAATGGAGATTACTAGAGTGTTTGCCGAAAGAATCATACTACTAACCCAAAGGGAAAGTGCATTGGTGACCATGAGGTGCACCTCTTACATATGGTGCTTGCTTCTTCTCATGAATCAGAAACTGAGGATTGATTTTATTTGGTCTTTTAGGACTCTAAGGGGGGTATTCAATTGTTCGTCCGGACCTCAGAAAAACTTGCGCTCTTAAACTATTACCATTAATACGGTAATTACTCGCTGAATTTCAGCTCGCAGCTCCCTGAGCTGCGAGCTGAAATTCAGCGAGTAAATTACCGTATGAACGGTATTTACGCGCAATATTACCGTATTAACGGTAATAGTTTTAGAGCGCGAGTTTTTCTGAGGTCCGGACGAACAATTGAATAACCCCCTTGGTATTCAATTGTTAGCGAGTTCCGAAAAATACTCGCGCTCTAAAAATATTACCGGTAATACGGTAATTTGCGCGTAAATACCGTTCATACGGTAATTTACTCGCTGGATTTAAGCTCGCAGCTCGAGGAGCTGCGAGCTGAAATCCAGCGAGATATTACCGTATTAACGGTAATAGTTTTAGAGCGCGAGTATTTAGCGGAACTCACTAAACAATTCAGGAGAGGTATGGTGTTCTTGTTTTACTGCAATAATCGAGTAAAGTTATTGACACATTTTTTAAAGCTAAAATACATTATTTGCAAAGCACTGTGGCTCTGCCACTGACATCATGCCCCCGGAAGAGGAAGTTTTAGGGGTTATGTAACAAAAAGGGAACTTGGGAGGCATGAGACTATTTATTATGCATATCCTCTTCTTTCCACCTTTTATGGGACAGTCCCATTTTAATATAGTATGACCTGGTAATTTGGTGGTGGGGCTTGGCGATTTGGGATGTGGTTTTGTGGACCATGGGTGTGGCCTGTTAATTTGGGTGTGGCCTAGAGCTTCCTAATATTTAATGTGAATATATTGGGAAGTGTGAATTGTACAAATAGAAAAATTTCTAAAATAGCTTTAAGACATAGAGCTATATATTTTCAATGAGTTTTATAGTGCCCTAATTATAAGGTTATACAATGAAAGGGGGTAAACAACAATAATATTTTAATATGGTGCCAAAATGTATTGATGATATTCAATTGATATTGAGTGACAAAAAGTAACATTTTTATTGTACCCATACCCACATTTTCAGTATTGCAATTTTTATTTATCTTTGATAAAATATGGGTTTCCTCAGTACAAAGGTGGATTACATGAAAAGACAGAAGTATTTGAGCAAGCCTACATCCACAGAAGACCTGTGGTTAGTTCTACAAGATATCTGGAACATCCTCCTTGCCAAGTTCCTTCAAAAACTGTGTGCAAGTGTACCTAGAAGAATTGATGCATTGATGCTGTTTACAAGGCAAAGGGTAGTCACACCAAATATTGATTTGATTTAGATTTCTTTTCTGTTCATTCACTTTGCATTTTATTAATTGCTAAAAATAAACTATTAACACTTCTATTTTTGAAAGCATTCTTACTTTGCAGCACTTTTCCCACACCTGCCTAAAGCTCTTGCACAATACTGTGTGTATAATATATATATATATATATCTATATATATATATATATATATATATATATATATAAGTTAACCCGTGCATGATACTCATGCATTCTAGTCAAATCAAGCTACTAAAGGTGTTAAAAAGGTTCTTGTCATGCATTTGGGCCTAGCCCAGGCCTCCTCAGGGGAAGAGCGTTACTTCCCGACGCAAGCGCCTTTTTTTAACGTGGTTAAAAAGAAAAATGTTTGTTCCCCGGGGCGATGTTAGGGCGGGGTGATTTAGGCCCCGCCCCCTTTCCAACTTCTGAGGCTGCCGGGGGCTGCACAGTATGTGCAGGTCCGCTCGGCAGTGACAGGCAAGGGCAGTGTGCTGCCCGCCTGCTCCGATTGTGTTTAAAACACAATCAGAGCAGCCGGGCAGCACACTGTCACTGCCAAATGGACCTGCACATACTGTACAGCCGTCGGCAGCAAACCCCTGCTAGGGGGGGGCGATTGCCCCGATCGCCCCGCCCTGGATCCGCCACTGTACACATGTGTGTTCATGAGGTAAAATTACCTCACAAAAATTAGTTTGACCCCTCAACTCGTCAATAATGTCAGTATACCAAATTTCAGCCCTTTTTGAGGTTTTTTTTCCACGCATACTAAGAATTTAGTAGGTCAGTTAACCCGTGCATGATACTCATGCATTCTAGTCAAATCAAGCTACTTAAGGTGTTAAAAACTCCCCACTGTCACCCCCGGCAACCACCAACCACTCCCAACTGTCACTTCTCCTTCAAGAAATATATAGGTCAGTGTATAACTCTGCCCAGCAGGTGGCGCTGCAGCTTGTTTTTGTTTTTTTTCACACACGCCACTAGCCATTTATATAGTAGATGTGTATATATATATATATATATATATATATATATATAAGTATGTGTATTACAGACAAAAGAGGGTAACAAACTAGTCCATACACTGACAGTGAGACTCTGGTTTTTGGTGAATTGTGGTGTGTGCTAAGGGAAATGCAACCAAGGTGAAAGTGATCACCATACATGACTTCATTGACCGGCTGTCTGTGATAGATAAATACCATTTTTTCTTGCTGCTACTTACCACACCTTAGAAACTGAGAAATATGGGCCTTTGCCCAGTTAAAGTGTGGCATCTATTAATATTTGCCAAGTTTTTGTTTACACTCTACGGGGCATATTCAATTAGCTTTTGGATTCACGGTAACGCGCCGGAACGGCCGCGAAACGTAATACACGTTACCGCAATAACGTGGATTTTCGTTCGCAGCCCATAGGGTTGCGTACGAAAATCTGCGTTAATGCGGTTCCGTAATACCAGCAAGAACGCGCACTTTTCGCGGTATTGCGCGTTACCGCGAATCCAAAAGCTAATTGAATATGCCCCTAAGATAACTGTCTACACCATTGGAAGTTAATCCCATCATGACAATTCTCCATTGGGACTGAGCTTTTCCAGAAATGTGTTACACGGTCCACAATTCACAGTAGAACCTATTTTCAGCTCCTCCATTAACACCTGCATCTATAATAACCCATGTCCATTATATGTGCACCAATGATACTACATTGACTTTATTATTATGTTATGTTTTTACTGTGTTTAGTTAACAGCGGGCTATTTGTGAATTGTGTGACTGTCCGCCAGTGTGATTCATCAGAATAAGTTATCAGATGCTTCACAATTATCCATTCAAAGCTTGTTTGCTATAATTTGCAGCCAATCCTTTACAATTCAACACTTTTTCATCATCTTTCTTACCCATAGCAATAAAAAAGTAGTGATTTCCATAGTATACCCATTGTCTATGTAGAGTGTTATCAAGTGCAGCTGTATACACTATTTATTAACACATCATGGGGAAGCAGAGTCAGTGGGTGTTACACATATTAACAAGCCTGGGGGTATATTTACTAAACTGCGGGTCTGAAAAAGTGGAAATGTTGCCTATAGCAGCCAATCATAGTCTAGCTGTCATTTTGCAGAATGTACAAAATAATGCTAACTAGAATCTGATTGGTTGCCATAGGCAACATCTCCACTTTTTCAAACCTGCAGTTTAGTAAATATACATCCTGGACTGTCACAGCAGCATATATCATGACTTCATTGTTTCACTAATTATCTACCCCTCTATTATTCACTCCTTCCTGCTGAAAAGTAATAATACAGGCATCAAAATATTCTCCACATTCAAAAGCCACAGATGCTAAGAACAATTACACATAAATCAGGAATATGAGCTTTTAACACAATATGGAGCAGATTCAATTAGCCACGAGGTGCCGCCGCACCTTGCCGGCTACGACATAGAAATCTCTGCTCATTTTCCTTCGCGTGTCTATGTGATACAAGGGAAAATAAGTGAAGATTTCTGTAAAAACTCTGATATGTCTCCGCCAACTGTTTCAAAGACACTTTGCGTCCCCTTGTGCAGAATTAAATCTGCCCCTATTAGTATATTTTTGTGAGCCATATATCCTGAATTCAGTCACAGTCCCTAAATCACTCCCATGACCCTATTACACCTTCCCCTTTAATGTATCAGTGCCACTATAGCTAGTTCCCATTCTCACCCTTTCTCTCTCCATCACACTACCTCCTACATCTTATGTAGTGCACTAATGTGACAGACATTGTTACAGTACAGCAATTTTTGTAGGGGGTTGGACCTACACTCTAGAATAATTGCTATACTGTAACAATGTCTATGTCACATTAGTACACTACAAAAGCGAACTATTATGACACACAATCTGGCAGGCTGTCATCTCAGATTTTAGTCTGTGATTATAGATTCACACCATGTCTTGGAAAAAAAATTGTGATAAGACTCCACTGAACAGCATTTCTTTTCTTCATGTTTTATTTGTGGCCTGCATGGTGACACATACTAATAGCCTTTGTTCTTGCCTATAAATATCACTATAAAATATCGTTTGCTGGCTTGGAACACTGAAGTACTGATAATCTTTGTGTGTCATGTTCACAGCCTACAGCTCTGATAGGGCATCTGTTTTGTAGGTTATGCTTTTTACCCAGTATAAATACACCAGTGAAGTTGACTGCACATAAAACAACAGGATGAAGGAGAAAATTGAGTACATGACAGAACAACCCAGGCACCTGATGAAAGGACACGAGCATGTGGTAGAGATGACATAAGGATAATAAGAGCGCTTATGATGAATACGGCATATAGCAGAGAAACACGCAGGCTGTGGGTGTCTCCCCCATCATGGGAATTTCAGGAAAATCTAACACTATGTTCAGGATGAGATAAAAAATAAACAGGGAAAGGTTCACACAACACACGCGCTGTCCATGGAGAAAATAGAAATATTATGGTAAGGTTAATGAGTAAATATTATAAGTCACAAATAACTGTTTCCATGTAGGTAAGATTGTGAAGGAAGCAAGAGGCTATGAAGGGACGGAAGTGATCTAGAATGAAATGTTTAAGAAGAGTCCCTGAGCCAGAGGAGGGAGACAGGCGCCTGGGAGCCTTCACACAGCCGGCCGGGCGGTGCCAGAGACAGACAGGAGAGGGAGGAGCGGAGATCGGCAGCCTCGTACACATACATGTACAGACAGTTATATTGCTGGAGCTCCTAGGATAATGTACATGACGCAGCACTAGCACCCAAGGACACTGCCATTATTCCCTGTGTGAGCATCCGCAGTCTACCACTGGTGGACAATAGAACATTGTTTTACTGAGGAGATCCAGGCCAGGACACAAGTGACAGTGCATGCCAGCTCCAGACCAGGTAAGATCGGGCACTGCCCACTGGCTGGCACACTGGGATAATTACACTGCATACGGGGGGATATAATAGTGGATTCGGAGAAACAGCGATATTTGGGGTGTTATTCTTACAGGGTATTGCTGAGGCCGTTAATTGAACCTGCAACACATTAGAGTCTTCACGCTTTGAGGAGGGTGGGAGGTTATAAGAGGATATAGTAACAGTGCACGGGATCTGTATCATATCTCCCTCTTTCCAGGGCTGTCACTGGAATCATAATAGAGGCAGCAGGCAGCTAATTATAGGAAACGGGGGAATGGACTGGATCAGGACCA
Source organism: Mixophyes fleayi (assembly GCF_038048845.1). NCBI lineage: Eukaryota > Metazoa > Chordata > Amphibia > Anura > Limnodynastidae > Mixophyes > Mixophyes fleayi. Next base: position 185,491,398 of record NC_134403.1, on the reverse strand, counting down.
GTTTCAGTCTATTATGTCCAGGTATAATAAGCAGGAGGGGTCGCGGCATGAAGATTCATAATATGTGTTCATGTGAATTTTTTTTTTACTTGGTACCTGGCATTTGGATTTGTCACTATCTCATCAACCACTGTGATACGGCCCGCACACTACACACAGCTACAAAATAAATATATATATATATATATATATATATATATATATATATATATATATATATATATTAGTTGCAAAATAGATAACTATAGAACAGCATTTGGTAATACACACTATGATACTCTAATTGTATTTATTTATTCAGTGAAGTACCATAAATACAATATTATGGCAATTGCTGTTTAGATTTTAGTAGTGTTGCCAAACAGCTGCTGCCTTGTGTTTTAGATACCCAAATCCCAGGGGTGTTTTTGACAGCCAGATATATTTGGTGGATCCATAATAAGACAAGGGAATGGGAGTAACTGATGAAAATGATTTAATTCACTGCCACATGATTTTTGTTTAATTTGAATCTTTTATTTCTTTTCTAAACTACAACCAAGAATTCCTTTCATTTGTTCATGACAATTGTAGATAAACAGTAGAGTAATGATTAAGAAAACACCATGTGTCTCTGTTACAATGCTGTATTGTATTGTAGTAGGTTAATATGACATTTTGGCAAGAAAATAAATGGCAAGAAATGTTAATCGATTCTCTGTATAAAATATTTGTTAATTAGTAACATGTAGTAATAACTTTAATTTCATATTTTAAATCAATTAGGACTGCACAGCTTGTTCTTAAAATATACTCTGTTACACACATACAAATAAATATCACTGCATTATACATGTAAACATTTGGACTATGATAATTCAGGTCAAATATTTTAACTATGGTGCATGTTATTTTCCTTTGTGTTTTAATGTCAGATGGAAAACAATATGGAGGATTCTCAGAATGGAGGTACATTGAAGTTTAGCATTAAAAAACAAACCCTATTTCTGTCAGATGAAACAGCAATTCTTGGTGATTTGGATCCTGATTATGTTGTAGTGAAGTTGTCTGCTCCTTATGAGCTGAGTAATTAAGAATTCATGAAGCTTGTTTTGTGAGGAATGGGACAAGCTGCATGGGATGCTCTGGTAATTAGTTCAGCCTGATCATCCTACAGTGTGTTTGGGGAGGTGCAGTGCATAATTTGTTATTTTAGGAAGGACTATTTCTAAGGTTTATTCAAAATTATAAAATATTGTGTAGTCTCTGGAGTTAACCATGTTATTGATTTGCAATAATTTGTATACATATAGACCAGTAGAAAGAAATATGCAAATTACCAACCTCATTCCTGTAAATTACCCACAATCCCTTAAAAAAAAAAAGGTTATATATCCTGGCATATAAAAGATAACATTTGTTACTGGCTGAGTAACATTGCATTTTCTGTACTTTTATGTTGAGAGACAGGTTCACACAAAAAGACACTGTTCATAAGATGGCACCCCATTTAATGGCCAGGAGTGGCACTTGAGCAGTCAGGTTGCACCTTGAATTAATTGCTCAGTCATTGACCGTTTTTGAAGATTTTACTTTTTCATATCAATGACACTGGTAAAGAGCGAGTATTAACAAAGATTAATAGATGTTCAAGTTCATTAGATATATTAGTCAGATATTGTTATGTGTTTGAAATGCTGTTGAAAGATAGATCATTCTTGCCAAATTTTATATCCGCCCCTCCGGGAGATTCCAGGGGGAGGGGAGGTCAGGTGGCAAGTGTAGTGACGCCATCCGCTACTGTGGACAGCCTCTGCTATGTAATGCTGAGATTAGGACATTGCAGGGTGGGTGTGGTGATGCAAATCGCATCATTAAGCCGCACCTCTGCCAGAATCCGTGATGGTGCCTAATTTTTCAGGGATCCGGGAGGACTTAGAAATTTGGAAGCCTCTTGGAAATTTTGTGATAGTGAGCTAGTATGAGGTAGATTCTGTAATGTATCTAATATAGAACATTTTTTAGAACTAGATTTTGAATTACAATAGGAATCTCCGCTCAGTTTCCATCAAACCTCTATGGGGTTCGAAGAAAAATGAGTGGAGATTTCTGCGAAATATCCACCATGAGGTGTCTCACGGACGTTCTGGAGACACCTCGCGTTTAATTGAATCTCGTCCTATATTTACTATCTGTGACACCACAAAGGTAGGCATATTTTATATTGGTTGAATATGACAAGTAACTTCATTATTAAAAAGTACATAAAAACATTTGCAAAATTATCCAACTTTTTTGGAATATATATAATGGTACTCACTGAAACTGTATCTAAAAGTTTGTTTCACACAATCAATACAAAATAATTAAATAAAATATATATTTAATGTTTTGTTTCTCTCTCTCTCTGGGCCTGAGTCATTAAGGAGAGCAAGGCAAAAACAGGGAGTAAATTTGATCCTGGACAAACCATGTTACAATGCAAGGGGTGTAAATTAGTTTATTATTGTGCACATAAAGAAAATACTGGCTGTATTTTTCATATAACACACAAATACTAGATAACTCTATTTTTACACTGACATTTAAAATTAAGCTAGGACATGCCCTATCCCAACTATAAATCTGCCCCACATTTTAAATTTACTCCCCCCCTCCAATGCAAAATGGTTTTGCCCAGGTGCAAAGTTACTCCTCTTTTATGCTTTGCTCTTCTTAATGACTCAGGCCCTATTATATAATATATATATTATATATCTATAATATAAATGTCTAGTGGCTTGTGTTAGTCTGTCTGTGTGTGGAAAAAATAAAACCAAGCTGCAGCGCCACCTGCTGGGTGGAATTATACACTGACATACTAAATTCTTAGTGTGTGTGGGGAAAAAAATTCAGAAAGGGCTGAAATTTGGTATAATAAGATGTTTTTAATTTGTTAATTTAATTTGTTAATTGTTAAAAGTGTTTATAAAGATTTAAAAAAAAATATATATATATTTCTTGAAGGAGAAGTGACAGTTGGGAGTGGTTGGTGGTTGCCGGGGGTGACAGTGGGGAGTGGTTGGTGGTTGAGGCCTGGGCTATGGCCCAAATGCATGACAAGAACCTTTTTAACACCTTAAGTAGCTTGATTTGACTAGAATGCATGAGTATCATGCACGGGTTAACTTGTATATATATATATATATATATATATATATATATATGTGTGTTCTTTGTTTCTTTGTGTTCAAATGCCACTGTTATGGAGTTTCTTACAGTATTAGGATATAGGAGTGGACTCCCCAATGATTGGGCTAGGATTAAGCTTAGTTTAGGTTCAGATATATGGCTATTGTTTGACAGATGACAGTCTTAAAAATAAAAAGTGTTTTTTTTATTTTATTTTGTTAATGTCTTTATGATATTCTAGGATACTTTTGTTCAAGCAAAAAATTACTTGAAGGAGATTGTCCTTATTAAAAGAAGGGTTTCTTATCTTACTAGGGCATCTAGTGTCTCTCTTATCCAGACTTCATTATTAGGAAGTTTAGTAATGGGCCATATGACATTGTGGGCATAGAGCAAATATCCTTTTGTCCCTTTATTAAAATAGCCCTGGTGCCATATGTACCGTCCACTGTGGTGCCATAAAACACCAGCCAGATGGCATTCCTCTAAGCCTCAAGACATAAACATGGTATCACGTAAGCACAGTTTTGCTGTAAAGCAATGCTATGGGACTTACATTTCATCATTCTATGTGGTCTGACGACTAGTAATAACAAACATTGGAAGACTATGAAATCCTTGCCAATGGATAACATAGTTATATGCACCCTTGCCTGCACCCTTATATATAAAGGTGCAGGCATTGTTTTATCCTCAGCTGAAAGGAAGCTGGTGAAGCAGGAGAATCCTGGATGAGATAATTTAATATTATTTATGTCTGAACACATAGAAGCAAAATCCAGGCTCATACACAGCTCAATCTACTGCTGTGTCTGTTATTAATATGATACTAGTGGCATTAATTACATCTCACATCTTCTTCAATGAAAGCTATTATTATAAGCCATTAAGCAATGTCAAAATCCCCTCCAGTGACTTAGCAGTTTGGGGGGAAGGCCAAAGTAAAATGATAGTGACAATTCTGCCTGTCAGACCCAAGAATGAAGATGAATTATAACTATCGTGTTAACCAAGACACATAAAGCAAGTTAAATGTTCCGACATTAGCTATCACAGTCTGTCTGCTTACATTCCATACACATTGCATTGCTGGTGGAGAGGTACAGTAACTAGTTTTTGATGTTGTGGACTAAAAGTATTTCTGAGAATACAGCCTATCATTCACTAGGAGCCAGGACAGACTCACAAATATTATCCAGGCCCAGGGGCGTTCTGCCCCATTCTGCTGCATAGGTATGTTGGTAAATAGGTCAGAAGATGATTTCAATCGGTCTGTGTGTACGGTCACCTTCTGGCAGGAGTAACTAGTCCTACTAATGACAGAATTGATCTCACCACCCGTGAACAAGTGTCAACCCCAAATCTTATCAGACTTGAGTACAGTTAATATCCAATGCACAGACCTGAGATTATAGGTAGTCATATTCAGGGCTACAAAACTAAACAACTCTGCCCGGGCAATAGAATTCTCACACGATAGCGTTTGTTTTTAAGAAAAATATCAGCACACCTATTAATTTATTTTAATTAATAAAATACATTTATTGATACATGAGAGTTGCAGTCTTGGAATGAAATAATCTTTGGACTTGTGCGGTTTAATAGTAATAGACTTCCCTTCACCTTCTCTAAATTAATATAAGCAATTAAGTTTATTATCTTTTTTAATGTTTAAAATAATGATAATGGCACCCTTTAGAAACTGTACTGATGTGGCAGTATACAGGGGCTGGCTGTCAAATATTTGCCAGGGGGGGGGGGGGGGGGACACTGGGGTGAAACTCTGCTCAGCAGGAACATTTTAAAGGAAAAAATGCAGGTAGCCCAGTGACTCAGCCCAAAGTAACCCACTATGGGTCCAGCCCCTGGCAGTATACACTAGGAATATTGGGCTTGATTCATCAAGACACACATCCTGAGCTCAACGTGTGTTTGTTTTAAAACACACATAAATTGGCTCTGTACATTTCCGAATTCAACAAAGAACGAAGCTGAAGATACGTGCGCTGATGAATTTGGGTGTAGGTCTGCTGTGCTCTACTACATAGGACACTGCAGGATATGTCCAATGTCTATGTGGATTATAAATTTGCAAAAATGTTTCCTCCCGTGACATACATGTATTAGGATGCTCTAAATGTCTACTGAACATAAAATACATTTTTACAGCTGCTCATGTTTGCAAACACATGTTTTAGCATACATACGAAACTGTCATCACTGGTACTCAGGACTAGTAACTTTGTGATGCCCAGAGCTTGATTCAGATGTGAGTGCGTGCACTTGAGTTTGGCACACCCTTACTGTAAACTGACTACGGCAAAATACCCCTTCCTCGCCTTTTTCAGTCCCCTAAAATGTAGGCTGTAGTAAGTGTCCTTGAAAACAGAGCATACATAGCTGTGTTTATTAGCGTATAGTTAGTTTCTGGTCATGCGCAGAGTGATTTTGCATACAATGTGCTCAAAATTGGCAGCTATGTACCTTGATGAATCAGGCCCACAGACTCTCAAAACATCAGTAGTCCTTGCAATGTTCTAGTGATCACATATCCATATAGACTCTTCATGCAACAGTTGAAGTTTATCCTTGCAGGACAAAACTAAAAGCAAGCTGTTACATGAGGAGATTGTAATCTGTTTGTTAACTATATTAGAAATGTAAAGTTAGAACATTATAAATTAGTGCTCCATTGCATTTAGAATTTACCAGAGATACAGATATGTTTTGTCAGAGTATTTCCACACAACCTCCTCCCCTGGGTTTCTGAATTGCCCATCTGAGGCTGCGGCATCTGTGCATTTAGATTTAGTTTGTCCCTTGACAGCTATTACTCTTTAATGCACCAATTATATTTGCTGGGTCTTATTATGTAGGATTGACATGTTAGGCTGTGTGATTCTGCTGGAAAACTAGTTTGAGTTTTTGCGTCAAATGAAAGATTTAAGGCAAAAGGAGACCTTGCTGTATATAAAGCTTCTAAGTTTCAAAAAGTAAATGGAAAAATAATGTTTAAATATAAAAAGCTAACTTCCCTGCTGTTCTAAGACCGTTATAGACCATCTTAGGCTCTCTAACAGCCATTAAGCACACATTATATTTCACTACAGTCTTAGTCATACTGGCCTACCTTTGGCAAGTTGTATCCGGGAGAGGGGCGTGTCTAGAGGGTGGGAGGGGGGCGGGACACGGTGACTCCCGTCATTTTGGCCCCGTTCCTGCGTCATATATGTCGTTTTGTCGCGATGGCGGAGCCAAAATGACGTGATTCACCGCGAATTGCGTCATTTTAGCTCTGCAATTGCAGGATGCGGGAGATATGCCACCTCTCCCGGGAGTCTGTGAGACCAACCCAAATTTCGGGAGTCTCCCGGACATTCCGGGAGAGTTGGCAAGTATGGTCTTAGTCTTAGGTACCAATTACATTCAAAGAGAAGTGTTGGAGATATTTATATCTATCTATATATATATATATATATATATATATATATATATATATATATATATATATATATATATATATATGCATAACCCTGAGTAATATGACTGTCACAATATAAATAAACAATAATAATACAATAGCTAGTGGAGGTGACATCAGTCACGTTGTGAGATGGAGGATTATTGTTGAACATTTGGCAGGAGCTACACTAATATGATTGAATACGATTTCACAACCTACTGATGTTTCATTAGGAACAGTGAAGCAAATTACAAGCATTAGCTTTAAATGGTCTCCTGCAGTGCTATGTCACTGGAAAAAACAACTCAGCCTTTACATATATAAAAGATCTTCAGCTGTCAGTGCATACATATACACAGCTCCCCTGCTGTCAGCAGCAGTCAGAGAGAGTGGGAAGCTGCCACACTCTCACCTGTAACACTAGAGGAGTGTATCTTAATTTCAATGCATTATTTGCAAACTAAAGTGTGAAACGGCTATCAGGATGACCAAGCTACCTAAGGTGATGCTGGGAAAGAAGTCTAAATTAAAGACATTATAAATAGGGGTAAGTGAAAACTGTATTTTCTACCCACAATTACAAAAGATGTAGGAGTCTATTTATTAAGATGCGGTCAGCCATAAAACTAGCAGAAAACAGCAGTTTTCTCCGTTAAATGGCCATTGCATCATTTATGAAGTGTTCAATGCAGGCTGCCCTGCCATAACTCATTTAATGTTTCTTAACGCAGACTCTGTGGAGTTCTCCAATTTATTAAGCTGCGAAATTCAAAGCTTTTCACAGCAAGGTAATGCAATCTCGGTTTGTATAGGAGTGGGGACTCTGCGCGGACTCCAAGAGTTGCCCCGGCATGGTAAATTACAACGGTGTTTAAAAATGCATCGCTGCTGTTTGCATTAATACATATTGATTGACACAACCTTACTAATCGTGTAGGTGTGTACACATAAATTTGCATTATCGTCTGGTCTTTAGTCGTTGGTAAAATCGTAACAGAAATGGCATCTACAGTAATTTTCTGTAGTGTGTACACAGTTTTAGTCCCACATGACATCTGTAGTTTTTAACATGGCAAAAATTGAGAGTGACTCCTTCACAAAAACAGATGTAGGATGCTGTATCCATTTATGAGACATGCTGTGCTCTGTTTCAGCAGCATGTTGCCAAATCTGTTACTTTTTAATGTTTTCTTTCAGTGCACATTTAGTGGGCCTGCATATAGCATTCACATCTACATTTTATAGGCAAAGCTTTAAAAAAAATTCCCATTTTAGGATTTCCACTATGTGCCTGCTGAGGGACTTTTATAACGGATTCTACCGATGCATCAAACAGGTCCGTTTCCTGTCTGGTACTACTCGTAAACTAAAGGAAAAACTGTATACTGAAGGTGAATCTAAAGGGCAGAATCAGCAACAGCACTAAAGCATTGAGACGAGATTTGAGGGGAAATCTATTAGAGCTTTCAAAATGCATTTTGTAGCATGAAATAAATGTGATGTGGCAACGAGTCATACAGAGTATCCGCTTCCTACTGGGAGAAAAATGACAAATTAATCAAGGGGAATAGATATATTTAGTAAATATGTGTTCTAGATTTTATTTATTTGAAATCCTTGAATCCACATTATTTAGTCTCACTTTAAAATTCTATCACTTGAAATTTAGACCTTCTCACCTGAATGTTTTCATCTGGATTTCTTATGGTGGAAAAGTAAGAAACTCATTATATTTTTACACTTACATTCATGGAGCTCAAAGCTTACCTTTTTCCAATTGCAAGTGGAAAACTAGCCTCAAGAGGCAAAGGTTTTATAATTTTCCCACTATGTACTCATTACTAGAGAAATGCAATTTCACTAGAAACACCTGGTATGAAACAGAATGCTACAGTCTTTTGTAAACGTTTATTATCTGCAGTTACCTAAAAGGATAATGTGCAAAAAGTAATCTCATACTTTTTGCACCCCTTACCTGAATCGTAGGCTCCTTCCCCTGGAACACCTTTTCTGTACAGGTGGGGACCATAATGACATTGGTCCCCCAAAGGAGGTCCCAAACAGTGGACCAGAGAGCTCTATGGCAGCCTCACCTGTCGCTCCTGTCATTTCGCCTCCTCAGGCCGCCTATGCAATAGACACAGCCTATTAACTATTGGTACTGTCTTTGTGAGCAGCGTACAGAGTACTGCATAGAGATCAATTCATCTCTTTTATGCAACGTTTCTCTGTACTACATTTCTTTTGGAACGCAACAAGAGAAAATGATTGTCTCGACAAGCTCTAACTCTCAGTGTTTAGATTTTAAACTGCATTTTCATTTAATATTGACATTTGATAACAATTAAACCAATCACAAAAGACATCAGTGTGGCTTTATCTGAAGGAAGTTTGTGTGAGACTTACAAAAATCTATTCTGAAAATCTTACATAGAACATATACGGTTCCAATTGTCTATATGTCTTTTACTACTCATTTCATCTATTGTTTTTAGAAGATGTGGGAGGAAGATTCCCTTACTACTTAAAATTGGTAATGTTCACTATTTACTATTCCAGTTTTCCCATTGGATAATATATTATTAATATTAGTTTAAGGATAGGAGTGGAAGTTATTGGTAGGAAGAGTATACACTTTTTCTTGTCTAGATTTAGTTTCAAACATTGTTGAGTCATACAGGAGGAAAATTAAGGCAATCTGTCATTCTAGGCAAAATATGCAGCTCCAAATAACATACATTTAATTATATCATACCAGAAAATATCCCTTAAGAGATTTCTCCCATTTATCATATCTGACATCCTATATGAGCTCACAACCTAATCTAGGTCTTATATCTAGTAGTCTAATGGGTCCTCTGCTCTATTTTTCTCTCCTCTGTTTGCAAAACACATTTTGTTTGCTATAATTGTTTGATTTGTATGGATAAGATATTACTGTTGGAACAGATTCATGGGACATATCTCAATCCTTGGCAAGGAATACGTTGGTCGTTGTACTTCCTAAGTATAAAGAAGTAGGAAATGTGTGATGAGAGATGACAGGAGAAAGGGACACAGACATTAGGAAAAAAAAGTAGATTTACATTGACCTTATTGTTTGTTGAAATGTCATGTCAATGAGTCTTGTCACATCGCATTGTACACATATGGCCTCATTATTATTATTATAATTGTTTATTTATAAAGTGCCAATTATATTACGTAGTTCTGTACAGAGAATATTGAATCACTTACATTAGTCCCTACGCCATTGGAACACACAGACTAAATTCCCCAAACACACACAGATGCCAATCAATTTACCAATATGTTTTTGGACTCTGGGAGGAAACTAGAGCGCCCGGAAGAAACGCAGGCATGTGGCACTGTGAGGTTATAATACTAACCACACTCCTGCCCCAAATGCAAGTGACAAAAATGTCACAATTATTTATTCTGAGGTTTCTTTTACGGTATTTTTCTATGTGGCACCACTGGATGTCAGGGCATAGCGTCCATTGTAGTTCTACAAGTGCCAGTACTGTAATTGCCAACTTTTGAGAAATCATTTCTGGGAGATTCACTAAGTAAAATCTAGGTGTAGCGCCACATGCTAATATAGGAGGTATGTCCTGCTCTGCCAAAGGAGTGCGTCTAGCTACACTCATGGGCACAACTAGTGCCACCCAGGGGCTGTAAGTGTAGCAAGGCTGAAGGGAAGATTTTTAGAAATGTTACTGTAAATGTTATGGCAATGCCAGCGATAATCAAGCAGCTCAGTAGAAATTTACTGCTGCATTGCTTGATGGAGAATAAGGTCTCCCAAATCACTTGTAATAACGGAGGAATAAATAGAGAAAAGCAAGAAAAAAAAAAAAGCTGTATTTTTCTCTTTCTTCCATTAAATTCGGCAAGATGTTCAAATAAAAATTCTGGTGGGGCTGCCTAATAGACCATATAATGCCACCAGCTATATAGTAATATACAAACTTTCCCCCTTACTCTGCCTTTAGTTTACTACTCCACTGCTGTTGTTCTCTGTAACCATCACTATTATTCCCTCCATTGTCCCATTTATTTCTCCATCTATTTATAAATATATATATATATTTATATATATATATATATATATATATATATATATATATGTATTGTGGCAAGAGCCCGCTACTGCAGAAGCACACACGTACAACTTCTTCCTTTTTATGGTTCTTTATTGTCAGGATGGTAATAATGTTCTGACACTGTATACTTGCACAGCAATTATGGAGACCCTATACGCTTACTATACATAGTCCAGCTCTCTGTCCAGATCAGCCAGCTATCCCAGCATTGATCTCCCTGAACAATGAAACAAGCAGGGTTTTATACCTGACACTCCTCCCACAGGCCTAGCTTGATGGACAGGTGACACACCCACCTTCTTTTTAAAAGGAAACGCCCATCCCTGGCTCTGTTTAGACTATCAGACCCACCCTGTCTGTTTGCTGAGAGGAAGCAGCTTTTAAATCATGTAAGTAAACCAATTTTTAACTACACATATGTTTTTACCTGATTTAATCTCCACCTAGGTACATAACTGTGCCAATGTTTTACTCTACTTCCCTGCTTTCTCTGCATATTGCCAGCTAAATGCCTCCTTTTGTTACAGTATGTATATATATATATATATATATATATATATATATATAATTAAATTAGATGGAGGCGGGGAGGTAGGAGTGCATGTATTGGTTTAACAAATAAACTTCATATTACAGATTGGATACATATTACTATTTACATTTTTCTTTTATTATCCTTCTAATCCCTCTTCAGCCTATTTATCTCCCGTCACTGTCTGTTCACCTGCTTATAGCTGTCTCTATTGGCAAGAGATACATGTGCTGGCAGGCATTCACCTTTAAATGTGCCGCAATTATGTGAATATGCCCTAGTTGTACTTGGCCTATGCTTGCATACCCCTTCCCTGCCCTCTTTCTCCTCTCTAAAAGTAAGAAGTTGTAAATGTAAGACATTGGTCAATCTGCATATATACCTATACATATGCATCTTTGGTGCGCATGTGCAGTACGGAAATACTCTATATTACACAATCAAAAGGACTACATCTAACTCTACATAAAGCCCATAGTATTGAAATAAATATAACATTTTACATATGTTGACATATATACTACACCAGTTATTAATTCATTTTATTGCACTATTATTAATAACAACAAAAATAATATTCTCCTTAATTTATAAAGCACCAAACATTACGTAGCACTGCACATTGAGGGGATCATGATAAAACAGAAGGCAAAGATGGCCCTTCTCAAATGAGCTTACAATCTAAGAAGGGAACACTTTATAAATAAGGTAGTGGAATAACAGTTGTAGCTGTTTATGGGGGAAGTACATGTGGCAAGTATAAGGCAGAATTATTATCAGCCACCAATATTAGAGCAGCTACTGGCAGCTAGTATTCCTGTGATGCTAGCAGTGGTGTGGTTGGAATGAGGAGAGACGGTGGAAAGTGGAGATATGAAAGATTAAGACATGAAAGATGAACCAGCCACTGTACCAATGTTAAGACAATCATTTACTGGCAACCATGACTGCCCCTCACCATTTATTTCAAGTGAACCTCCTTCCTTTTCTGGTTCTGGAAAAGTCTCTCTCTCTCCCTCTGCTTCTATAGTCATCTGCCAGTCAGAAGAGCAACCCCCTATTTTTCATTATGGTTCTATGTTTTTACTTGCTACAAAGAGAATTTGCACTCACAAGTATATTGGAATGCAGTACATGGAAGTCTGCTTACATCGCACTCATCTTTTCATATGTCAAGGGTTCTAACATACAAAATACACAGGGGGACATTTAATTAATTAAACTGGTGCAAATTATTTTTTTTCCATAGCAACAAACTAGATTCTAAGGGGCAGATTGAATTCAGCGTAGGACACACCATAGAGGTACGCAGAAAAATGAGCAGAGCTTCCTTACCTTACCAATGTGCGCAGTCGGACATTGTGCTGGATCAAATCTGCCCCTAACAGTCAATCAGCACAGAACAGTTTAGGAAATCAAAGCAAAACACCAGGTAATTGCTATGGGTTGCAGCATGCCTTCTGCACATCAGTTTTCATAAATATCACCCAAGGAGTCATATCTGCTTTGTGCATGAAATAGATCAAGGGAATCACTGTAGTGCAGGGTGTTGAGAAATATTGTCTGTGCCTTATAAATACACAAAAAATGATTTTCAAAAACCTAAACGGCAACATTTGTGTCAGCATGCCCTCCGCTCTGCTCGTGGCAGCGTTCACTGCTTTATGTTGGGAAGCAAGAACTGGAATATTTCAGTCTGCACTTCTGTCAAGGATGATTTGAAGGCTTTGTTTTCTGGGAGGCGTTTACAGCAAGCTAATGCCAAGCATATCATTAGAAATTATTAGCTCCATGGGAATACATCTCTAAATGTCAGGCTGATGTTAAAATTGTCAATTAGCATTTCCCTGGGCACATTCCAGTTGTGTAACAATGTTAAAGGCATAGCGACTACTTCAAATGTGGATTTGGCCCAAAACATGAAGTAGCTGTGCTTTGTTACTAGTACTTTCATCCCAGATACAAATGGCTGCAATTGTTACACACATCATATTATAAATAAGCTACAAGGTGCATCTATATAATATAATTTTGTAATATTCACAAATGCAGGGCTCATCAAAAGCTGTTCAGGTGGCTGAACTGCTCAGTGTGGTGTTTCTTGTTCCCATTTGCCCGTTTCATTTTGGTTGTTTTTTTGTTTTTTTTTAACGATTTAAAAAAAACTTTGAAATTCATTTAAGTGGCATACATACTATGTGTATATGTATGTCTATGTGTATGTGTATATACATGTGTGTATATATATGTGTATATATATATATATATGTATATAGATATACATACATACATACATACATACATACATACATACATACATACATACATACATGCACACACCATACACAGACTCTATACTCCATTCACAAATTTGTTTTTCATTCTATTTTTACTATATAATTCTTCTCATCCCACATAACCTCTATCATTTGTGTGTGTGCTGGAAATTACCTCATAATTGGTGGCTATTTAGTTGCGCTCACACCCAGCAGCATATTGGTGGGAATTATATAGGCTTTGAGAGTATTTGTAATCAAATGTTTATATTTATCTTGCATGGGTCCAAGGCCACTTCTTGCCATGTTATTCTTAGCATAAAAACAACATTTAAGAATATTGACGAATAAGACCAGTAAAATTATATTCTCATGACATATTTTACTGTTTAAAGCTGTTTACAAGGGATCCATTATCAGGTTAGCAATACTTTGGAGTTAGGGTATTACAGATAAAGTGCTTTCTAGATTTTCCCCACACTGCCTGTGGCATTAACCTCTTCTTTAAATTGTTTAGTAGTGCTCCTCACAAAGACTGTAAAAAAAGATACCTAGTAACCATACCAATGTGTATGATATTTTCATGGAACAGGAGAAATTTACTATTTTCTTAATTTTTGGTGTTCCCATCTGTTGCCTGTTGGTTTGTTTTTTTTTAGAATTTTGCTGCATAATTCCTTTCCTACACCCTGATAACACAAGTTAAGTGGAAGTATCTACTCTACTATCTGTCCACTTGACCCTATACTCTCACAAATCAGTTTCTGATGTTTCTCTGTCACCTTTGCTCATCCCAGCCATAACATTTGTAATGTCTCTCTCCCTTCACTGGTTTTTTTACTGGTTACTTTTGGCTCCTTTGATCACTAAAGAGGCTCGTACTCGCACTGTTTCTTCCCACAAACAGGATATTGGGTTCCGTTCAGTCAGGTTATCACTCTCAACACTGCAGTGACAAAATTGTCAATACCTTGTTCACTGCTAAATCTAAAGGCCATTATTCACATCTAATTCCCCTGGACCTCTCTGCTGGACACATCTCATGCATATGCTGCATTCTCTAGGTCTTCAGCACACTCTCCTGTCCTGGTTCTCATCCTACTTCTCACACCGATTCTTCGGTTCGTTTCTTTGGAGCCACCATTTTCTGCATCCACCTTCTCTCTGCTTTTTATGCCACTTCTCTTGGAAAAATAATAAGCTCCTTTAGATATCTGACCATCTGCATTACTGAATGTCATTCTGGCATTTGATCTTGGACGTTCACTCGCGGCCTGAAACTTAGTCTTTCATAAACTGAGTTAATAATGTACCCACCAACAAACAGAAGATACCTACCTTATAGTTCTAATTCTGTTGACATGACAATAAAACATACTCCTCAAGCTGTCTGCCTAGGTGTTATCCTGGACTCTCTTTTGTTCCCCATATCCAATCTCTATCCAAATCCTGTTACATATATGTGAGAAATATCCCTGTTATATGCAACTATCTCACTGTAAACATTTCCGTTCATGTGCTCCTAACCTTCTGCATTGACTACTGCAAGTCTCGTTTTAGTGGTCTTCCCCATACCAGCCACCGTAAAGCACTACAATGGCAGGACCGGTTCCCTTTAGTTTGATAATCCTGGACTACCTAGACCAGAGCCCTGGGTTCTGCAAAGTCCCCCTTTAGCTCCAGAACTGGGGCCCTACTCAGAACAAGTGGGGCATCGGCAGAATATATAAAAAAAAATGCATCAACACAAAACAAACAGTCATAAATCCAACTTCTCTAAATTCTATTTGTATAGTTACGGAGTAAGGATGCTTGGTCAAGTGACACATCTGAGTGCTATTAAAGTCTCTTAGAAGAACATATAATCTGTTGAAAGCCCTGCTGATTAGAAAGGTATACAGCAGATAAACACTTTGGAAAAATAGCTCTACTGCATTTCAAAATACAATGTATTTCTGAAGCAGGATATTAAAGTTTCCAACATTTGAAAATAGTTTTCAGGAACTCTCTGCTTCTGAGCCACTACAGCTAAGGACATCACACATGAATCTGTCTCTGCGGACTTTAGAGCACTACAATTCCTTTCATGTCAAACTGAATTTAATACAACATACTTTTTGCATTTTAAATACTCATATTAAATAATCATAAACTTTTAAATTCCAGGAATTAAGGATATTTGGTAACAATTACATTTTATATACAGAAAAAAAAGATATTGTATTCCCCTGGGAACTAGTGACAGTTAGTAACTATGGGGTCTGGGGTCAGGAAGTCTGCGCTTGTTCTTGTGAGTTTCTGTGCTTTGTCTGGTTGCTGCCTTATGGATATCACAGGGGTTCCGGGTCTGTGGGTACTGGTTTTGATTGGGGTTTTGTTCCGAGACGCAACTTTGTGTGGTGTTTTGTTGCAGGTGTGTAACAGAAAAAAATTAAAGTCAGTTTTTCTTAGCCGGGTTGTTCTCTGTGGTGCTTTCAGGCCGATCTGTGTTGCTTGGAAGTGTTTTTGGTTGTACCTTAAAATTTCTGTGTTTTCCGGATTTTCTGGGTATGCGTTCTGGACGTTCACATTGAAGGCCTGTAGGGGAGAGAGGAGAAAAGAATAGAAAGAGGGGAGAAAAGAAGGAAGAGGGTGGGGGGCTGGATATAGGTTACAGTCTTGTTGGTGTTTATGACTCTCTTGCAGTGTTATAGCTCTTTTTTTGTGGTGTCTGTAGCTCTTTTGCAATGTTTATAGCGCTTTTGCGTCATTTATAGCTCTTATGCAGCGTTTATAACTCTTTTGCAGTGTTTAAATCACTTTTGCAGTGTCTAACGTTCCTTTGCAGTGTTTGTCTCTTTTGTTGCTTTTACAGTTCTCTTGTACTGTCTATAGTTCTTTTGCAGTGCTTTGAGCTCTTTATGCAGTGTAGTGGTGTCTAAGCCCATGTTGTATGGGGGCTATATACTGTATGTGTTAGGTGTTGACTGGATATGGGGAATATCTCTTAATATGTTCTTTTTATAGCTCTTATCCTTTGTCTTGTATGTAGTTGTGGGTGAGTGGACTGTGAGCGTCTGGTGTGTGTAATGCGGTCGCTTATTGAGCAGAATAAGAAAGGGTATAGTGTTCAGTGGTTTGCTCTGATAAGAGCAGTTTTTTTAGGGTTTGCCCGCTTTGTTACGGGGCACAGTGACTCCTTCCTGTTGTCTCACGGCTCCTTCCTGTGTGTTGGAACGCACTATGACATAATTGTCTTAAGATAACTTGTTGAAACACAAGAATAATTTTTGCATTTATGACCTAATAAAAACCAGTCCCACTTTTTTATTTCTCTTACAACTGGTAATGAAACGCGTAAGGAGGATATAACTAGTCCATAGTTTGATTTTATGTTCATTTGAACACTTGATTCACAAGATTACACTTTTATGAGACGATTACCACATTGTTATGATAACAAAGGAGTCAGGAGTAGGTGAAGGATATAATTGTTTTATTGTAGACCAAACACACTGTTGGAGCCTTGGAGTTGAAGATGGAACATGGTAAAAACAAGATAGAATCCAGGAATAGCAGGGTATAAAAACACAGTCCAGGTTCTGCAGGATATAAACAAAACACAATCTGGGTGTGTCTGGATAGGTGCAAACAGTCTCTAAAACATATACTGTACTATATAACAGGTAAATGGAGGAAAAGAACACTTACAAAGCAGATGATTTCAAGACACAGGCAAATGCTGAGAACTAGATGCTGAAAGAATTCAGGCAAACTGAATTAAGAATGGTGGTAGCAGGTAGAGACAAGGATACACGGAACAAACACTGGTAAGCCGACTGTCCAAAGCACAGAATATGGACTACAACAATCATTAACTGATGATAGTCAAAATATTGCCATTTTAGCCACGTAGATATACACAACCTGTCGACATCTCTTACTGTTGACATTTTAGTGCCAACAGTCTGACTGTCGACTGGTTCAGCGTCAACAGATCGTACCCAACCCTGAGCATACAGTGTAGAGCAACGCACCACAGGCAGCTCTACAAATGTCCATGAGCAAATACTTTAAAAAAGTCTTTAAGCTCAAAAAGGATAAATTGGTTGCTGATCATACCAAAACCAAAAACAATGTCCTCTATTTCCATCTATCAGAACCTCCCACCGGAATGTACTAGATAAATAAAAGCTAAAATCTGATTGGTTACTATCGGCAACACCGGCTGTTTTGCTTTATAGAAATTTTAGTAAATCTACCCATAGGCTAATGGAGGGGGCTGTGACATCAGCTTCACCCTGTCTCCTTAATGACCTCTTCTCCAGTACAAATGAAAAACAAGCATCAAGGTTTTAAATTAATTTTCATCCATATTCCAGGTTGGCAGGCCAAATTGTTTTGCAAACTAAACCGGAGGAGGTTTACAGATCTTTAATTGTGATTGTCCATTCCTGGGGGCAGGAGAATGCCTGCAATTCATTAGAAGTCAATTAGAAAAATAACATGCACATACACCCCTCTAGATTTACCGTATATACTCGAGTATGTCGACCCGAATATAAGCCGAGGTACCTAATTTTACCACAAAAAACTGGGAAAACTTATTGACTCGAGTATAAGCCTAGGGTGGGAAATGCAGCAGCTACTAGTAAATTTCAAAAATAAAAATGATATATACAATCTATAAAAACAAATGTATTGTTCCCAGACTAGATAAATAAATAGGATGATTGACTGGTGTAGCAATACCAACATGTAATATATCACAAAGGATATATAGGAGATGCAGACCTCAATAAACAGTACTGAAGGGAATGGTGGTATATCCGGAGGCTCCAAACTGTATAGGACATAGCAATAAGTAACAATGCAGAGCAGTGTTGGAGTGTATACCTCACGATTTCTTGATAGCAGTTCTCAGTCCGTCCGCGGTATTCCTTAAAGACTGCAAGCAAACAGATGGGGTGCGCTGACTATAATAGCCGTCCAGACACAAAGTCTTTTGAAGGAAAGTTCCTAGCTCCGTTTGGTCCTACCACTCCAATAGCGCTGGTTGAAGTAGTGATGTTTCCATTCTTCAGACGCGCCTGTGCAGGAGGTTCCTGACGTCCCGGCTGTTACTGATTTCCTCATGTCTCACTAAACAGGCTGTCAGTGCAGTCCAGCGCTGCAGCGGCAGAGGATGAATGGGATGTGAAGCGATGATTCATTTACCATTCATCGCTTCATCGCTTCACATCCCATTCATCCTCTGCCGCTGCAGCGCTGGACTGCACTGACAGCCTGTTTAGTGAGACATGAGGAAATCAGTAACAGCCGGGACGTCAGGAACCTCCTGTACAGGCGCGTCTGAAGAATGGAAACATCACTACTTCAACCAGCGCTATTGGAGTGGTAGGACCAAACGGAGCTAGGAACTTTCCTTCAAAAGACTTTGTGTCTGGACGGCTATTATAGTCAGCGCACCCCATCTGTTTGCTTGCAGTCTTTAAGGAATACCGCGGACGGACTGAGAACTGCTATCAAGAAATCGTGAGTTATACACACCAACACTGCTCTGCATTGTTACTTATTGTTATGTCCTATACAGTTTGGAGCCTCCGGATATACCACCATTGCCTTCAGTACTATTTATTGAGGTCTGCATCTCCATCACCCGAGTATAAGCCGAGGAGGGCTTTTTCAGCACAAAAAAAGTGCTGAAAAACTCGGCTTATACTCGAGTATATACGGTAAGTATTGTTAAAAAGTATCAATTGGTCATGCTTATAATTGCGGTTAGCCTGCTGTAAATGTAGCACTGTTGTTTGCTCTCCCAATACAGTTAATTGACATTTATATAATTAAACCAGGTTTTATGAACACTGTGACTTGTTTAGACGTGATCAAACTTAATTTAAAGTGGTTGCCTAATTCAATTGTGTTATGAAAAATGGCCCTCTGGCCAGCAGATGCATTGAAGCACATCTGTTTATTATGTTTACCCTAGAGGTGCCTAGCTGAGCTTTATTATACATTAACAAGGTTTAAAGCAGAACTAAAAGTTAAAATATAACAAGTTAAATGATTCATCTGCTGCAAAAAAGACATTATTCTAGTTCATTTACTTTTGTGCATCTCCCCTGCTGCGTCTCCATTTTTATTGGATTATTGAGTTTTTAGCTGTGTCCCTGTCCAATACTTTAATACTACAACAAATGATAACTTAACTCAAGGTGATATCAGAAATAGACTAACTGCAGGGGCGAACGCAGGATTGTCAGGGGGGGTTCCCCCCCATACCAAAAAAACCCCCAAAAACACGAGAGAGAGCGCGCTGTCCTATACAGCAGCCGCGGTGCTGTATACAATACAGCACCGCCGCGGACGCTTCTTTGACAGCGCCGCGGCTGCTGTATAGGACAGTGCCGATATGGTGGGGGGTTCTGGAGACTCAGAAACCCCCCCTGCGTGCGCCACTGAACTTCATACAAGAAGCAGTTTTTTTCTGTTTGATGTTAACGGTCCTTATTAATTAAGGATCTTAACTTGAGAAACTTCTTATTTTAGTTTCCTGGACAAAACCATGTTACAATGCAAGGGGTGCAAATTAGTATTCTGTTTTGCACATAAGTTAAATACTGCCTGTTTTTTCATGTAGCACACAAATACTTGATAGCTTATTTGTACACTGAAATTTACAGTTGATATTTGTGTACTACATGAAAAAACAGGCAGTATTTAACTTATGTGGAAAACAGAATACTAATTTGCACCCCTTGCATTGTAACATGGTTTTGTCCAGGAGACTGAAATAAGAAGTTTCTCAAGTTAAGATTCTTAATGAATCAGGCCCTATATGTTGTTACATTGTCATAACAAGCACAGGTATGTTATCTCTAATATGAAACCCATTATTTACAATGTTCCAAAAACCACAACTTATCACTGCTGTTTGGTGACTTTGCCATATATACAGATGAGTGTATTTCTTACTACAATTACTACAATCTCTGCTGAACAATTTAATGAAGATGGGAATGCCAGAGGCATTTATAGGAAAGCCAGGAGTAATTTTAAATGTTTTTAAGAAGAGTTTAAGAATAGTTCTCCAAAAGATAAAAAAAAACCTTTTCCAGAATACAGAGTCCCAATAATTCTGAAAAATAGATCCCATCCTGTAAATTCCACTTAGGGGACACATTTCCTGTACCAGAAGTCTCGCCCAGTTTCTGCATAAATAGAATCTGATTTTGGTCGATTGATGAAGGTTTCTGTTTACTGGATGTGGATAGTCAGCCTTACATTACTGTAATAATAAATTCCCCATTAACTTACTCAATGAAATTCCAACCGGTGGTAGTCAGCATATCGATGCTCACTTCCCCAACAACACTTACCCCGACATGATGACACCGAAGGGCTCCTTGCCGACTGGTGTGTAAAGCGAAAGGAATTAATCCCGATAAAGCAATAATCCGGTGCGACTTGATGACGTTAATGACATCCGCAACATTATCGCTGCTGTTAGGGGGGTAATGTAAGTATGCGGCCATGTACAATGTACATCGCTTTGTAAAGTACATTGTACATGTACAAGTACATTGTACATGACGTTAATGGCATCCGCGACACTGTTATCGCTGCTGTTAAGGGGGTAATGAAATATACCCCCTTAACAGCAACGATAACAGCGTCGCGAATGCCATTAACTCCATCGAGTCGCGCCGGATTATTGCTTCATCGGGACTGGTTCCTTTCGCTTCACACACCAGTCATCGATCCTGGTCGGCAAGGAGCCCTTCGGTGTTCGCATGTCGGGGTAACAATTGTCAGATTAATTAGCATCATTATAACATACCCCACCCATTACAATCCTAGGGGTATATTTACTAAACTTCAGGTTTGAAAAAGTGGAGATGTTGCCTATAGCAACCAAATAAATTCTAGCTCTCATTTTGTAGAATGTACTAAATAAATAACTAGAATCTGATTGGTTGCTATAAGAAACATCTCCACTTTTTCAAACACGCAATTTAGTAAATATACCCCCTAGAGTAGAATAGATGCGGGATAGGAACTATAATACATTGGAGCCCTAGTTGTACACAAGTAGATGGAACTGATTATACTAAGGAGAATAAAGTCTTTCTTAAATTCAATATTTCTAAGATTGAAATAATCACCTCACCCTCTCATCTTGCCTCCTCTCTGTATCTGTTGAGAACACTATCCTCTTGTCTGTCCCTCAAGTCCACTGCTTAGGGGTCATCCTCAATTCCTCCCTCCCCTTCAAACATCACATTCAGTCCCTCTCCAAATCCTGCCACCTCTACCTTTGGAATATATATCCAAGGTCGGGCCCTTTTTCACCATGGAAGCCACCAAAATGCTTTTTCACTCGTTGTAATCTTTCACCTTGATTACTTTACCCTCCTTCTCTCTGGCCTACCCAGCTCCTGCTTTGAACCTCTTAAGTCTATCCTAAATACTGCTTCCTGCCTTATTTTTCTCTACCGCCGCTCTATATCTTCCTTCCCTCTCTGCCAGTCGCTACATTCGCTCCCTGTGGCTTCCAGAATTACATTTTTGCTCTTTAACCTCACCTACAAAGCACTTTATCAATTCTCCTTCCTTACCTCGCCAACCTCATCTCTACCCACACTGCTTGCTGCTCCCACCGCTCTGCCAATGACCACCGCCTCACTACTATACTAATTACCTCTTCCAACTCCCGCCTCCAGGACTTCTCCAGGGCTGCTCCCCACCTGTGAAACAATCTCCCATGCCCTTTCAGGTTAACTTTAACCCTCCTAGACTTCAAGTGTGCCCTTAAAACTCCTTTTGTATTCAAGCCTATCAGCACTCCTTTTAACTCCTTTGCCTCTGCTTTCACCTCCACTCGGTACCATCTTATTTGTGTCTTCCCCTTTCCTTTAGGATGTAAGCTCTCAGGAGCAGGGCCCTTTGTACTCGTGTTCTCTTTCTACTATTCCATCACCCTGTGTACCTCCTAGGCTGTCTTCCCAAGCCCTGTTTTCTTGACACCACTGGCTGTTATAATTCATTGGAAATGTTGTAAGCACTTAACCTGACAAAATGAACATGTCGGCAGGCTAAATGCCAACACTTGCATTGTGCTCACAGGTTGACAATATTGATAGTGTGATTGGCGACAATCACAATGTCGCCAGTCACATTTTCGACATCATTGTCAACCTGTTGGCACAATGGAAGTGTCGGCAAGTTCATGGCGGCAGGTTCAGTGCAGGCATTTGCAATGCCGGAATTAGGTACTCTACCCCTTGACACAGCCCTATGTCACTTTCGACATTATAATCACTCTCACTCACTGTCCCGTAAATTATTTTATTTGCATTACCAAGTTATCTGTGTATTATTTGTTTAATCAGTAGATGTCATGTCATTGTATTTAGTTTTTTATGTATTGTATTATGAAAAGTGTTATGGATCATTGCTGTCTGTTTGTTGTATACTACTGTAAATGTCATGCACGGAGCTGTGGACCTTGTGTGGCGATTTATAAATAAAATATAATAATTGTAATAAATAATAATAATAAAGTTCTTACTTTCCCATTCTTGGTTTTGAGTCTCTGTAATAATTTTCCAGCTCCAGGTAGTCTACTTGGTAGAGTTTTATGTTGCTACAGTTGCAGACTGACATTTTTAAATCAGTTTTTTAATTTTTATTTGAAAAATAAAGTAAGAATCGTTATAACAAGAGCAGATATAAAAGAGGAATTTTATAACAACTGCAGTTTGTTTGACCTTGATGTAAAGAGCATGCAGCTGGAAGGAGCTGTGACGTCACTCACACCCAGTCTCTCTCATGTCCTGCTAAATATAGCTTGCTACAAGAAGATAAATGCTCCAGGGAATAGAGTTATTTTCATGTCCCACTTTTTAGGAATATCTTATCATCTATTAAAGCAGCATGAATTCCGCAATTAAGGATTTTACTTTCTTGCTGATCTCTGCAACAAGCCTTTCATTGCCTCTAAAATAATTCTAAGCTCTTGCAGCAGTGGAGGAGCAGCAGCCCGTTTTCAAAATTAGTTTTCATACGTTTTATTTAAAATAGCTAAAATACTCTCAAACTAGAGATAAGGTCACAACCCACTTTTTAGCATAGTATTGACATACTGTTTATGGGCGGCAATGTTTAAAACATATAGAGCCTCTTTACCTGCGATACCTATCTGTGGGCCTCATCAAAACCAAACCAAAAATGGGCTGAATGAAGATTCATGACGTTACCTATAAATTCAGTGGGAATCAGGACCTCCTCAATATTAGTCACACGGTGGCCAGTGATGTCCCTGGTTTCAAGTATTATGTTTAAGTCCATGCAATGGATGCCTTCTCTATTGAGAGGAGCACTTTATTTTCTGTTTTTCCAATCTCTTAATACCCTGCAATATAATACATTCCTCAAATAGAATATTAGTCACATTTTCTAAAATATATACTGGAACATTCATGACATCTGGTACGAATCAAAGAGCTGATTTTGCCAATAGCAACCAATTAGATTCTTGCTTCCACTTTCTAAACTGCACTAAAAATGGCAATTTAATTGGCTACAATAGGGAACACTGGCTTTTGCATTTGCACTAGTTTTCATCAATGCCCTCAGTGATTCCTATATTGATGATGATATATGGACAATGCCCAAACAAGGCACATGGAAGTGGGCAGCATGGTGGCTTAGTGGTTAGCACTTCTGCCTCACAGCACTGAGGTCATGAGTTCAATTCCCAACCATGGCCTTATCTGTGTGGAGTTTGTATGTTCTCCCCGTGTTTCCTCCGGGTGCTCCGGTTTCCTCCCACAATCCAAAAATATACTAGTAGGTTAATTGGCTGCTCTCAAAAATTGACCCTAGTCTCTGTGTCTGTGTCTGTGTGTGTGTGTGTCTGTGTTAGGGAATTTAGACTATACGTTCCTATGGGGCAGGGACTGATGTGAGTTCTCTGTGCAGCTCTGCGGAATTAGTGGCGCTATATAAATAAATGATGATGATGGTGATGATGGAAGCTGTGTTTTATCTCATTCTCTGATTGTAATCTAGAGTAGTAACCAGCAGTCAAAATGGAAATTCATAAGGAGTGTTATGGAAATTTTGACGTGGCGATATGAAAAAAAATGAAGGCAGAACGAGGAGTGGCGGTATTTCATATCACTGAATACACCCCCACTTTAACCACTGGTATTAACATTATTAAGTAAAAGCTCCAGCTAGTGATTATGTGCAGCTTCAGAGAGCTGGAATAGCTGCACTTTTCATACTAAGTATGTACCTCCTCATGCTCTATGCCAGTGGTTCCCAAACTTTCTCAGTTCGCGGCACCCTTAGGGTCACCATAATTTTTCCAAGGCACCCCTAAGCCAAAATAATTACCGGGTAGTCCCGTTTTTAAGTAGTTGGGTCAAAATGATGTAAGATGTATTTAGACCCCCTTCACCATCACATTGTGCCCCATTCATCATATTACTGCGCCCCTTCACCATATCACTCTGTATCCCCTTCTTTGCCATCTCACACGCTGTGTCCCCCTCTTTGCCAGCTCATTGTGTCCCCCTCCCCTCCTTCAGCGTCTCTCTCTCTCTCTGTCCCACTCCCCTCCTTCAGCGTCTCTGTGTCCCCCTCCTCTCCTTCAGCATCTCTGTGTCCCCCTCCTCTCCTTCAGCGTCTGTGTCCCCCTCCTCTCCTTCAACCTCCCTCTGTGTCCCCCTCCTCTCCTTCAGCGCTCTCTGTGTCCCCCCTTTACTTACCTTCTTCCTCATTTTCTGCTGTCTTCTTTTCCGATGTCTTCTCTCTGCTGCTGCTCCTGCTCCTCACTGACGCTGTCGGACGTGACAACGTCCCGCCCCGCCCGGCAGTCAGTGAGAAGTTGAGAACAGTGAGGAGGATCCGGCGCTGGATGGGCAAGTTCTTTTTTTTTTTTTTCCCTCTTTTTTCCCCGAGGGCGATCGCGGCACCCCAGGGAACCGCGGCGCACACTTTGGGAACCGCTGCTCTATGCAGTTTGGGGAAAGAATAAAACATTTAAAGTGTTTATGTATATTATAACCAAAAGTGTAGTTCAGTGACATCAATTTGGTTGTACATGTAACCCCCTGTCACTGTGTGTAGTGTGGGGTGCAAAGGGTACACAGTGCACCTCCTTCTCAAGCCCTGGCTAGCTGATGGGCATGGGTGTAAATGATCAGGGGGTCCCTGCACATGCAGGTGTTTCTCTGTAGTTAGTGGGACACAGGTGATGGCACTTTGTAATGCAGTGTAAATAAGACACAATCATTTGGCCGCCAGACCATCTCTATAACAAACTCAACTCTTAATTTACACTCTTTCTCCAGCACGATAATCATAGTGGTTGCAGCAATAAAGAAATATATGTACAGCTTCTTACTCTCTCCAGCACAGTTCTTAATGTTATCCAGATGTTAAATAACATAATTTACATGTCTCTTGCACTCCATACTCACTGCAGATCACCCTCCTCTGCAGGGGCACTCACATGGATGCTAATAGGCAGGCAGCTTCTCCTCCATGCAGCTCTGACACACTCTGTGTACCTCTCAACTGCAGCTCATCCCTCCTCTGCGGGGATGATGTCTCCTGTGCTCTGACACGTCACTCTGTGTACTCTCAGCCTCAGGATCTGACACTACAGCTACCTTGCCTCTTGTAGCAGCCCTTACTCCAGGGCCTCTTCCATGCGAAGTGTCCCCCTCTTCCTTGGGTTCTCTATAGTGGCATGGAGTTCTCCCCCTCATCCAGGGCACACATTCCTTGCCCTGGCTCAGTCACCACGCTCAGACAGCCAGGCAATG
Organism: Mixophyes fleayi; assembly: GCF_038048845.1. NCBI lineage: Eukaryota > Metazoa > Chordata > Amphibia > Anura > Limnodynastidae > Mixophyes > Mixophyes fleayi. Next base: position 185,465,050 of record NC_134403.1, on the reverse strand, counting down.
CTGGGGGAGCCTGGGAGCTTCCACCCCAGGTCCCCAACTACCATCTCTCCTCTCCTCTGTCTCCTCTCTATCTCAGTTCCTCTTGCTGACAGCCCCTCCTTCTTCTCACTCAGTCTCACAGGCTGGGCTGGGTTATCACCATGGTAACAAGTTTATGTAACTTTTCATAAACCCTCTAGGTGACCCCTCCTGAATTCACTGAGCTGCAGGGTTTTACTAACACGCCACTAGGGGGCGTTACATACACTATGATAGATAAAGATAACAAAAAAAGTGCTGCAGTTGCAAAGGAAAGAAAAAAATACCTTGAATTATAAATACCATACTTTGTTATTTTTTTTTATACAGCACCAGTTTACCATCATAATTTTCATGAGTTTATACCATAATACGTATTTTATTTGTAACAGATCTTTCAGTAAAAGTGTAGAATAAAACTATTCAATTGTCTTTCCAAATCACTTTCTGTATTGAGAAGACTAATAAAAATGAATATTAAGGTAAATTAACAGATAAGTTGACAACACATGAAGAATCATTGGCCAAATATTGCCATATCTGTAGCCATAGAATTAGTGTAATGCCAATTATGCATACATGGTACTGTATTTGGGGCAACACGGTGGCTTAGTGGTTAGCACTTCTGCCTCACAGCACTGGGGTCATGAGTTTGATTCCTGACCATGGTCTTATCTGTGTGGAGTTTGTATGTTCTCCCCTTGTTTGCGTGGGTTTCCTCTGGGCACTCCAGTATCCTCCCACACTCCAAAAACATACTAGTAGGTTAATTGTCTGCTATTAAATTGACCATAGTCTCTCTCTCGGTCTGTGTGTATGTTAGGGAATTTAGACTGTAAGCTCCAATGTGGCAGGAACTGATGTAAGTTCTCTGTACAGCGCAGTGGCACTATATAAATAAATAGATGATGATATTCTCCTGAGAGACTATAAAATGATGAAAAGCGTAGGATATTTACTGGACTCTAATTGCTAAAACCTTTCATTTGCTCAATTGTGTTTCTCCTACTGGACCTACTGAGATGAACCAGAGGTAGGACCATTTATTACTTTGTGGATACCATCTTTAGGCATTAACTATCCACTCCTATCGTAAATGCTCTCATATTGATGATAATAATTTGTTATTCTATGTGTGTTTTTATCTTTGTTTGTTCTTAAACCAATTTGTACTTTCCATACTATTCTCTTTTCCCTGAATTCCATAAAGAATAGAGTAAAAAACAGAAGAATACAGAGGAATCTTAACATTATTTCCAGATTTTCCCCAGAAGCTTTTATACCATTTTCACTTGGTATGCAAGTCTGTGCACATTTACGTTAAAGAATAATATACATGGTAGGTTAAATACAATACAGCAGTTTGCATTCTGCAATTATGTTGGTCTCTACCTCCTTGGTCTACAGGTGGGGGCTCAACTTCACCATTACTTAGTTTCTTCTTGATGGGATTTAGTGTATTTGATTAAAAAAGAAAAGAAAAAGGAGGCTCTCGTTTAGTAGAGTAGATACATATTTATTTCACAAATAGTAATAAAAAACTTTCATTATAAAAAAAGCAGAGTAAACAGATAATACTAAAAAACCCACCCCCACATATAAGCTCTGACCGATGCTAGATAATTACAGCCAACATTTGATTGGTACAGGAAAAAATACTTTAGCCTTACATGACCTTGTGTGCTGTTCAATATAACCTTCACAGACAGCATTGCTATAAAGCACAGAGGTTTTTCTTCTTAGTAACTGTGACATTTATACATATTTTTATGGCATTCATACTATGTTTTGTAATAGCCGTAAAGGTTTTCTTCTCACACAGAACAACAAACTTGAAATCAATTATATGCAAAGGTCTTTGGTGTAATGTGCATGATAATGATTTTGTACCACATGAAAAATTGTCTGCTTACTGTAATGTGGTTATTTTACTATCCAGTAATGGACATGATCAAGTCTGCAGAGATGTTATGATGTGAGAAGTATACAATGCTGCCTTCACAGTTATCATAATAAGGTTGTTATTATACTATCCCTTTCTGACTACCAAGAAAACTAAAACCTTACCAGCTAAGGGAACAGGGTCCCTTCTCATCATGAATTATAGTTCATTAGCACATATATAGATTTTAATAAGAGCTATAAGAGCCATGGACCATTAATGCCACCGACAAGTCAACTTTGGATAACAATAAAAACTGATAATGAGCCTGAGGGTGTAGTTACAGATAGAATAGAGTCAAAATGAACAAAATTGTCACTGCACTATTTCAGGAATGTGCTGTGTTGTGGGAAGAATACAGGCTATGGGGTGTGACCACAGAGACTAATAAGAAGACATAGACATGGGCTTGCAGCTTCCTATTGGTTCTCCCTCTCACACACATCTCAGCTCCAATTTTAGAATCTTGAACAAGCACCTTTTCCAGTGCTATACTGCAACAACGAAAAACCACAGGAAAAACTGTTTCAGCATACAGTTCCCAGATCTCCAATAAGGGGAAGGAATAGCTTAGTGAAAATGTAACAAATGCTTATTTACGTGCAGGCACGCAACATGTGGCAATGGTAGTATCATGATGTGAGCGGGAGAATTAAGGCAAGCAGGAGAGAAGCGTGATTAGTCACTCCACAGAACACATTTCCACTGCTCCACAGTCCAGTGTCGTTGTGCTTTACAGCACTCCATTCGATGCTTGGCATTGATCTTAGTGACCTGCTCAGCAATGGAAACCCATTCCATTAAGCTCCCACTGCACAGTTTTTGTGCTTACAATAATGCCAGTGGAAGTTCTGAACTCTTCAGCCATGTAATCAGCAGAGTGTTGGTGACTTTTACGCACCATGCGCCTTAGTAGTCGTTGACCCCGCTCTGTGATTTTCCATGGTCTTCATGGCTGAGTTGCTGTTGTACCTAAACGCTTGCACTTTCTAATAATATCACTTACAGTTGACCGTGGAATATCCAGCAGGGATGAAATTTCAGGATCCGTCTTATTGCAAAGGTGGCATCCTATCACAGTACCACGCTTGAAATCACTGAGCTCATCAGAATGACCCATTTTATACACCTTTGGCAACTGGTCTCAATTCAATAATTAACAGGTTAAAATTAAAATTAAAATTAAAATTATTTTGTCCATACAGTGTATTTACCATATGCAAATGTGATAATTCCAGGTGAAAGCGAAAAATGCTTCTAAGAATAATTGATGATGATGAATAGACTCCCCAAATATTGTCATTTTCCATAAAGCTAAATGTAAAAATGAAGTAGTCCATCAGTGTCAATAATAAAATAAAGTGAAAAACTAAGCAGAGCAAATCCCATAGCATGGAACATTTTTATAAAGTAAATGCTTACTGCTCAGAAAAATAATAAGCATAGAATGCTGCACTTTCACAGTGATATAACAACTGTCTGACATTGAGTTGAGTAGTTATTTTTCTATTTAGTTATATTTCTTTTATTTACAATTTTCTGTAGATGGTAGATCCATATGGCTTGAGACTGAAACTCCATCCTACATCCACTATCGTTAAGTGACATATATTTGTGATATATATCTTCTTTGCATACATTCACATTTCTTTATTCTATTATCATAGTAATTTGCCAAACTATGAATTCTGCTGCATTTTTTTGTGTTACAATCATTTGATGCAAACCCAGAACGTGTGCATTACTTGCTCTGCTGATTAACTCTAGCTATTTCAACTGGTCATATGGCTTGCTTCCCTTTTTGCTCTCTGTTGTTTGTGATAAATCCATAGCTGCATTCGTGAACAGTGTCTGTAGCTTGTTTCCAGCACCTCACAGTAATCCACAGGCCCAGTGTAAGGCCTACTTTTTCCTACAGACAGTGCTGGAACATTTACACTTGTCTACCAGTCACGTATTTTGCTATTAGCATTTTACCCTTTCTTGCTTCTTCACCATCTGCTCATGTCTATAGCATTCGCGCCTTCTATACTGACCCTGTCTTTTTCTGGCTTTGGCCTCCATCTTGACCCTGCTATTGTATTTCTCTGATTTAGTCTTTGGTTGTGGCTTGTGTAGTAGCACATTTAAAATGATTTAATTATGTGTAGAATTATATTATTTACACTAGGCTGCTCTTTCTACTTTTAGAGTAACATGTAGACAAATGTGTTATAAAAACTGACAAAGACATTTATAAAACATAAAAGCAGAATTATTGTGTCTAATCTTTGTTTATTGATTATCACTAGAAATAAAGGAATGTTTGGCATTTAACTGCTCATGTGGACAGTGTATATTATAAACTGAGCACATGTTCTTTGTCAGCTTCCTACACAGTGAACATAAGAAATCTGAAGGTTATAATAACTGTAAACTTATTAATCAGAAAGGGTAATGTACTGTAGTGACTGTAATTTCTCCCTGGTAAAAATTTAATGAACAAAAAGAAATTGCTGGGTAATCCAAGGTGACCATATAATAAGCCAAATTAAAGCATATAGATTTATGTGGACAACAAATTAGTAGATCTAGTAATAATAAAGCATTAGTTGTTTTTATAGTGTACGCCTTACAAATATACAAACACCTTGTAGCCTTGAGTGTCAAGCCAGCTTTAAATGTCCACATACGTTTATGAACAGATTTTTTTCAGGAGTATATTTAAAATCAAAATATTTTATAATATACAAGTCCCAACTCTTGTATGAAACTAATTTAAAAAAAAAGGCATACCACAGATACAATGTCCGATAAATGCACTCCTTCCAGCATGTAAAACCTGGATGGTTTTCCCACCAATTACCAATGTCTGATGGTAATAGAGACCAAAATTTAAATTTTTATAGGTTTGGCAGGGATGCAGGAGGAGTAGGGGGGACTCTGTTCGTCATGGATAGAGTGCAAAACCTCAAAGTTATGTGAGGCAAAGGGCTCAGCCTGTGGAAGGGGGTGGTGGGAATCCACACACAGAGCAAGATATAGAAGTAATATGAAAGAGGGCCGAGGGGGGATATAGAGTCAGATTAGATGGAATTTGTCATCCGTTTCTTGTAAATGATCGGGTGATCTTTTCCATTTGGGCAATGAACCAAATGTAGGACCTCAAAGCAGAAAGGCGGGTAGGGTTGCTCTGTTTTCATGTCTTGGCAATTAAACATCTACCAACAGCAAGAATATGGGTGGCCAGTTTCACAGAATGCTTATTGCCATCTGGAAGTGGATATGAGAGAGGTAGAAGGATACTTGTGGACGGGACATGGGAGGTGCAAGGAGAGAAGGGAATTGATTCGATCCCAGAAATAAATTTTTGGGCATAACCACCAGATATGTATAAATGAACCAAACTGTCCACAACCACGCCAGCAAGTTGAAGAGCTAGATGGAGACATTTTAGCAAGTTTATCAGGGGTGAAATACCATCTATGATAGACTTAATGAGCATTTTCCTTAAATAGCATGGAGATGGAGCTGGTGGCCACCTGGTTCCCTGATAATTTCCCAGTAGTCCTCCTCTGAGGCGACCAAAGTTGTTCTCTCATTCCCTCTCATGCTGGTTTACAGGATTCGATACGGTATAAAAAAATATACTGTATAGAGAGATCAGGCTTTTTTCAAGGGGAGAGGAGACCAAGAACTTGTCAAATACGGAAATAAGAGACCCTGCAAAATGTCCTAGCTGGAAAGATTCAAAACACTTTGGGACTTATTAGCCCTTTTAAGGCTCCTGTTTTCACATTGGTGGTCTGCCTCCACACCAAGGGTTTCACCATCGCTGATCACACCACCATATATTCATCAAACATGTTTGATCTGGATAAGGTCACAGAGGTGCAAAATAAATACATCTGGTTCTGCAATGTAGGTCTCACCTGGCCAAACTGTCAAGTTTTGCTTCAGTGGCTCTAAATCCAGCCCAATGGATGAAGGAGTCCTTACATTACAAAACATTGATGTGCAACTATAAAACACCACCAAGTTATTCAACATCTATGAGCAACCACACTTAAGATTCACATTCCACTCATACCTCCAACCCTTTCCTGTTTTGTCTTCTAAGGTTGCTTACTATCCATTACTCATATTTTGAATTCCAATATATATATATTTTAACATTAATATTTTCTTAAGCCAAAAACCTTTTAGACCTACTTGCCCATTCTTTCTGCTCCATTCTGTCTGATTCAGATCTTCCCACTCAACCCTTCTTAAACCTCTGTCACACCCATTGTTTCCTGCATTATCTTCCAGAAAGAGTCGGAGGTTAGAACGTCAATCACGTTTAACCATCTGCCTGTCCCTGCTGTGCATGCGCTGCTCACCTCCTCCTCTCTCCCCTCTCACTTGATCACATCCACCTCCCAGACTTTTGATATATCCTGATTGACCTGTTAACAGCCACCTAATCCTTACTTAGATTTCTAAGGTATCAGTCACGCTCAGGTCTTCCTGAAATGTATATCTGTTAAGTGTCTAGAGTAGCTGCTAGGAGAGGTGTCCACCTTCCACAAACAATCAAAATCAAATTTTAACAATATCTAGCGCTTCTACTTAACACTATGCTAGTTCAGATGATATATGAAGGTAGGTGTTCAGATTATATCATAAGATCGTTAACCACAATGTCTCAATGAATCCTATTAATAGTCACAGTCCGCTCTCTATATGATGACTAACCAAACAAAACCATATACTAGGTCCACAGAGATTTAAATATGTCCAATATATCCTGAAACCCTGCATAGTGATTTAATAAGGTTTCTTATTATGCTGTGTATAGAAAAGTATCTATTTTTATTTATCAAACATTAAGTTGGCAAAAGTACCTTAAATTCTTCCTTGTGTCTTGTGAGGATTCAGGTTCCTGTGTTTGCTCGTGCAGCATAGTGTATGCAAGTATGAAAATAAGAAAGATATAGCTGTATGATATAAACTTGTAGTGGAAGGAAATACTTGATCACACTTTGTTTTTAAACAGTCATTAAACCTAAAATACAATTTGCTGTACATAAACAAGCTCCTTCTAACATTCACAGACATATATGTTCCCATACTTTGATAGAATTTGAGGTATTTCAGTGTATTAACAGATGCTGTGTAGCTACGTGCACGCTATTTCATACTACCTGATTCATGGACCTAGGAAGAAACATTTTGACCTCCCCTTCAGTGGGATTACTGGACAAGTTGTCTGCTGTGTATAGGAACACATATATATATATATATATATATATATATATATATATATATATATATATATATATATATATATATATATATATATATATAATCTCCATAATCACAACATTAGCTAAAATGTTTTTAGTTCTAATAAGTACCTGAAGTTGTTGCCTATATATATGTCAATATTTTTAGTAACTCATATATAACCCAACTTTATATATTGGAAAGCTAATACAATTAAACATCATATAACCATTTTACTTTTTAGGTTTAGATATTGTAATAAAATGCTGGGTTATTACTATATCTCAAGCTACAGTTGGCCAAGAGGAAAGTCTAATCACTAGTTTTATCCTGTACCCAGTGATGACACATATAGCTCTCACACATTTATACTGTCTCGGTAGTAAGGTTTCATTGCCCTGGGGCATTAATATGGAAGCTTGACTGTTTGTGTTCGCTTTAAGTGGATTTGATGTGATGCTAGATAGGCACTTAGTGAAGGTGGCACATTGAAAAATTGAAACTTAAAAGGGTCACTAATTTTAGGTTTTATTTTTTTTATATTTATAAAAATATGTGGGTAAAAGAAAAGGATCTGACAGGGTGCATAACACTCATTAGTAGTAATTAAGTTTAATATGCTAGTACCCTCTCTCCTGTGCAATAATGACAGATTTGCCTGTTTCATGTAGGCTTCTGAATTACTACAGTTGCAGGTTGGGAATGCATGCAGTTAAGATATCAAGCTACAGTGATATGTATTTAAGCAATACAGGGGGATAAACATGGATAAAGTTCCCTGAAAATGCAGATGTTCAGACAGTAGTCGGTTAAAAAGAAAATCCAGTTTGAGGCTACTATGCTTTGGAAAAATATAGCAATATTTGTATGTCTGTTTATATGGAACAAAGCAATATATTACAGAGCCATAGATTCATTAATATAAAATGTTGGCAGTTTCATTTAGGCCAAAAACAAGTCTGCTTCCAATCCTGACAATGCATGAAACATATATTTATGGGCAGCGGTGGATGTATAGGAGGTGCAGAAGCTACTGGGCCCAGAAGTGCAGGGACTGGGCAATGCTAGGTTGCTCTCCCCCCACAGTCTCTCAAGAAAGAAGAGCAATGATCTTGTCTCCACACATGCTCAGAAGAGGTCCCTGCCCTGCTTGGAAAGGATGCATATAATGTCCAATGTATGTATATAACATTAAAACCACCAGCATAACATAATGTAGGTCCACCTCGTGCCGCCAAAGAAGTTCTAACCCGCTGAGGCATGGACTCGACAAACCTCTGAAGGTGTCTTGTGGTATCTGGCGCCAAGAAAAGAACTGCAGAACCTTTAATTCCTGTAAGTTGTGAGGTAGGGCCTCCATGGCTCTAAATTGTTTGTCCAGCACACCCCACAGATGCTCACTCGTATTGAGATCTGGGGAATTTTGAGGCCAAATCAACACCTTGAACTTTTTGTCATGTTCCTCAAACCATTCCTGAATACTTTTTGCATTGTGGCAGGGCTGAAAGAGGCCACTGCCATCAGGAAATATCGTTGCAATGAAGAGGTGTACTTGGTCTGCAACAATGTGTAGGTAGGTGCTACGTGTCAAAGTAACATCCACATGAATGCCAGGACCCAAGGTTTCCCAGCAGAACATTACCCAGAGCATCATTTCCATCACATTATATGTAATTTTGTCTATGCATATAAGTAAAACAAATATTTTTTTTTTGTTTATATATAAAAGCTCCCATCCTTCAAGCTTTAGAGGTCAAATACCCCCCCCCCCTCTCCGCCCAACCAATCACCATTTACCAAAAAAACAAATAATTGAAAATAAAATGTATGTCATGCACATAGGTGACTCAATAAAAGGGAATTCTCAGGTAACCATAAATTGCATTCTTCCTTCATATCTTCTTTCAGCAGCACATATGACTGAATAACAAATATCAGTAATAGTTATGTAACTGGACAACAGATTATCGGTGTAATACTTTTCCTGGCTTGTGCTGGTGTAGCTTTGTTTACCTTCCTGCTCTATTAAACGTTGCACCGTACTGCAAAAGTATTCCACCATGACCCAATGTTTTGTGTGAAACAGAGGATCCAAGGTACTGAAATTGCCAACTTTGGCTTGGATAGTGGATTACAGCACTACCTTTTAAAATGTTATTTATTGCTAAATAAAGTTCTGAGTCCAAAACATCAGCTGTATACTGTTTAATAAATGTGTTGTAAGTGCTGCTATCCTGCCAGCTTAAGAGCCTACTCTCTGCTTAGGAGGTATAAATGGACAGATGGAATGAGCCTTTTACCTGACAGGGTGACTTGTTTGTGGAGTAGGTACGCTCTGTTTATACTTGCCGTTTTGAAACAGACAACAGTGCAGGATTCTAACAATACATAAATACATATGTGAAATATATAGTCCCAGCAGAAACCACAGAAAAAAATAGTCACCTGTTAATAATGTAATCATTAAGAAAGACATTGCACCAAATACATTTATCAATGCGTAGTGTATATAAAATTATTTTTTTCAGTTGTTCCTAATTCCAAACACTTGTTCTATCATGCATACACATCCGTCATCACAATCTTTTGGCATTTAACTTGCCTTGTAGCTGGTGAAATGATACAACTGAAAAACGTACCTTAGAGATGACCAAAGCTTGAATCGGACAGATGTTTGTGTGCTCAACCTTGGCACACCCTTATTGAACATTGCTCACATGCATACACCCTTCTCTCCCCCATTCTGCCCATTAAATTGTAGGCCGTCGAAAGTGTTCTTTGCATTCGAAGATAAATTGAATGTACCTGCGTTCACTGGCATATAGTCCTGTTCTGCGCAGTGCAAGTTTGCGCACAATATGGCAAGTGACACCATTTACGTTCCTTAATGAATCAAGCCCCGTATGTGGGTGTACGACCTAAGTTAATTATAATTTTTTCTACTGCACAATTTTAAGTGTGAGGAGGAATAAAGGGAAAAGTAGGGGGAAGATTTTTTATTTTTATTATGTAGTGTACAGTGTGTAATGGTATGTATCAGCAATCCCAATCTAATTATGAACCCCATGTTTGATATATCTAGATTTTGTTAATAACTTCATGATGCAAGGTGGGGTCACTTTTTACCAGTTACGAGCAAATCGGTGATTAGCTGTACATCATATGCGCATAAGTTTATCAGTGTGCAAATCAATATGGTCTACAGGCGCACACTGTACTGGGCTGTGGAGGGTCATTTTTTGAGATAGCCCTGTGACATTGGAAGTTAATAATTCTAAAAAGATGTCATTTTTGGTCAGGACCGCCAGGTATGATGGAAGCTGCCTGTTCGTCTGCATGGTCTCCAGCACTGTTTTGAGGTGTGATGATAAATGCGGTGGAGTAATTCTGAAGCCAAGTACAATCTAGTATATATTTTGTAAGAATTTCTTCAATAGCTACACTAATTGCACTTCTCTATTTGAATTTTGTCCCATATTTCCTCATTATATATCAGCTTTCCATGCTCTATCATGGGCCTCGAGCGCTTACGTTAACCAGTGCGATGCGGAAGTGAAATTGTGGATTTTCTGTTGGGTGCATTCTATATATGAGAGCTTCTTTGAAGCTTGTATGCACAAAGTGCATACAAGGGGAGGGAGCGTTTCTCTTGAAATTCTGTGAATAACAATGGAGCAAAGTTCCCTATGACATGGTGAAAATGTGTTGTGGTAGCTACCTTCCATACACATGCCATATCTATACTTTGCCCTGGTGAGAATAGAGGGTGAGCCTATATAAGTGTTAGTGGAAAGGGTTAATCTGACAAACGGAGACTTCTGATTATTCTGTCCCACTTACACATCAGAGCTACCGTGGGAATAAAGAGAGCAGATGTCTTATTTAATGCCTACCTAGTATTTATTACATTGTAAGGTGTGCCATGTCATGAGTCTCCCCGCGACAAGTGCCCTGGCCAGATATTTCCTTATTAACATGTTTTTTTGTTTGTTTGTTACAAATACATGTAATACAAGTTGTTTGGAGGGTGTTGATTATCTGACTCTGTATCTTGACCGGCAGAGTCTGAAAAAGGGATTACCGTATTTTTCGCTCCATAAGACGCACCTAGTTTTTAGAGGAGGAAAACAGGGAAAAAAATATTCTGAACCAAATCTCATACAGTGCTGTCTAGTAATGCAAGTAAAAACGGATATGTACAGATAGGCCACACAATAGAGGAAAAGTTAAGATGTTGATTAATATAAAAGGATATAGTCCAAATAAAAAATAATAAAAATAATCAAAAAAGAATGTCCAGTAACAAATACCATAAACCAAAACATGAATGTGAATGCTGCTTGCTCATATGGTATTATAGCAATGTTGCCATAATCTGAGGGGGGTGACAAACAAAAACAATTGCTGCTTGCAATCTCAACTTAACCTGTATGGATCCTCACATAAACAGTTCAGTATAATAAAGTCAGTGATCTCAATCCTTAGTGTAAAATGTCCAGATTGTTTACTTTCCACAAATCATGCCAATGTTTCATCCATATATATTCTCATAAACATGTGCTGTCTTCCTCCACAATGTGTCACCGCTATATGCCTCTAATACCTGCTAATTCTATTCCTCCTCCTCACCGAGATGTTGTATACATAGGAAAAAATAGAAAGGGGTATCCCGTGGTGTAATAACGTAGGCTCTTTATTATTAAAATGAATATAAAATTAAACACTCACATTTAGCGTCTAACTGATGTGCATATAAAGGTTTCTTTGGCCGCTATTCCTAAGCCATGCGATGGTGCCCCGTAGCTATCACTCAACCACGATAAGCAGGACCGAGCTTCAGATTGCCCCGGGAATCTCCGCGGCGTCAGAGGGGGCGTGGCTTATTTCATGTATGCCTCCAATTGGTCACAACACGTCACTGGGAGTGACTATTCGCTCCATAAGACGCACACACTTTTCCCCCCACTTTTTTGGGGAGAAAAAGTGCGTCTTATGGAGTGAAAAATACGGTACATTAATTTTATCTTGTGAGGAGTTTGTATGTTCTCCCCATGTTTGCGTGGGTTTCCTCCAGGTGCTCCGGTTTCCTCCCACACTCCAAAAACATACTGGTAGGTTAATTGGCTGCTAGAAAATTGACCCTAGTGTGTGTGTTTGTCTGCCTGCTTGTATGTGTGTGTGTGTGTTAGAAAATTTAGACTGTAAGCCCCAATGTGACAGGGACTGGTGTGAGTTCTCTGTACAGCGCTGCGAAATTTGTGTCGATCTATGAATAAATAGTGATGATGATGATGATCTTTCCAGTCTATGTAATGTTTTCCCCAGTGCATTAAATCCTGACTGATTTTGTTAAGTATTGCAAAGTAGTTAGTTTTGTAGAGATGATCATAGAATGTTGACTGTATTTTATTAAATCTACTTTACATTGAAATTTGAAGTTAAGCTTTAAAAGTTTTTTTTGGATGCTCTTGGTGATGGAAGGGACGTGCTTCTTATTTATGATTGTTCACTTCATGTCCAGACAAGGAACAGAAGTCGAACAATTCTTTAAATAGCACAACAATCGTGGTGAGGAATTTAACTGGACATCGTCCACAAATAGGGCTATTTTGTTTATATTGGTCCTTGTTAATGATAATTCCCGAGATATTCTGGTTGGACCTGACTCTTATTAGCTAAGGGTTAAAAGACCAGGGCAAATTTGGGGGAGATATGACAATCCTGCTTAGTTCTGTTTGCTAATTTGAATGATCCTGAAGTGATACCATTTGTGAGGACTGTGGTGGATGGGTTATGGTATAAAGTATTAATTACTCAGAGGAAATTGTCTTTAAAACCATAATGGGGTTGTATCACAACTGGCCAGGTGACATTGAGATCAGTGTTGAGTAGAGAGATTGGTGAATAATTTGTGTAATAAAAGGGGTCTTTGCCTGGCTTCGGTATAACGGTCATTTTGACCCTGTCAAGGTTAAAGCGCTCCTCTTCTAAGAAACTGTTAAAAGTCTGTTTCTTGTGAGGGATTAAGCTTCAGGAAAATGTTTTGTAATATGACATGGGGTATCCGTCTGGTCCTGGAGCTTTTGAAGGGTTTTTGAGATTTAAGAGCATATTTCATCTCCTACTCAGAAATGCCCTTCTTGAGTTTGTCCAAGGTAGTGCTATTCATTTTGGTCAGCTTACTGGAGGAAGATACTAATTAATTTTACTTATATAAGGATTTTTCTTTTGCAGGTTAGTCTCTGTGTAAATTGTGTAATGTGTTATAATAATTTTAAAAAAATGTGTTAATTTCACTTGGGTCATATTCTGGATTACTATATGTGTTTTTATTAGTTGTATTGCGTGGGTGTGCTTTACGTCTCTTTGATAACATAAGTGTCAGCTTTATTGCCATTTTTAAAACTGGTTTAACCAGCTGAGACATATGTTTGTATTTTTCTGATAGTATATTATTAAGCTCTTTCTGATAGATTTCTGTATTTTTTTTTAAGGGTTTTGTTTGTGAGTGTTCAATACACTGTTTATGAGGTCTTCAAAGTGTTTTTTTTTTTCATTACTAGTATAAATAGGCCTAATTCTTTCCTGTGTTTTTTATTATTTATTTATATAGTGCCACTAATTCCGCAGCGCTGTACAGAGAACTCACTCACATCAGTACCTGCCCCATTGGGGCTTACAGTCTAAATTTCCTAACACACACGCACACACAGACTAGGGTCAATTTGTTAGCAGCCAATTAACCTACCAGTATGTTTTTGGAGTGTGGGAGGAAACTGGAGCACCCAGAGGAAACCCATAAAAATAGTGCGAGAACATACAAACTCCTCACAGAAAAGGCCATGGTTGGGCATTGAACTGTAAGGCAGAAGTGCTAACCACTTAGCCACCATACTGCCCATGTTTTTAGAGCTGGTTTGTAGAGGAGAGTGGGTGGTAGATCAGTCCAGCACTGTATTGAAGTCTTTACCTATCAAACCATATGAAGCATGCAAAAGCAAGAAAAATGTGTTAAAGAAATTGATTTATCCCCTCATTGGGAGCATATATATTGGCCAAAGTGACTTTTCTGAGTCAAAGTCAGTCTGTTAAGATAAGTAACTGTATTCTGTATCTTTATATTTTAAGCATAGCTTGAATGGGAGAGAGCTGTGTAGCAGTATTGCTACTCCACTGTGTTTGGTTTGGCTGGAAGAAAATAAAAACTTGGATAAGTTTTTATTTACACCAAAAATATACTGGTAGGTTAATTGGTCAAATTGACCCCAGTCTGTGTGTGTGTTAGGGAATTTAGACTGTAAGCTCCACTGGGGCAGGGACTGATGTGAGTTCTCTGTACAGCGCTGTGGAATTAGTGGCGCTATATAAATAAATGGTGATGATGATGATGATGATAAGTTTGGCACACTATGGACAGCTGATTAGAGTCTTTAAAATGAGTCTCCTGAAGGAAATCAATCTCCCCCTATAGTTTGTAAAAAGTATGGAATTACAAGGAATATTTTTGGGGAGTTGAGCCTTTAAAAAGGTAGAGAGGTGAGGGGTTTGAGGAGTTGCACGTTTAACATGGAGTTTATCATATGTTACACTCTTGCTCTGGAAAAGAGGGGAAGAGGGATGTTATAGGGATAGAATGGGGGTTATGAATGGAGGAACGGTTTGGGGGTTGAGGAGAACTGGGTAGTGGTGACGTGATTTCAGACTGGGGTTATGGATTAAACACAGACTCCCAGTGGGTCTTTTGGGAGGTGGTGCTAGTTGGTTAGGACCCTGAGGTGTAAGATGGTGTGTTCAGTATGTGTGACATGGACATGAGAAGTTTAACATGGGCAGTGCGCTATGATTTTGAAAGGAGTAGTATGTGTCTCTTATTGAGATCACAGATTAGGTGTGGAGGAAGATCTCATGTTCATGGGTATAATAAGAGTGTTGAGCCTAGTGTGTTTATCAGGGGTTGTGTTGGATATAAGTGGATGAGGTTATGAGCAGCGGCTCCACACCGCTCGCTCCAAACTGCTTCCTGGCTGTAATGACAACAACCTGGACGTCACTTCTGGGATCTTTGTCTTGCAACGTCCGAAACGCTGTTTTGATCAGAGCCGCGTCCCAGCAATGCTGTGCAGCCGGGCGCACTCGCAGTAGTGTTCATAGCCTGTGGGCTAATTTATAATTAATTTTTAGTATAATGCAGCTGCTGGGGTTCGTTGAGATCCACCTCTCCCCCTTCCCTGATTGGTCACATTATGTATTTAAGGCAGGGAGGGCTTAGCTGGTTATAGCTTTCATTCCCTGTGGATTGTTGACCTGCTGTGTGCTGTTTGCCGACTCCTGATAGATTTCCTGTTTTTGACCTTGGCTTTGCTTTGGACCCGCTTGAACTCTGATTGCCCCGACCTCTGCATGTTATTTGGATATCCCTACCAGCCCTGACCCTTTTGTCTGTTTCTGACTATTCTGCCTGCCATGGACCCCTGACTTTGGCTAGTTTCTGACCATCCGCTCCTGTCTAGCTACTGCCTTCTACCCACCTGCTGTGGTATTGTATATGAGCTTTCACTATGCTGAGTTTAAGACCAGTGAGCGTGACCAGCTCTACGGTAAAGGCAGCTGCTAAAGATGAAGACCTCTATCTCCTGTTCTGAAAGCTCATGTCAATAACCGTGAGGTGTAACAGATGGTAGGATTGTGTAAGGGGCATGGAGCAGGAAGAGAGCGAGGAGCGAACCTGCCTAGACTTTGTCTAAGTGTAATGGTGTATGTGAAAGGGCTATGTGATGCTGTCATCCTCACATGTCATCCCCAATGGAAGTGAGAACACACCTACAATTATCAGCTGGTGTTTGTAATCTATGGAAGTGATGGGCCATGCAAAAAGACTTATGGGTAATTGTGAGGTGTGCGGTAGAATCTAATTGCATTAGCCTGGAAATTTACCACATGATGGAGAGTTCAGCAGATGTTTGGTTGAGATTAGCTTTACTTTGCTGCATCCAGATAAATATAAGACAGGTAATACTAAACATCAATATCATGAGTATTAACTGAAACTTTGCACCATAATACATACATGTTATATGACTACATAGGATTTGTTAATTAATAATCTAATTGCTTGTAAATGAGGTTATTGAATGACTCAATACACTCTTCTTGCAAAGAACATTAAACTAGGACAAACAACCAAGAATTGATGTAAACATTACGTATATAACTTTGGTGAACTAGATCATTTATTAGTCTGCTGACAGTGTTGGCATCATTGGATCTATTAAGTGTGTTGCAGAAGAGTTGTCTCCATGTCCAGGTGACTTTTCTAAATACTTTAACAAACTAAAGAACTATTGAAATCATTAAATTCTTGAAGGTGTTAGAAAATTCTGATTGCAAAAAAAATAAATAAAAATTCATAGTGGTCAATGATTATCAGGAACTGTTAGCATCTCTAAGGTTCAACGTAAATAATTATATATTCATATCTTCCTTAAAAAAAAAAATGGTGGTGTCACTTTTGGCATTAAACTGCCATAAATGTTTATGAAATCTTAATTTTGGTTTTGAAAAATGCAATTTAAATATATATATATATATATATATATATATATATATATATATATATATATATATATATAATAAGGATCTTTAAAATTAGTAATGTTGTATCATATACATATGCCATAACTTTGGATTTCCTGCTCATACTATGTAGAATTTAGGTTTCTATTTTTGAACAGCAAATAAGATTTTGGTAGACTCACTTTTATGATGCTATGAGTGGTAGAAGTTATGTATTTCATTCGCTAAGATTGTAAGAAATATCTATCTGACTTTCAGTTTTAGATGCTTGAACAAGTTGGCAGCCATTAATTATAATTACATCTAATATGAAACATAAATCTGTTATATACTAACAAGTTTATTTTTCCTTTGTTCCCCAAGCCATTAAGATGACACTGCATGCAATTCCTACGCATTTGTGATGGACAGAAAATTCAGCAAGGTCATGTAAACACAAGTAACGTGTGGACCAATATCGGCAGTGGAAAAAATGGAGGAACTCTACAAAGAAGCACCAGACATACAAATGGACTTGAACAGCACTTCCTCTACTATTCCAAACAAACTTGAGAATGGTGTTGCCCAGTTGATTACTGCAGAAGCATGGAATATTAATCCCTCAGGTCTGATGAAAAAAGCTCTCTCCCCTCTGGTGACTGTCCCTGCAGCCCCTGTTCTTAGCCCCTCGTCTGATTCCCAGAGTGGGGTCGCACTGAAGGTGGCTGCAACTGTGCTTCAACCAATTTGTCTGGGAGAGAGCCCTGTTGTACTACCAATTCACTGGCAAGTTGCAGGTGGTACAACATCTCAAATGAGCACAAACAGCAACAGCACTCCCTATGTTATAACAACACAAGGTCCTGTACCGCTGCCAGTGCTTTTGGAGCAACATGTTTTTCAGCACTTGAACTCTCCACTGGTGTTGCCCCAAGGCCCTCCATGTCCTGGGGCTACTATTCAGAACCACATTTTCCCAGGAACTGCTGCTACTGTTGGTCAGCCTCAAATTTTAGACCAGAAGACTTCTAGCCCTGTACAAGAATCTGTTCTACCACCAGTTTTTCAAACACCAGGGTTTTCAGCTGTTTTGCAAGATTTGTTTTCATCACCAAACAGTATAGGCACCCCCTCCCCTTGTCATGTATCTCCAGATTATGCATCTGCCAATACCCACTCTATTCCACCTCAAGTCTTTAACTCATCTTTATCACCTCTAGTTCCCCCTGCTACCCTCCTAGTACCATACCCTGTCATCGTCCCATTGCCAGTACCTGTGCCTATACCCATACCAATTCCAATACCCATACCACAGACTGAATGTAAAGGAAATGTAGAGCATCCAAGCCCTACAGTACAAACCCCAAAGAACTGCAAGGCCACCCAAACTCCTTTGGAGAAAGAAGAAGTCAAACCTTTTGAATTTACTGCAAAAACAGAGTTTACACAATTTCATAGACACTCTGTCATTAAAATAAACAATGAAAATGAAGCACTGGATCTTTCAATGAAAAATGAGCCACTGGTTAAAACCAATGATCTGAATAATGCAGTGCTCCAGGAAGATGGTGTTTTAGATCTATCAGTCCCTGTATACAAAAGATTTGGAAATACAAGTACCCTTGTTGGCACATCTGTGTCATGTGGGTCCATGAGTGACCCTTTAAGTCATTCCCTAAGTAAGAGCTACCCCATTGCTACATTTAATAACCCGACCCTGGTCCATCATGAGTTGACACAGAAGCAGGACAGTAGAGTCATCTGCACTAACTCTGCTGAACTAATACGCCAACAAAAATGGGTTTCTGAACAAAGCAGCAGAGCTGGTTATGAGCCTAAAGCCTCCAACAACATTGAGCTTGTGAGTAGCTCTCAAACAGCAAAAGTCATTGTTTCCGTGAAAGATGCTGTACCTGCCATATTTTGTGGCAAAATAAAAGGACTTTCTGGTGTCTCAACAAAAAATTTTTCCTTTAAGAGAGACCTGCCACAGGACTCTGTGATGCAGAACTATGATGTAAAGAGTCAGTCAGAAGTTAGAGAGAATGTTGATGCATTACGAAAGCCAGTAAAAAACAGAAATGTGAAGTTAAAGAAAATGAATTCACAAGAGATACATATCTTACCAATCAAAAAGCAGAGACTGGCAGCTTTTTTCCCGAGGAAATAAGAGTTTCTTGGATTGCCAACTTTGAGACCAATTATTTAAAATGAATTAAAATTCGCCTCACACAGTAAAGAAATTGGTGTGAGAAATGTATATTTACCTATACAAAAATGAAAGAAAGCATTCTGGGGATTGGCTTAAATTATGCCATGTTACTGAAACTGGGACTACAAAGATACATGATTTTTCTGTTAATCAATTATGTTGCATTTTCTAAAAGGTACTAGGTGCTCAAACCGCAACTGAATACTTTTGCCTGTAAAATTAACTTTGTAATTTATTATATTTGGAAGGTAAATAGCTACATTATGTTTTTTGTAACTTGTAATGGAAAAAAGGCCACAAAACAACTTATTTTTAAGCAGATTGCACATTTTATGCAGCTTTTACTAGAGTGGAGGATTGGCCAGAGCTGTTTTTACTGCCAGGATTTGCTTATATGCTGTTTTTAATATTAACAGCTACATTGCATATTTAAAATAAATGTTCGTATGTGTTAATGATCTGCCTTACTGGTCTCTTTGACTATTATGTTGCTATGCAACACTCAAAAATCCTTGTGGTGACCTGATTGTATGTAGTGTAGTGTCTTTTTTTTTTTTTTAAAAATGTATTTTGTTGAAGTTTTACACAATATTTGCATATGGGAGGGGGCACGGAATACAAGAAAGGGATCAAGTGAGGAAGGTAGATGTAAGTGTAGCTGATCACGTTCAGTGCAGGCCAGCCAATCCTTCACATTCCAAAGACAATTTCTGGAGAGTCTAAAATGCACAGTGCAAGCAACAGAACACATTTGCACCCATCCTATGGTGACAATTTCCCAGCAACACTTACAAGGGCAGTTGAGAAGTAATGTGAGTGAAGAGAGCTACTTGTCACTGGCTGTAAACAAAGTAGACTCTCCACAAGTACACCATCAGCTTAATTAATTTAGCAGATGCAGTGGGTGACCCGGCTGCTGTTCTATTAAGATCTATGGTACACGACAACCAAACACATCAGAGTTTTTTGTTTTACTGGGCTTTTAAACAATGGCCAGGTTGTTATCCTAAAACTATAATCCATACATTTTAAATGATAAGCTAATCCTTAAAAGGAGTCTTTTCATTTACATAACCTGTCTATAGTTATGCTATGGAAAAAGCCCCTGCTCCAACATCCACAATACACAGCAGGTCATTTACGATGCAGTGCAAAATTCTCTTTAGTGACACTGTGCTTCTTGACTTGCTCTGGTAGACCTCGATTTCCTCCAAAGTGCATGAGTTTGTGGAGCAAGATGGCAGTGTTTATCTAAAGAGTAGAAGTTTGCATCAGTTCATGGTGGGCTCCTTGCCAAGTACAGAGTGCACAGTAGTTTTGTGGAACACTGTAAAAAACGAGATTTTATTTTGTGAAGTGAGATGATTGAAATATAGAGTGATGGTGAGGGAACATTTTTAGGACATTATATGGTGTGTGTAAAAGGGCGCAGTCACTTCCACTCTTAGAATGGCGCATCTCTGCAAAGTGCAGAGATGCGTTCCATTAAATGTGTCCCCTGACTCTCCTGATTAATTTAAGCCTACTGAGGCTAAACTAAGCAGTACTTAGGAAAAACCTGAATGTCATGAAAGTGTCCTCAAGTCTTTTGCTCACCATTATTGCTTCCAGTTTACCCTTCTACCCTCCTGCTACCATAGCCTGTCATTGTCCCACTGTCTGTGCTTATTCCCATAGCAATCTTGATACCCATGCCACAGAAAGAAAGGAAATGGTATACCATCCAAAGCCTACAGTACAAATCCCAAAGAGCTGGAGGTTGAACTATTTTGCACTACATTACTTTCCTAAAGCTTCTAATAGAGGATAGCGATTGTGCACCTTAAAATGCACTAGACAGATCTTCTTGGCGCACTGGTGCAAAAGCAAAGTGATTTTTGGTGGGCTTTGTAAATGAGATCCATCTAAACATTACATTATCCTTTGTAGGTCTGTAGGACATATGAAGTATGGGAATACCCAGGGGTGTGCATATGGCTGTTGAAACTGAAATGCTGCTCTCCTCATTCCGTATACTAGGGATTGGCAACCTTTTTCTATCAGTGTGCCTACTAAAATCTAGTCAAGTCCAGGTGTGCAAGTTGTGTATATACAATAATATTAATATTGTGTTATGCCACACAGTAGTGCCCCCAGTTAAATTATGTCACATAGTACTACCCTCAATTCATATTCTACTACAGAGTAGTGCCCCAGTTCATATTATGCCACATAGTTGTGCTCCCAGTTCAACTTCAAACTTGCTACTACTTGGTATCAGCACAGATTTGGGAGCTGCCTCACTAAAGCATCTGTATGAATGAAATGGAGCAGCTTCCCATGCGCAGCATCTCTGTTTCAGCCATCTTCGGCTGCTTTACTGATATAGTCGCAGAGGTCCGGCGTGCAGGATAGTTGTGGTCCGTGTGCTACATATGGCATGTGTGCCGGGCGTTGCCAACCACTGCCTTATACAGACAGAAATAATAAATATTTAACTTTTGAATTGTGTGCACTGTAAAAGATAAATATTGTGTTGTTTTAGGAATATTTAGATCTTCCAACAAGGAAAATACCACTAATATGGATTTTTGCATCACGTAAATTTATGTTTATTAAATTTACTCCTTTGAGTTTGTAGCCTCCCAAAACAAGCTGCCTGAGACCGTTGCCTCAGGTTGCTTCATTACAGGCACACCGCTAAGAACATAGTGGACTACAAGAACGTTCGGTGGGTTGAGTTTCGAGTCATTTAGTGCATCATGCCTAAAATCTCATAGAACACATTACCTCACTGACTGCAAGAGGAGGATGCTTGGTGCCCATGTCTGTGTATATGATCTCGACCATCAGCAATTATTTACCGATATCTGACTTTCAGAACATTCTAGATATTGGGTCTCCGAATAAAAGATCCCATTATCCATACATACATATAACTCCTACATGCTGCACAGCATTTGTTTTCATTGCAGGTTGACTCACATTCTGCTGCATGCATCTCGCCATCCACAGATCTCCTTGTTCAATGCACAAACCACCATGCACAGACAGCAGAGAAAGTTGATTACATCAAAATTGCATTGAGAGCCTTACTCTTTTTCAGAGCTCTTAGAATACACTGGCTTATCAAATATCAAAACAGTGAGTAAGCTCATGCCATTTTTGTGTCCACCTATAGCTAACTAAGTGGCTTTCAGAACTACCCCAGGGTCCTATCTTGTCCAACTAAATAATTGGAGTGGCATCTATACGGAGGGTTGGAGCTTTAAAAAAAAAAAAAATAATTTCAGAAGGACTGCAAAGAGGTTTCAAATGTAAAAAGTTATAGGGTTCAGAATATTGTCAATGTCTGACACCTTTTTAAGGTAAGTTCAAAAGTAAACTTTAAATGTGTATTTAAAAGGTATGATGTAATAACCCTATCAGAAGAAAAACAAACACAAACAATTGAAATACTGACATTTTGTGCAGTTGGGTCTTAAAACAATAGATTTTGGCTATGACATATGACACACTACTAAATTCATAAAATAGACAACCACTTTATTAAACAAAGTTAAGTACATCCAATTTGATTGAAGCTAAACATATGACAAGTCAAACCTGAATGGTATACAGAACTTGTGCGCTAATTCCACGTGAGGTCAAATACCAAGATTGAGATGATGAGAAATGTTTTTGCATAAACAAATTGTGTCAAATAAATTAGAGTACTGACATGGCACAGTATGAAGAGATAGTGCCAAAAACACACGTGTTTAATTCCTTATTGTGACTTCATTTACAGATCGGTCAACCAGCTGATGCTCATGTGTGTGTGTGGTTCAACCCAGATTATAGTCACACCAGACTGATCAGTAATGTTATTTTGTGTGCGGACATGTGCACATTACTCACAGACCAAAAATAAAGTATATGTCTGGGTATATTATGCTTTGCACAGAGATTTCTGGTACATCTATGGAGTCTGTATAGTACAGGGCTCCAGTGACACAAATGCACACTCATTACATCTTTTCCAGTGTTGGCATATGCTGCTCTTGGCTCTCAACGCTGTGTGTAAGCACTGAATTAACTGAGCAGGGCCCAAAATGATCTGCCCTGTTATGCAAGTGCACCTTTATTGTTCCTCTACAAAACGTTCCAACACAAACAGTAAATGCTTATGTGTAACACAATACAAAGCTTGAAACAATAAAACGAACATATATGAACTGATATTTTGTGTGGTTTTGTAATCAAGTTTGTAAACAGAGTAAAGAGTATACACATTAGAAATACACATCTGTTGGAACCTGAGAAATAACTAAAGAAATCCTTCCCTTACAAGCAGTTTGTAGAAAATACACATTTCAACTTTTTTTTTTTACATACACATTTATATGATTTATATGTACATATACAAAAGGTAGTAAGAAATCTAATAAAAAAATCCTTTTAACGCTGCAACTTCCTTTAAGAAATACGTCTTTCTCGAGCTGCACTATTACTTACATTCTTTTTTTCTTAATGTAATGCATATTCTTGTCCCTAATGTATAAACTTATTGTCAGCAACACATGAAACCATGCAGCTCAAAAAGATAGTGATAAAAGGATATCAGCTATGCTTGTTAAGCATACTTGATTTCAAGCTCCAAATTAGAATTAAACTGTGCAACCAAGATGAAAATGAATCCTTGTGCCCAGGAAATATAATATACATATAATACCATATACATATTTGACACCTTTGCATATTGCATAGTACAGGGAATACTTGACTAGAAACAGATCTGCAAGTTGAATTCGTCAACAGTAATACAGAATGTATTTCTTGGAAATGTGGATTGCACAGATTATTGCCACTGTTCTCAACTCCAAAAAATACAAAGAAAACCCTCCCACAGAACATAAAGCAGAATATTCCGCAAACATCAAATTAGAAAAACAAGCATGCACATTGACAAATGCAATAGTCAAACAAATAGAAGATCTGTCTTAGCTTTATTTTAATAAGACAGCTGTAACCCTGCATTATGGAAAAACCAAAAGATTCATATGTGTTGCACATTTAAAAATGTCCCTTTCTGTTTATGTTATGTCATTTGAAAGACAGTACTATAGTATTGCTAATCATTTCAACACTTGTTTAACAGTCATCAACCATGAGATGTAGCACTGTAATTCTGAGTCCCTGTCACCTAGACTCATTCTCATCCACATATAATGCAGTAATTGGTTGTCTTTCATAAAACAAGAGAAGAAGCCCACCACAACAGATTGCCTTCCGCTCTGTTTTCATATTGTAGGATTTCTAGTCCACAAAGGAAGATGAATAGTGAACTGGAGAAATGAATGTGGGTATATTTTTTGTTCCACTAGAGGCAGGACAGAAGTCAGATATATGTGCATCAGGCTTTAACTGTACCCAACTTAATGCATTAGTATTTTCTTATGCACACACATGAAATCCTACCTTGTAACGCTCGCCGTTTCATTCACAAATTAATATTTCCCATTGTTACCATTTTATCCATCTCTGTTTAGGAAGCGGCACCATTTCCTAGTGACACTTAGGGAGAGTTTCAATGGGTGCGATGTGCCTCCGGATCAGCCCACAGGCACACTCCAAGATGATGTCCAGCTGCAATATTCGCACATTTTTCCTAGCACACCAGTAATATGTGCAGCCGGACATCGTGTTGATGCACATCACTCCAAATTGAATCTCCTCCTTTAAGTAAATAATAGGGAAGATAGATTTATTGGGCCAACATCTAATAAAAATAGATGCTTCCTGCCACATGTCAAAATCTAGCTGTTCAGTTTGACAACCAAACTGCAGGACCTGGATTCAATTTGGCTCTTGAGGTTTATCAATTAGCGGTCATGCTAATCTGATTCCATAGGGCTCTACTAATGCAGTCATCCCATGACTGCATACACATATCAATAGCAGTCACCAGACTGATTTTTATCTGTGTTGATTTCAATCATTCTCAATTGTCTTTCCTTGTCATGGACCCCATAGATGCTGATATTTTGGGCCATTTTGTTTTCAACTTCCAACAAAATCACAACCTGTATGGTCAGTGTTACTGAGAAGAGGGATGAAAAGGCAACTGCAAAGCTTCATTTGAGGTTTACCAGATGGTCAATTAGTGATATATTTCACTGAAGACAATTCTGCAACCAGGTTAACAGGACCACTTTAACAATTTAAAGGGGATCGCCACAAGTGTGGTGCTTGGTTATCCATTACGCAGGATTGTGACAACATGGCAAACATTTTTCAGATACAGGCAGCTAAAATAACACATGGTTACCTTGTTACAAAAATGACAACTGACGACTCTCATTAAAAAAAACAAAAACTCAGAAATGGCATCACTGGTTTTGTAATCCTGTACCCACACATTGTCATGTACTTGCCATTTTCAAACTTTTGAGGTCTTCTTTTTGGAATGCAGAGCCAACATGAAAAACAATAGCTCAAGTCAAGCTATACCTCTTAATATTAAACAGCAGAACTGCCTCTACCTCATTTTTCTTTCCCTTTCTTTAATGCAAGCTGCTTTGGGAATTAGCATTTTGGTTAGAATAAAAATAAAAAGCATCTCAACAAATTGCATCATTTGTACTCAGAGGGTTTTCTTCTTTGCAATCTATAATTACTAAAATAATATTATCGACAAAGGAATACTGAAGTTTAAAGGAAAAAATACTTTAGATTTGTAGTGTCTGCCTTACTTTACAAAGGAGGTATTTTATAGCAACTGGAAGGTTCGGTAGAGAAGGCATGATAGGTAGAGTAAACTTTGAGGTAAATCCAATGAACAAACATTGTTACAAGTAACCAGTTCCTTAATACTTCCCTTGTTTCAGTCTTTCAATATGATAGCATAGCTTCAAGGCTGGACCGAGTTTTAGCCCCATGTACTTCATGATCATATCACTCCGAAGTAACAAAAAAGCAGATCCATCAATCTCCTGAAGAGAGAACAAAGAACACATTAAGTCACTTTACTTTCAAATCAATTTACTCAAATCAAATTAAGAGATGTCTATTTTTACCTATCAAAAGTGAAAAACGATAGATAGACATTGACATATAGCATTTCTACATTTTCACTATTTCCAGACAGGAAGCTGCTAGAAAAGCCCCTTTTAAAATTGGGAATACAGTAAAGCCATACCCTTCATTGCAAAACAGGACTTTCAGTTTAGCCATCTATATACACACACACACACACACACATATATATATATATATATATACACACGCACATACTTTTATAAATAATTACACACACATATTGCATTATATGCATACTAACTGCAACAGATATATATCTCTATATATATCTATCTCTCTCTCTCTCTCTCTCTCTCTATATATATATATATATATATATATATATATATATATATATATACATACATATACATATACATATATATACACATACATACATATATGGAGTGTATCTAACCAATGATAAGGGCAGGCGGGTTATTCTTTTGGGTACATAACCCTTACATTTCTTTGTTTTCTTAAGTGGCATTAACATTTTATAATCAACTAAATATACAACTGAATTCTCCATGTATAATTTAATTATAGTTTAATTTGTAATCTAGCAGATGAAGGGGCCTAAGATTGGGTACACACTAGTGTTTTCAGCTGATTATCAGGCCAATCAAACGATAAATGAGTGATTGGCTCGATATTGCATTAGTGTGACCGCTGAACGATTATCGCTGAAAAGCACATTATGGGGTAAATGTATCAAGCTGAGAGTTTTCCGGCGGGTTTGAAAAACCAATCAGATTCTAGCTATCATTTATTTAGTACATTCTACAAAATGATAGCTAGAATCTGATTGTTTGCTATAGGCAACATTTCCACTTTTCAAACCCGCTGGAAAACTCTCAGCTGGATACATTTACCCCCATATAGTTTAATTTGATTTTTAAAGCGGAATAAAAATTTCACTCATTCAGTGATGGAATGATGTTGTTCCAATTCTGCAGTGTGTATGTATTTTTGACTGGCATTGTCCATAGATCTCTATGGAATGTCACGTTCTTTTCAGCCGATAGCTATGACAGATGAAGAGCACAGATTTGAAGTTAAACCTTGTAAAATGTGTTTAGTGTGTACACATGAATCGGCATGCTGATCGGGTCTTTTTTTATTATTTTTTTTAAAACGTTGGTAAAATCGTTAATGATGTCGCATTTGGAGAAATTTTGTATAATGTGTACTCAGCCTTAAAAGCTTACAACCACTTCCAATGTATTTTAGTCATTAAATTTCTTATTTGCAAAAGGAAATCCACTTTCTCATTAAATTTACACATTACCAACCTCTCTCTATATATAAAATACTATAAATCCTTTGTAAAAAAGCATTTTGTTTGACTGATGTTTTAGTAGCATATTAAAAATAAGCAGGGAGGACTGAAATGATAAAACTAAGAAGTTTTAGCTCATGTAAAAGATAACTCTGCTCTGAGCACTAAAACCCTCCAGATTCAGCTGAATCAAAATCTTGCTAAAAACCCTTAGTATTACGCAGAAACCCTAAGCCACTTTGGAGGATCCTTAGAATGTAATGCTGTGAACTTGACAAACAATATTTCCAACAATATTTTGACCACAAGACAGAATACCACTAATATTTTGCAGCATAGATTAGTTAAGAAAAGGTTCAGTCATTTTGACATCAAAACAAAAGGTTACATTTCTCAAAATGGGGGTTGGACAACATTTGAATAGCTCTTGTTTTATTTTTATTTTATAACTTTATTTTTGAATGGTAATAAGGAATTTTATAGATCTTGTTTTAAAAGCATTTGCAAGTTGTAGGTTGCTAAATTATAATTGACGGATGAGGTGCCGATTTTAATTATGGAAGTGGAAAATTTTGAAAACCTAGTATAAAGCAAAATAAAATTTAGATGCAATCTCAGTGAAATTGAGAAATAATTTCAGACCAAAAATGGTAGTGAAAAACATTTCATGAAACAAACAGAGTAGGTTGATTTTACTGACCTATTAATCCAGCTCTGAACTCATTTAAGCGCACTACTCAAGCACAGCAAATAGGCTACACACAAACAAAACATATTGTCACAGATAACACACAGCTCAACTCTGCTTAGCTGATTAATCTTGGTGCTTAATGGAATTCTGCACAAAATATGTGCACACATATACACCTAAAATTATTACTTGATTCTGGTTTTTTTAAGATCTTGGTGTGATAACCCTCAGAGCAAGTCTCATTGATCTACTGCTTTATGTTTCTTTACTTTGATATCATCTTGCTGTTCACCACTGGGTAGTTTGTTCTTAGCGAGAAGCATAAACATCAGTGTCTTGCTTTGACCATAGGAGGAAGTATCTAAACAGAATCCTTGCATGTGTTTAAGTTTATGTTTTCTGCCACCACCAACAATATTAGCATGTATAAACAATAAGCTAGAAAAAAGCAATATTGTATATAATATTTGATTGCAGCAAATGCAGATTTATCAGTGCAGGTACATAAAATATACAGATGCAACTCAAATGTGAAACTGAAACAGGGAAGCTGGTTTTCCTTTATTATAGTTTATTTATATCACACCCATCAAATTATGCAGTGCAGTTAGCAGTTCTGCCTCTCAGCACTGGGGTCATGAGTTAAATTCCCGACCATGGCCTTATCTGTGAGGAGTTTGTATATTCTCCCCGTGTTTGCGTGGGTTTCCTCCGGGTGCTCCGGTTTCCTCCCACATTCCAAAAAAAACCCCATACTGGTAGGTTAATTGGCTGCTAATAAATTGACCCTAGTCTGTGTGTGTGTATGTTAGGGAATTTAGACTGTAAGCTCCAATGGGGCAGGGACTGATGTGAATGAGTTCTCTCTACAATGCTGCGGAACTAGTGGCGCTATATAAATAAATGGTGATGATGATATACATGAAGTTATGCAGGGCTTATTTCTCATTATATTATATGTACACTATTGTCTACATCATGTTTAACAGATGAATAAATATATACATGTACAAAGTGGTAAAGGTGTGATCTTTCTTTGCAGGAATCTTGCTTTACTACAAGATGTATGGGATGCTCTGTATCTCTAGTTACAAATTTAGTGCACAGTGAATTGTGCTTACAGTGGATGATAGTAATACACCTCCCTAATAGGTACATTAATTAAAAGTGCATCACATTCCCAAGGTTCTATCTTCAAGAGAATGCATGGCCAAGTGCTATACAGAACAACAAGAGAATGCATGGCCAAGTGCTATACAGAACAACAAATCCTTCTGTTTTTTTCCAGCTATTCAAAATGCAACTTGTCAAACAAAAGCATGTCAGTAAATGTATGCTATCCTACAGCACTACAGAGATGCTCTTACATGTCTCCGGAAGAGGTCAGCATGAGGTGCCAGTGCCTGAGGATCCGCCTCCTTTACAAAGTGTATGACATCATCCACAGACCAGCTAGCTGGATCTTTACTATCCCATTCAGTGGAAAGAAGTTCAGGTCCTGTGGTGGAACTTGCCGCTACAGAGAACATATTACAATAAATTAATAATTGCTATAAGTGTATTGTGAAAACAATATTCATTACATTCATAAGCATGTACTGCAGTCAAAATCCAAACTACAACAAGGACATTTATCTGTAACTCCTTCTTCAATGTTTATTCCCAGAAATTCTTCTCCCACCTACTGATAATTAATATGATGATGTTCTCTCACCTTGTCTGCATAACACTGCACAGCCTGCAATTTTCTCTTCTGTATAACACTTCTTCCCTGATCCATGCAGTAACCACACCCACATAACTATACAACACAGCTGGATTTTTCCAGCAAAAATGTAATAATTGGAAATTACATCATTGTTACATTACATCAACTTCATTCTGTCTAATGTTTGCATTGATTTACAAAAATAGTCAAAACAAAAATACCTATTGAGGCATATGCCAATAATGATGCACAATTGGAAAACTTGTTTCTGTCAGTCAGACTTCACTAGAAGGCAATATGATCCTTTGGTCAATCAATACCACTCCAACACTTTGTCCCTTGAGATCACTACTTTCTGGGATACTTTAGTATAAGTAATTGCCATATCTGTGTTTTTATGCCATGGCGATAATAGATAAGTATGAATAACTTAAGAACATGGAAAGTGTGGCGTTGTCACATGACTACTTTTACGCAAAGGCATTTACATAGTTTTTTCTTTGGCAAGTTCTCCTATTTTTCAACTGTAGTGGAAAAATGAGATTTAATTTTGAGGGACATTATTTTGTCATTAAGCAGGCAAGGGGGCGGGGTGCCTTGGAGTATTTTACATAGCCCTTTTTTTTCCCTGTAAAACGTCTTTAATTCTCCAAATGTTCAATGGCACAGGAAACCAAACCTTTTCAACATGATTGTCTACATTTATAGTTGATTTGTTTTCAAATTGTATTTCTAGGGGAGCTAGAGCAATGTACAAGCTCATTCACACTGGAATTTATTATATGCATTTTACAAGCAATTTTTAAAGGTTTTAAAATGGACGCAAGAGCGTCTGACAGAACCTATTGCTTCTATTGTCACCACAGCTTGCTGGTGTAATGATAACTTCCCCTTTGTGTACCAGTTTTCAGAATGCATCATGTACTATTATGGCGTTTACTGTGTGTGAATGCATTTGGGAAATCTACCGGTAGTTACAGTAAGCTTATAATTACTAGTAATATACACATGCCAAACAAAGGTAAACTGACCATTGTATAAGCTCCATTCCAGTAATGTTTAGATTAATGAAGGGGGTTAGACTAAAGCAGTAGTAGGCAGGACTTGATGATTTTAAAGTTTCCTCCAGACGCACTTTTTAAAGTATCCTCAAACCGGCAAATGCAGACACAAATTACTTTTAGTTGGGGTGTTTTTATAGAGGCAGTGAATTGTTGTGCACCTTGAAATGCGCTTCCGGACTATGCAAACAGAAACAAAGCCAAATCACATTTTTTGCAGCTTGTAAATGAGCCTTCGTGTTCAGGATTTACCTTCAATCCTCCTGTGCATCCGGTTTCTGTTAGTTTCATAGTAACAGCTGCTTCCTGCTAAGCTTGAGGATGATCTACGTACCAAAGGTGCAGTGTTTGAGGTAGGAGTCACAGGCTGAGGAGAGGCCTTGTGAAATGTTGGTATGCTGCCCACTGAGTGGTACTCAGCTGTGTTTCGAGGTGAAGGACTAGGAGGGGTGGCTGTGGTGCGTGTGGAATCCAGGAGTTCCTCAGAGTACCTGTGATCTTTTGGAGTGTGATTTTCTTCCAATGGCAATGTTTCAGCTGCTAGAGATTCAAGAAAACGCATGACTAAAAGTGACTCACTCAGTACTGCATCAGATATAGTGTCTGCACTGGGAGCACTAACTGCAGATAATAGTGTGCTATGAGTATATGAATTACCAGTGCAACGTGCATGCAGGCAGACCCTGGTTTATACCTAACCACATACACAGTGTACTATAGTACTTATGTCTGAACAAACAGAACTGTTCTAGTTTTTAAACAGGTTAAATATTCTTCAATTAAATAATAAATAGTTCAACTCTAAAAATAATGTCCTTTAATTTCATGAAAATTCCATTAAAAAGGTAGGTATTTTTGAAAAGCCTAAAAAACTTTCCAAAATAGCTCAACTAGTGGCATAATTGTTGGCATCAAGTGCTGTACTTGTTATTTATGGCACTGCACCAGTGCCAATGAAATGTAAATGGAATTCTTCCCAGTTGCATCCATTTCTATTTGTTTCAGGAATGGAAAAATGTAGCTGTGGTTGACACGACAAATAGAAGTGAAATGACATGGAAAGAGTTATGCTAGTAAGAGTACCAAAACTTGTAAATAACTTGGCAACAATCACCTCACATGTTGTAATAAAATAAAAGACCACAAAAAAGCGTATTATGTTTTGTAGCATATGTAGATGATAACAAAATCACCTTTCGTTTTGTTGGCTAGTCAGTATGGACCTGATTTATTAAACAGAGTAAATTTGCACCTTGGCAAAACCATGCCAACTACCTTCTGATGGATGAGCTTCTGTCCTGGGTAACTTCGGAGACAGTGGAGCTGTGTAAGGGGGAGACTCTTGTGGAAACCTTTTGGTGTTCCTGTCTGCAATGTCTTCTTTTGCTACAAAAAGAGAAAAGGTAAACTGAGTGTATATATTATTA
Source organism: Mixophyes fleayi (assembly GCF_038048845.1). Taxonomy (NCBI): domain Eukaryota; kingdom Metazoa; phylum Chordata; class Amphibia; order Anura; family Limnodynastidae; genus Mixophyes; species Mixophyes fleayi. The sequence goes on along the minus strand of NC_134403.1, from coordinate 185,432,872 downwards.
TATATATATATATATATATATATATATATATATATGTATATATATATATAAAATTTTATGTTCTTACATGACATTTTATCCATTTAGTCCCTGTGCATTTTAAAAAGAAAATATTACTAAAAAGTGAATTTTTTACTAAATTTGGCCAACTTGTTTTATTTTATTTTTTATCACTATATATATGGTCACTGCAAAATCCATATCCACTAGAAATACTGATGAGGACTCCCATGAAGGAAACTGCACCCCAGGTATTTATTTATCCCATTAAAGAAACTACACCCCAGGTATTTATTAGAGATAAGCGGGCTCGGATTCCGTTAATCCGAGCCCACCCGAACAGTGCGGATCCGAACAGTGCGGATCCGAACGGGATCCGAGCACTGTTCAGATATTTCCTGGGGGAAAAAAATGAAAACGAGGCTCTGTCGTCCAAGTCTCGCGTCGAATCTCGCGAGGGGTGGGAGGGAGGACCCAGACCAATTACATCTTGTACCTCTTTTTTTGGCATTATGTGCTCAAGCTACCTCGGTGCAACCTTTTGGCCTAAAAACAATATTGTGAGGTGTTCAGAATAGACTGGAAATTAGTGGAAATGATTGTTATTGAATGTTATTGAGGTTAATAATAGCGTAGGAGTGGAAAAAACCCCCCACAAAACTGGTTTTTAGCACTTTTTATATTTTTTTCAAAATAAATCCGAATCCAAAACCTTAAATCCGAACCAAAACCTTTCGTCAGGTGTTTTGCAAAACAAATCCAAACCCAAAACCTCAAGCAAATCCGCATCCAAAACACAAAACACGAGACACCAAAAGTGGCCGGTGCACATCCCTAGTATTTATTTATTCCGTTAAAGAAACTGCACCCCAGGTATTTATTTATACCATCTAGGAAACTGCACCCCAGGTATTTATTTATCCCATTAAATAAACTGCACCCCAGGTATTTATTTATCCCATTAAATAAACTGCACCCCAGGTATTTATTTATCCCATTAAAGAAACTGCACCCCAGGTATTTATTTATCCCATTAAATAAACTGCACCCCAGGTATTTATTTATCCCATTAAATAAACTGCACCCCAGGTATTTATTTATCCCATTAAATAAACTGCACCCCAGGTATTTATTTATCACATTAAATAAACTGCACCCCAGGTATTTATTTATCCCATTAAATAAACTGCACCCCAGGTATTTATTTATCCCATTAAATAAACTGCACCCCAGGTATTTATTTATCCCATTAAAGAAACTGCACCCCAGGTATTTATTTATCCCATTAAATAAACTGCACCCCAGGTATTTATTCATCCCATTAAATAAACTGCACCCCAGGTATTTATCCCATTAAAGAAACTGTACCCCAGGTATTTATTTATCCCATTAAATAAACTGCACCCCAGGTATTTATTTATCCCATTAAATAAACTGCACCCAAGGTATTTATTTATCCCATTAAATAAACTGCACCCCAGGTATTTATTTATCCCATTAAATAAACTGCACCCCAGGTATTCATCCCATTAAAGAAACTGCACCCCAGGTATTTATTTATCCCATTAAATAAACTGCACCCCAGGTATTTATTTATCCCATTAAATAAACTGCACCCAAGGTATTTATTTATCCCATTAAATAAACTGCACCCCAGGTATTTATCCCATTAAAGAAACTGCACCCCAGGTATTTATTTATCCCATTAAATAAACTGCACCCCAGGTATTTATTTATCCCATTAAATAAACTGCACCCCAAGTATTTATTTATCCCATTAAATAAACTGCACCCCAGGTATTTATTTATCCCATTAAATAAACTGCACCCCAGGTATTTATTTATCCCATTAAATAAACTGCACCCCAGGTATTTATCCCATTAAATAAACGGCACCCCAGGTATTTATCCCATTAAAGAAACTGTACCCCAGGTATTTATTTATCCCATTAAATAAACTGCACCTCAGGTATTTATTTATCCCATTAAAGAAACTACACCCCAGGTATTTATTTATCCCATTAAAGAAACTACACCCCAGGTATTTATTTATCCCATCTAGGAAACTGCATCCCAGGTATTTATTTATCCCATTAAGGAAACTACACCCCAAGTATTTATTTATCCCATCTAGGAAACTGCACCCCAGGTATTTATTTATCCCATTAAAGAAATTGCACCCCAGGTATTTATTTATCCCATCTAGGAAACTGCACCCCATGTATTTATTTATCCCATTAAATAAACTGCACCCAGGTATTTATTTATCCCATTAAATAAACTGCATCCCAGGTATTTATTTATCCCATTAAAGAAACTGCACCCCAGGTATTTATCCCATTAAAGAAACTGCACCCCAGGTATTTATTTATCCCATTAAATAAACTGCACCCCAGGTATTTATTTATCCCATTAAATAAACTGCACCCCAGGTATTTATTTATCACATTAAATAAACTGCACCCCAGGTATTTATTTATCCCATTAAATAAACTGCACCCCAGGTATTTATTTATCCCATTAAATAAACTGCACCCCAGGTATTTATTTATCCCATTAAAGAAACTGCACCCCAGGTATTTATTTATCCCATTAAAGAAACTGCACCCCGGGTATTTATCCCATTAAATAAACTGCACCCCAGGTATTTATTTATCCCATTAAAGAAACTGTACCCCAGGTATTTATCCCATTAATGAAACTGTACCCCAGGTATTTATTTATCCCATTAAATAAACTGCACCCCAGGTATTTATTTATCCCATTAAATAAACTGCACCCCAGGTATTTATCCCATTAAAGAAACTGCACCCCAGGTATTTATTTATCCCTTTAAATAAACTGCACCCCAGGTATTTATTTATCCCATTAAATAAACTGCACCCCAGGTATTTATTTATCCCATTAAATACACTGCACCCCAGGTATTTATTTATCCCATTAAATAAACTGCACCCCAGGTATTTATTTATCCCATTAAATAAACTGCACCCCAGGTATTTATTTATCCCATTAAATACACTGCACCCCAGGTATTTATTTATCCCATTAAATAAACTGCACCCCAGGTATTTATTTATCCCATTAAATACACTGCACCCCAGGTATTTATTTATCCCATTAAGGAAACTACACCCCAAGTATTTATTTATCCCATCTAGGAAACTGCACCCCAGGTATTTATTTATCCCATTAAAGAAATTGCACCCCAGGTATTTATTTATCCCATCTAGGAAACTGCACCCCATGTATTTATTTATCCCATTAAATAAACTGCACCCAGGTATTTATTTATCCCATTAAATAAACTGCATCCCAGGTATTTATTTATCCCATTAAAGAAACTGCACCCCAGGTATTTATCCCATTAAAGAAACTGCACCCCAGGTATTTATTTATCCCATTAAATAAACTGCACCCCAGGTATTTATTTATCCCATTAAATAAACTGCACCCCAGGTATTTATTTATCACATTAAATAAACTGCACCCCAGGTATTTATTTATCCCATTAAATAAACTGCACCCCAGGTATTTATTTATCCCATTAAATAAACTGCACCCCAGGTATTTATTTATCCCATTAAAGAAACTGCACCCCAGGTATTTATTTATCCCATTAAAGAAACTGCACCCCGGGTATTTATCCCATTAAATAAACTGCACCCCAGGTATTTATTTATCCCATTAAAGAAACTGTACCCCAGGTATTTATCCCATTAATGAAACTGTACCCCAGGTATTTATTTATCCCATTAAATAAACTGCACCCCAGGTATTTATTTATCCCATTAAATAAACTGCACCCCAGGTATTTATCCCATTAAAGAAACTGCACCCCAGGTATTTATTTATCCCTTTAAATAAACTGCACCCCAGGTATTTATTTATCCCATTAAATAAACTGCACCCCAGGTATTTATTTATCCCATTAAATACACTGCACCCCAGGTATTTATTTATCCCATTAAATAAACTGCACCCCAGGTATTTATTTATCCCATTAAATAAACTGCACCCCAGGTATTTATTTATCCCATTAAATACACTGCACCCCAGGTATTTATTTATCCCATTAAATAAACTGCACCCCAGGTATTTATTTATCCCATTAAATACACTGCACCCCAGGTATTTATTTATCCCATTAAATAAACTGCCCCCCAGGTATTTATCCCATTAAAGAAACTGCACCCCAGGTATTTATTTATCCCATTAAATAAACTGCACCCCAGGTATTTATCCCATTAAAGAAACTGCACCCCAGGTATTTATTTATCCCATTAAATAAACTGCACCCCGGGTATTTATTTATCCCATTAAATAAACTGCACCCCAGGTATTTATTTATCCTATTAAATAAACTGCACCCCAGGTATTTATTTATCCCATAAAATAAACTGCACCCCAGGTATTTATCCCATTAAAGAAACTACACCCCAAGTATTTATTTATCCCATTAAAGAAACTACACCCCAGGTATTTATTTATCCCATTAAAGAAATTACACCCCAGGTATTTATTTATCCCATTAAAGAAACTACACCTCAGGTATTTATTTATCCCATTAAAGAAACTACACCCCAGGTATTTATTTATCCCATTAAAGAAACTACACCCCAGGTATTTATTTATCCCATTAAAGAAACTACACCCCAGGTATTTATTTATCCCATCTAGGAAACTGCATCCCAGGTATTTATTTATCCCATTAAGGAAACTACACCCCAGGTACTTATTTATCCCATTAAAGAAATTGCACCCCAGGTATTTATTTATCCCATTAAAGAAATTGCACCCCATGTATTTATTTATCCCATTAAATAAACTGCACCCTAGGTATATATCCCATTAAAGAAACTGTACCCTAGGTATTTATTTATCCCATTAAATAAACTGCACCCCAGGTATTTATTTATCCCATTAAATAAACTGCACCCCAGGTATTTATTTATCCCATTAAATAAACTACACCCCAGGTATTTATTTATCCCATTAAATAAACTGCACCCCAGGTATTTATCCCATTAAAGAAACTACACCCCAGGTATTTATTTATCCCATCTAGGAAACTGCATCCCAGGTATTTATTTATCCCATTAAGGAAACTGCACCCCAAGTATTTATCCCATTAAAGAAACTACACCCCAGGTATTTATTTATCCCATTAAAGAAACGACACCCTAGGTATTTATCCCATTGAGGAAACTACACCCCAAGTATTTATTTATCCCATTAAAGAAACTACACCCCAGGTATTTATTTATCCCATTAAATAAACTGCACCCCAGGTATTTATTTATCCTATTAAATAAACTACACCCCAGGTATTTATTTATCCCATTAAAGAAACTACACCCTAGGTATTTATCCCATTGAGGAAACTACACCCCAAGTATTTATTTATCCCATTAAAGAAACTACACCCCAGGTATTTATTTATCCCATTAAAGAAACTACACCCTAGGTATTTATCCCATTGAGGAAACTACACCCCAAGTATTTATTTATCCCATTAAAGAAACTACACCCCAGGTATTTATTTATCCCATTAAATAAACTGCACCCCAGGTATTTATTTATCCTATTAAATAAACTACACCCCAGGTATTTATTTATCCCATTAAATAAACTGCACCCCAGGTATTTATCCCATTAAAGAAACTATACCCCAGGTATGTATTTATCCCATAAAGAAAACTACACCACAAGAACTTATTTATCCCATTAAGGAAACTACGCACCAGGTATTTATTTATCCTCCCTAGCAAAACCTATCTAACAGGTATCTCTTGATTTAGCGTTTCAATCTTCGGAGGGCTGGATGTATGCAGTTTTCTGTATAAGCTTGTTCTCCACTGCAATAACATCTGACAAATGTCGGTTGTTTATAGTTTGAAATTAGCAACAAAAATGGGTGGTGTCATCCTTAAAATACATTCATAAAAACTACCTTAAAAGTTTTACAGGTATGGGTGGGCATTTTAGAGTAAAATACCTGAAATACGTGACACAGGGAGACTTTTGGCAGGTGAATCATGTCCTATGTCACAGGGAAAATGAGTTTACCTTTCACTGTAGTGTTTCACTGACTGACTTGTGGTTCTGAATTTATTATAAAAATTTTAGGTCTGCAGAACAATGGGCCAAGTCTCTTGTGGTCTTCCACAAGCAGGACACAATGAGGGTGAGTGGCTGGCAGTCATTGTAACTAATAATAGGCAGAACCTGTTCTGTGATTGGCCAGTTTACTGAAGACTTTCGTTAGTGGTTTTCCCTTTCACTAATTTAAGCCCAGACACATCACAACTGGGAACTAGTAATATTGCCACCAATTCCAGTTCTGTATGGCTTTGTACGTGCTTCCTTGCTGGCGATACTCTATTGTAACTACTCTGTCCTGTCTGCCTATATGGTAATCCTTTGCGACACGTGTATGGTTACACTATTATACCAGAAGTCTTCAAACTTCTGTTTTTTTGGAAAATAAATTTTGTAATTCTCTCTAAAGTGAACGGGTTGACTGAGTGTATGGTAAAATTATGATAATTAGTTAACCATGGTTGCATGGAAAAACCCAAAACGTGCATGTTTTGGTTACATTGATAATGACCCATGAATTTCATTACTGGCATGTAGTGCTACTGGTCCTTTGAAATAACTTTTTAAAGTGTATCGACAGAATCACATTCATCAAAGTAAACAAAACCAACATCTGGATGGCATTTCTTCCAGCTTCCGGTAGACTAATTATGACGATTATTTAGAAAAAAATAAAAAACAAAAAAGGAAGGTATAGATTTCTTACAGGATTTGCTTCTGTCGTAGTCTGCAGGACTGTGTGCTCTTCCCGTGTATGGGCTGAATGGTTGGCTACTGAACAGGTTATCACACTGCAGGCTGTGGCACAATTTTTCTAAGAAGCGCAACACAAATGACGCACTGTTGACTGGTGGTAGATGGACAGAGTGCTTTTCCCCATCAAAAGAAGCTGTGAACAAAATTTAGAGGTTTTAAAAAAAAGTCCAAATCCAAAGAAACAGAGGAAACAACAGTAGTTTGAGTATAGAAATCATAGGTAATTTTAACATTTTATAATAAAGATTAAATAATCAATAATGTTCCGCTACAATATGTACTGTACAGCTCAGTGGTTACCATACTTTTTCAGTTTGCGACACCCTTAGGGTCTCCATAATTTTTTCAAGGCACCCCTCCAAAATAATTACCAAGCAGTTCCGTTTTATAAGTAGTTGTGTCAAAATAACATAATAAGTATTTAGGTCACAACAGAAATACTTATTAAGTTGTTTGCAAAAATAATACACATAAATCCAAGGGAAAAGAATATTTTCATATTTTTTTCCATCTATATTTCTGTCAAAGAACAATTTACAGCTATCATTAAGAGAAATAAGATCAAACAAACTAACATATGTACAAAAATCTCACAGTGTGCCCCTTCACCATCGCACTGTGCCCCTTCACCATCGCACTGTGCCCCATCACCTTCGCACTGTGCCCCATCACCTTCGCACTGTGCCCCATCACCATTAAATTGCGCCTACTATCACTATTTCCCCTCAGTTCCTTTACTTACCTTATCTGGTCTTCTTTCTTCAAGCTCTTCTCTGGGTGGCTCCTCACTGAATATGTTGGGCGTGATGACGACACACCCGACATTCAGTGAAAAAGGAACAGGGAGGGAGGAGTGAGGAGGATGCCAGGTCCCGGGTGCAGCCGAATTGGTAAGTATTTTTTTTCCCTCTGAACTGGCCGTGGCGCACACTTTGGGACTGCGCCGCCACAACCCAGGGAGCCGTGGCGCACACTTTGGGAACCGCTGGTATAGCAATTACTGAACATAATCTTTACAAAGAAATTAATAAAATCTTTTGCAATGTGGGTAGCAAAACAATAGGGAAAGTGTATGTTTATGAAAACAATAAATTGTGCCAAACATTGAAAGTAAATTATTCTAATAGCCAAAATTGCTAATAAACATTCTGATGGTTCAACTATAATGGCAGACACCTTTACAGTGACAGTGAGAACTACAGAAACCTACCAGTTATAATCTCTCCCCCATGATGACCAGACTTTAGAAAGCCAAACACTATTTTACAGTGGTGCGCACAGTCCACACAGGCTTGTACAGCCAGTTGCAGCACCACATTCACAGGGCCTGGGCCAAAGTGATCTGGAAGTTGTAACACCTTCTTCTTATCCAGATGAGGGCCACAGTTGCCATGTTTGTTCACATAAACACAAACTGAAAAAATGAAAATAAAAACCATTGTAATATACATCTTACAATTGTGTAGCACAATCACTTTTCCTAGTTTAGTGCCTTGCACTTCAACTTGGCTGGTGTCCTGAATATGATGGATCAGAGGGTCTATGGGAAATGCTCAGGTAGCACAGCTACAGCATAAAAGTCCTTCATTAAGGCTTAGCGTTCACCTACCAAAGTATAGTGACCTGTGATTGTGGCATAGTGACTAGTCTGCTCTTCTGTAGATACCAACCCCCTATGAGACTGGCTACACTTGCTGCTCACTGGCTCATTCTCTTCTGGCAGCTTGCTGTGCTCACTGTGATGTGAAACATGCAGGAACAAATGTAAACAAATATATATTGAACACTGTACATTGTTCCTTAAACTGCAGATCAATCAAAGACAGCAACCTCAAAGCTCCATGTAAGGTATAAAAAAATACAATGTAACAGCACCTTAGATATTTTCTTGAGGACTCTTGGGGCCTGAGTCATTAAGGAGAGCAAAGCATAAAAAAAGGAGTAACTTTGTACCTGGGAAAAAACATGTTGCATTGGAGGGGGATGTGAATTTAATATGTGAGGACAAACTTATAGTTGGGATAGGGCATGTCCTAGATAAACTTTAAAATTCAGTGTAAAAATAAAGCGAGCAAGATGAAAAAACAGCCAAAATTCAACTTATGTGCAAAATAATAAACTAATTTGTACTCCTTGCATTATAACATGGTTTGTCCCAGAGAACATTTACTAATTCTTTGCCTTACTTTCCTTAATGACTCAGGCCCTTGGTATGTATAGCATAGAATAAAGTTATCTATAGCTGAGTCAATCATCGGTTATCCCAAGCAGGGCTCTAACAAGGGCTGTGCGTTAGGGGCAACCGCCCAGGGAGCAAGCTGAAGGATGGCGCAGGGGCAAGAATATTTAAGGTTAATTGGGTTACAGTTGTGGGCTGGGGGGAAGGGGCAAGACTAAAATTTCTAGTTACAGCTCTGATTACAAGTACAATAAAAAAAATGTGAGCTTTTAAATCGAAGAATATACATTAAATAACTTTAATAAAATCCAATCCCTTGTTAGTCAGTGTTGGACATCATGCTAAATGTGTAAATCAAATGTATGAAATGGTTGTAGTCAATATCCAATAGTTCACACACACACACATTGTATATATATATATATATATATATATATATATTTGCCGGCGTATAAGACGACTGGGCGTATAAGACAACCCCCAAACATTTCCACTCAAAATATAGAGTTTGTTATATACTCGCCGTATAAGACTACCCCCTCTTCCGCACACCTTCCACACACCAAATAAAACGTAAAAGAACATCAGATTTGATTTCAACATGTTAATTTCTATTCAAATGCTTATGACATGCAGGAAAACTGTCACAAGGCTGTATGTTATCAAACATGTACAGTAAACATAAAACAGTGCAAGTTTATTAAGGAGTATGACAGAGTATCAAGAGTATAAACATAGTAAATGCCAGAGGCTAATTCACTAAAGCTGAATGGAACAATAAACCTATGGGAGCTACCATGCTGTTTGTTTTCTAAGCTGTTAACCAAACTGGAACTGTCAATGATAGAAGGAAGATAACAAATAGAGGGAGAGAGCAAGTGTCGGGCAGGTCCCTAGCAAGTTTGCTGGCGTGACAGTTTCCTTTTAAAAGCCTTCAAACTCCTGTTCGTCATCTGATATTAAAAGTTCATCAATGACATCTTGTGATACAGTTGCAAGGCAGTCATTGTATGGATCTAATTCCGTGTCAGATGATGTGGCCTCAGCTTCCTCTTCATCTTGCCACAAGTACTCGTCCTCCATACCATCTAATGAATTTGATATGCCACACTTCTTGAAAGACTTGATTACTGTTTGTGCATCAATATCATTCCAGGCTTTTATGACAAATTGTCACAAAACATCCAACTGTGGAGCACGCATGTTTCCTCCTTTTGTGTATGACTTGTCGCCGCTAACCATCCATTCATTCCACTGTTCTCGAATGCGATCTTTAAACGGCTTGTTTAGGCACACATCCAGGGGCTGTACCAATGATGTCAATCCTGCAGGAATAACTGCTACATCTGTTTTTATTCTCGCAAGCCTTTCCTTGGTGGTGGGAGTTGAATGAGCCCTAAACATATCCCACACAAGTAGACTACGTTTTTGAAGTAGACCACCTGGTCGTCTGCTCCATACGTTATCCAGCCAAAGTTTCACACCCTCCTCATCCATCCAGCCTTTTTCATGCACGTGCACAAAACAACCAGCAGGGAACTTGAGTTTTGGCATTGTTTTCCTTTTAAAAATAATCATAGGTTTCAGTTTGTTGCCATCAGCTGTGTATGCTAGTACCACTGTAAAACTTTACTTCTCATGTCCTGTTGTTTTTATCAAAATAGTTTTTTCACCTTTTTGATGGACAGTTTTATTTCCAATCATATCAAAGTTCATTGGAGTTTCATCCATATTTCCAATATTACTTAACGCATAGCCATGTTTAGTGCACTGTTGTATTACGTATCGATGGAAACTATCCACTTTGTTATCCAGATCTGCAGGTAATCATTGGGCAATTTTTGTCTTTTGCCTTAGTACCAGATCATTCCTTGCCATGAATCTACTACACCAGGATATAGTGGCCTTAAAATTGTTGCTGTGATCTGGGTTAGATTTGGCCCACTGAAGTGCAAACAAGTGTATTGTATTTCGTGTCACCACATAACCGTTTTGGCGATGCTGAGCCACCATGTCTGCTACATGTTTTTCGAGTTCTGGCCAGTGTGGGGTGCCTCTTCTTAATGCACACTTACCCCTTGGCATACTCTTTAATGGTTTTTCATTTGATTTCCAGTCCCGAACCATCTTTTCTGTTACTCCATATTGTCTTGCAGCAGCACAATTATTATGTTCCATGGCAAAGTTT